>NC_081575.1:119866507-119896207 GCF_022355385.1 Mustela nigripes | reverse complement strand
GGGAGAATACTTTGTATCTTCATGCACGGGGGAAGAATACTTTGTATCTTCATGCACGGGGGAGAATACTTTGTATCTTCATGCACGGGGGAAGAATACTTTGTATCTTCATGCACGGGGGAGAATACTTTGTATCTTCATGCGTGAACGATAAATCTGTAGGCTAATTGTTTCAAGACATATGCTAGCTTTGTGTAAATATCAACAACTAAAAATATGTGTCTGTTCTTTTTTTTTTTTTTTTTTTTAAGATTTTGTCAGAGAAAAAGCCAGGGGGCACGGCAGACAGAGAAGCAGGCTTCCTGCCGTGCAAGGAGCCCGAAGTGGGGCTCCGTCCGAGAGTGCTGGGATCATAACGTAGGACCTGGGATCCTGACCTGAGCGGAAGGCAAATGCTTCACCGCCCGAGCTCCGCAGGTGTCCCTGTCTATGTTCATGAAAAGATTCAAAGCCGTCTTCGTGTGTAGGACTCTGTAGGGGAGGTTGAAAAACTTAGCGTGGACAGGATCCGACAGTCAGTATGTCCAGCTCTGCAGCTCTGCAATCTCTTGGGCAGGTACGGGGCTCTGACCGTGTCGCACGGACGCCGCCACAGATGACAGGGGGGCTGGCGGAGTTGGCTGTGCTCTCGCACGCTATCTTTGGGGACCCTGGACTCCCCGTCTCATATACGTTTCACGCCCCACAAAACAGTGTTTTCGCAACCATTTGAACATGGGGGAAACATTCTTCCTGGGCTCCAAAAACAGAGAGGGGACAGTCCTACAAGCCAGTGTTGGCAAGCCCAGTTGTACTCAGAAAATGGCTGTATTAGGGCTTGCTGTGGTGTATAGGAGGGACCCATGGAACCCCTTCTCCATGTCTCATTGATGACGCGGTGTGCACCTCCCTGTGACCACTGTCTGAGTATTTGGGGAGCATTCACATGGTCTTGTGCAAGATCGGACATTGTAGGGACAAGATGTTTGGGGGTTCACCTGACCCCCGAAAGGTCTCATTTGTCAAGGGGGAGCTTCCTGTAGGAAGGGCAGCTCCCCCCGGGGGAGGTGAGCGATGAGGCACAGGGCGGCTCCTTCCGTCATTAAGATGTCAAGGAGAGCACTGCCAGGTGTCAACAGGCTCAGAGGAAGGAGCACGGAGATGCTTTTCGAGAAGATATGGGTTCCCACTGGTCGGGGAGGCTCCCAAAGATGGAGCCATGTCGTGGGGTCAGAGATACGTTGCCTGGGACGTGGATCCCCACTCTCCACCAGCTGGCGCGTGTCCTCAGGAAGCGGATGAAGTTCCTAGTGTCCACACCTCCTCATGCAAAATAGGGTTGAAAGGACAGGTTCCTAGGGTGACTGAAACAGCTCTTCAGTTTGGAGGAGCTTTGCTGCTGGTGGGCGGAGGCTAGCAGAGCTGCTCAGGACCCCACACAGCCCAGCCCCACCACAGAGACCCTCCCAGCCCTGACCGGCAGCCAGGAGAGCTGCAGAAACCCTCCTTGTGGACTTAATCTTCTCTTTCTTCCCGGAATACATTCAGTGGTCTTCTACGTTCAGGGAGCCGCGTTAGGATGAGAATTAAAGAAAAGAAAAAGAGAAAGACCTTTTAGGATTTTTTTTTTTTTCCCCTATTAAATGGAAACCCCACTGCAGAGGCTTCTCCTACCCCAGGAAACAGCCACGGAGGCGTAAAGCCTTGGCTTGTGTCCATTCTTAATGCTGAGCCGCTTCACCGATTCATTTTTCTATTGTGATTTCTGTAATTTGTTCCTTAAAAGGATCATTGGTTCCTTTTCTCTGTTTCAGAAACAAACTTTTCGGGGGTTTTAGAGGAGAATTTATTTTCTAAACGTATCGTTCATGCAGGAGCTCGCTCTGCGCTCTGACACAGCTTTCACAGCCGTAAGCACCTGCTCAGTCGACTTTTATTTTTACTCCCCTAGGAAACCACCGGACTTTTTGCAGCGAAATGCTTTGAATCTGTGTGTGTGTGTGTGTGTGTGTGTGTGTGTGTGTGCGCGCGCGCGATTTTAGTCTAGAGGGGACAGGGACATTCTCCGGACCCAGCCACAAGAGCTCGGGGAAAAAATGGACAGACTCAGTAGCTAATTAAAAGTATGCAGCTGAAAAGGTTCATGGTTTATTCATGATAAACCAATACACACTCATTATTCTTCCCTAATGTTCGGATGTGAAGTGGGAGTCTTTCAACGGGGACTACGATATGTGTGCTTCCATACCTCGTGACCATATCCATTATATCTCACCAACATGAAGCCATCCTCGAGGGGTATGTTAATGTGCTTCACAGTTTAAAACACGGGGTCCAAAAGGCAGCATCTTAAACTTTTCCCGTCTCCTTGAATGGACTGGCGATCGTCAAGAAAAGACTTGAATCTTATCTCTGATATTTCTCTCTTTTTTCTCCTCCCGAAAAAGGCTTCGCGAAATTAAAGTTTTCTTATGAACCCCCCCCCCAATGTCCTTTTTATGAGACATCATGTTGTTTGACAAGACCTGCTAGCAGGTCCCTTGATGTACTCTGCTTATATATGTACTAGGAGAGTAATTTTTTCATCCTTTGGTGACAGTGAAAAGGTGCTTTCAAGGGGACGGTCAATGCTCAGTAGGGATGTTTTTCTGGTAGCAAGTACCCACGAGAATACACACATTTCGGGGTCAAGATCGTGCCAACCAGGGAAATTATGGTCAGCGTGTTGTGTGTCTCCGAGAAAGCAAGGTTCATGATCAGATACAGCGTGAAAGAAAATGAATCAATCCTTCTAAATAGTAATCAAAAGCAACCAATCAATGTAACAAATCAATCAATCAAACAGAGATGGTTCCGTTGACTGACTGATCGTCAACGGGAGGGCACCGTGGTGTCCCATGCGTCCCGATCAGAGGCAGCAGGAACAGGACATCAGCTGCGGAATGTCCCTCCCAGGAACCTTGCCCTGGGATCTGATCACGAGGAAGGGAGCGCACGGACCCAAAATGTAGCACATTGTCACAGATAGTTGACCTGGATTCTTCCAAAATAGTCAGTGTCGTGGGACACAGCGGAAGGTCAGGGACTGTTCTGGGTTTGGAAAGGTTTGCCTGAATGTGGAAAGGGTCCCAGATGGGGACGGGGGTGGTGGTGGGGGGACCAGGAGACACAGTTACGTGGAGACCGTGTCGAAGCTGAGTGTGCCGATTCGGCATTTGCGTGCAGGGCCGGTGTGACAGCCTCGTGCTTATGGAGGAAATGTCCTCATTCTGGGAGACCCACGCCAAGCTCTTCAGAGGGTGACGACGGCGATGGTTTCTACAGACACATCCCTAGTGAAACGTCATGACGCACAAGCACAAGTCCATTTTCCATCCTCTCTTCGGATGCAGAGAAAAGGTATGCGTGGACGTACGGGTGTGCATATGCGTGTGCGTACCTGGGGAGAGACCACAGGCGAGCACGCAGTGCAAAGTGCGAGCCATCCATCAGCCTATGTGGAGGAGGATACGTGAGTTCGTTTTTCTTTTTAATTATTCAGTGAGTTTGGAAGTTTTGCAAAGAAAAGTCTTGGGGAAAATACATGTGCAGCGTCCCTGTCCTTCTGCTGTCTGCGGAGCTGTTTGGGTCCCATCGGTGGTGGTGGTCGGAATTTTGTGCAGGACCCGGGTTCAAGAGGCACGTGTTGTGTACCTCGGGGATGCCAAGTCTGCCACGACGCTGAGCGTATCCTGGTCCCATCTGTGATGGACGGGTCCTCATGCCGTGTGCTTGTGGGCGGTGCTTGGCAAAACCTCGTCCCTGGAACTCTGAAGATGGTGAACCCTGTGTCTCTGTTGGGTGATGTTCACAGAAAACCGTGGAGGCCATCATGCCTTCCGTGTGGCCTCTCTATGTGGTACCCAGTGCTTCGTGAGTCACTGTCCATCCCTGACGGGGTGCGCGGCACAGCTCGGTCCAGGCAGGGTGCCATCGTGGGAGCAAAGTCAGGTCGTGGAGGAAGGGTGGTGTGGCTTGGACCGGCCATTCCGCCTTTGCCGATGCGTGGTTTGCCGAGGCAGGCCGGGTTCCGGGGGCCTGGGCCTGTGGGTGTTGGCTTCGGAGCAGAAATATCAGAGCCCACCTTGCTTACCTCTTACCAGCAGCCCCTGGCTTCAGAATCTGGAGCAGCAATTTCATTGTCCGTTTCTGTCAACGCGTGTCTCGATACCTAAGGAATAAAGCATTCCGTTTAAGAAGGCATCTGCACACACACTGGCGTCAAACGCTTCGTTTGCAAGCTTGACATCTGTTCGAGGGGACACGTGGAGGACGTTGGGCCCCCTAGGTCGTGCTTGGCACACTGTTCCCATCGGAAGCGTGAGGGAGCTCCATGGGAAGCCTCCTCATGCCCGGGGACAGGGGCTCAAGTTGATCCCGCCGTCTTCTAGCGCAGCAGCTCTGAGTTTTGTGTGTGTTGGACTTTGTTATGAGCGAAAGATGCTGTGAGTGAGCTCAGCGGCAACTCTTGGTTTGCCTGCCTGCACTGTTTTGGGACTGTTTTGGGACTGAGGACCTCGGAGGGTGATGGAGGTTTGATGACTGACATCAAGACGTGCGTCTGTCTGTGGTCGCAGCTGGGTCTTCGCCACAGTTCGGTGAGCAGCATGGCCGTCCAGACACGGGGACTGACAGCAAGAGCAGGAACACATGCCTTATGCTGGAGGACGGGGCCTTCAGAGCATAGAGATCTCTCATGCACAAGATCAGCCGCCACCAGCATTGCTTTCCAGGTGTCCCTTGTCTGTCCGTCCATGTGTCCCTCCGTCCATACTGGCACGGCCAACCATGCCTTGGGCTGAGCTGTCCTCTGGTGACAGATGTGCGACACACTCGCCACCTACTGGACTGTGTCATCCGCGGGAAGCCAGACGTATTTCCTCCAGCCTAGGCATTACCTCCAGCCTAGGCCCGGTGCTCCCTCTGGCCGTGCTGGGGCTCTCCGGTGGCTCCCCACGAGAATGGAAATGGGATTCTGCAACCAGGGCCGGGAGGAGCTCCACTGTGGGTGTCCTACCAGCTCTGGCCCTAGCAGACACATTGCATGATAAAGCTCTCCCACTAGCCAGGTACTCCCCCCCCCCCCCCAGGGCTCCACCACCAGCCAAATTCTCCTCGCTTGAGGCCTCCGTCTCATTCTAAGAGTGAGTTCTGTGCAAAGACCGTCAACTAGCCTGTGGTTCCGGGTATGAAATAGGAGACGGGCTGGGGGTCAGGAAGAAATCCGTAACGTTCATTGTCATCTCTCCGGAGGAAGCGTCGGAAGACACGCGTGAGCTGCCTGTGGTCAGATCGGTTTTATAACATGGGCCCAGTCTTCTAATTTTAAAGCAATAATCGCTTGATGAGGAGCGGTTAGCGTAATGCTGTTGCAACTGTACTGTGGAGACATTTTCCATCTCTTTATTAAGTCTGGGCGCTGCCCCTGTGCGGCCCTCTGTCTCTATTTTATTAAAATCAACGCTGAGTTTGACTACAGGATGGAAATTGACCATCGAATATCACGTTTTCCTGGTATCCCTCTTCTGTAACCTAAGAGGTGCATTCTGTCTTTGAACTCTACATTGTTTTTACATTTTTTTAAACATTTTTACTTATTTATTTGAGTGACAGAGAGGGCACGAGCTGGGGGGATGGGGTAGAGGAAGGGGAAGAAGCAGGCTTCCCGGGGAGCAGGGAGCCCGACGTGGGGACTCCATTCCACGACCCTGGGATCCTGACCTGAGCCGAAGGCACACACATGACCCACTGATGGCTGGGGAGCCAGGAGACTTCAGTTATCTGTCTCGTTTGTGTATTTCAAGATCTCACACTCGGGGAGGGGGTAGATCAAGAGCTCGGCTCCTGTGTATTTGCAATAGTGGCTCAGAGGTCGTTTCCGTGATGACTCATGGGCGTTCTTTGCTTTGAAAAAGAAGCGTGAGACTCGTTCTTCTGAGGGACAAAGAAAAAAACATGGACTCCAGAACACCTTTACCTCCAAAGAACATTTCTGTGTGCAAAAAGTGGGAAATGGCTATTGGAGACGTTACTAGGGCAGTGCAGAGAGGTCTGTTTTAAGTGCATTTAATAATGCTGAACATCGGGACTGCTGGGTGGCTCAATAGTTAAAGCCTCTGCCTTCGGCTCAGGTCATGATCTCAGGGTCCTGGGATCGAGCCCCACATTGGGCTCTCTGCTCCGCGGGGAGCCTGCTTCCTCCTCTCTCTCTCTGCCTGCCTCTCTGTCTACTTGTGATCTCTCTCTCTCTCTCTCTGTGTCAAATAAATAATCTTTTTTAAAAATGCTGAATGTCATACCAATAGCTACAAGCGCTTGTGATTTTCTACTCAGATTTAGTTCACGTTTCAACTATCAAAGAACTTTGTGAACTTCTATTTCCCCCTACCCGTAATACTAGTCTTTAGTTTATTTGAAAGATGATTCTAGGTCATCTTCCTAAGGAATGTCAAAAACTGAATTAATCCCCATAGTCTTGTTTTCTTGTGAATCATCTGACCATAGTATTTAAGGGACATTTTTTTGTGGTCTGTGTTCTTTCATGGTGTTGAAAAGTGTGCAGGAGGTATGAGGTCATTCCCTTGGGAGAACTCTTTGTCAGACTTGCAGGAAATGTTGAGGTTGCATATGGGAACTCTAGACTTTTTTTTTTTTTAAGATTTTATTTATTTATTTGACAGAGATCACAAGTAGGCAGAGAGGCAGGCAGAGAGAGGGGGGAGGCAGGCTCCCTGCTGAGCAGAGAGCCCGATGCGGGGCTCGATCCCAGGACCCTGAAATCATGACCTGAGCCGAAGGCAGAGGCTTAAGCCACTGAGCCACCCAGGCGCCCCAGAACTCTAGACTCTTGTATCTCAAATCGTCTTGCGGTGTATGTGACGGGGACAAAGGCACGTTTCAGCTTTCCCTGACTCATCGATGGGATGGACACCTTCACACTCTCATTTCCGGTGACAGGCCATAGCCTAGAAAGGCAGTGAAATGAGCTCCATTCTTTTTCCTCCTCTGTTTGGATGGTTGTTGGGTTCAGCGTGGAACTTGATGGGATAAGAGGGAAAAAAAAAAAAAGATGGGGAGATGCAGGAGAGGGGGGCTTTCTGGTTTGTTTTTTATTGAGGGATGGGAACGAGTCTCCAGCAGTGAAGGTACATGCGGAGTGCCACGGTTGGCGCGTTTCCCGAGTGCCGAGTCTGGTGGTAGGAGCCTTCATGGGTCTGCCCCAAGCACATAAGTCCTAGTGGGTTTTCCAGCCCATCACACACAGCCTTCACACACAACCTGTCAGACGGTGAAACTCTCAGACTCAGCAGCACAGATGCTCTTTTAAGAACATTCCCAGCGTGAGAACCCAAACTGATTTTGTTTTCTTAGCCTCTCTCTCTTGCACCCATCCAGGGATGCTTCGGGGCAGAGCAAAGGTGCAGGAGGTCACTGCGCTAACCGCAGACGGTAGGCGTCAGCCCCTTCTCGTACTGGTGAAGGCGTCACTTTGCACCCAGCCTGCGTTCCACCCGTGCTGCGGGACGATGTCCCGTCCCCTTCGTCCGTGCCACTCTTCAGTGCCTTCTTCTGGGTGGCAGTCTCCCCGCAAGTTGCTGGTCTTCCGTGGCTTCTCTGTGTGTTTGGGGGGGATCCCGCTGCTGGAGGGGGCCTCCCCGGAGGCTTGTCACCCTGATCTTGGGACACACTGATTTGAGATGCTTCCCATCCTGCTGTTGGGGCTGCAGAGCCTGGACCCACCCACCTTGTAATACGAGAACAGAGTTTTGAGACATGAACAGGAGCCGTCCCCAGACTCTGGGCTAGTGGTGCTGCGGGCAAGGAGGGACCCGCCCAGTCATGACCACCGTTGTCGCCTTCGTAACGCCCCCCGTTCACGTCCACGGTGCCTCCACTGCAGTCTGAAACACTGTCTGTGCCTTTGAGCTCTCTCCCTCTTGTCCTCACACGCTTTGGTGGGGGTTTTCTGCTTTTCCAGCTAAACATACTGAAAGAATTGCAGCAAAGGAAGCGTGTTCATGTCTGGGGAAGGCGGCAGAGATCCCGGGTCAAGGCTTTAGTCGGATGGTTTGAGATCCGCAGCTTCAGGGGACGTTGCGCCGTTGTCATCAGGTTTCTTCCACGAGGGAAGAACTCTGGAGATGAGAAATTGGCGTTAATTCAATTCTCTCGCAATGAGCGTTTATTAAGCATTTACCATGTGCTTGTCTTAAGAGAATAAGCACTTAAAAAGATTTCTCTGAAAAGAAAATCTTTCTTTTTTTTTTATGATTACATGACAGAGAGCAGCTGCATAGCATTTGACGGAATATCATGATCTAAAAATCAGAGCTCATCACGCTGAAGTCGTCTCAATTAGGTTCTCTTCAGGCCAACGGGAAGCCCGGGTTCATTGTCTTTTTATTCCCATGAGTGCAAATCATCATATTGGAGGAGTTCTGTAAATTTAATTGTGACATTGGATCCTTTGGCGCAAAGGAAGTATGATTACGTTGTACTCTGGAAGCCTTTTTCTGGCTATAAAAATAAGTAGAGTATTTGATAAAAGCAAGAATTTTATTTGAAAACCATGTTAAAAAAAAAAAAAAAAAACAACTTCTGGCTGACCCATGCCTTCAAAGTGTTGTTTTTTTTTTGTTAAGAATTAATTCATTTATTTGACAGACAGAGATCACAAACAGGCAGAGAGGCAGGCAGAGAGAGAGGAAGGGAAGCAGGCTCCCCACTAAGCAGAGAGCCCAAGGCAGGGCTCCATCCCAGGACCCCGGGACCATGACCTGAGCCGAAAGAGGCTTTAACCCACTGAGCCACCCAGGCGCCCCTCAAAACTGGTTTTAAATGAAGTTCTGTATTCCTTCTTTCCAATTACATGCATGTATCTCTACACACGGGTACAGCTCTAACATACACATCCATGTTAAAGCCTCTGCCTTCAGCTCGGGTCATGATCTCAGGGTCCTGGGATCGAGCCCCGCATCGGGCTCTCTGCTCAATGGGATGCCTGCTTTCTCCTCTCTCTGTCTGTCTGCCTCTCTGTCTACTTGTGATCTCTCTCTCTCTCTCAAATAAATAAATAAAATCTTTATAAAAATAAGAATTTACGGGCTGCATAATATTTTATGATGTAATTGACTTACGTTTCCGCAATGTCTTCAGCTTTGCGGATTTCTACTGTTGGTAAGCATGTGTTGGTAAGTCACGTGTGTGTGTCCCTCCGCATCTTCCTGAGATGAACTCCTGGAAACTTAAACGCCGGTTCAGAGACTGTGAAACTCGTGACATACCTGATTGTCAGTCGTGCTCCCGAAAGTCTGTCCGACTTTGATTTGCACAGTCGATGAGCACGCGTCCCCATGACCTGCCCCCCTTTGCAAGAGACGGTGTTCGCACAACGTAGTATTAACCCCATCAGTAGGCCACAAGCAGCATTTTCCTTGTGTGTTCATTTTAATTTTCGATTCCTAACAGGACTGGGTATTTTTGACGTTTCTGTTTGTTTCTAATTGGAGGACGTTTCTGGTTGCTGTTTTCCCTCCCATGATTAATTTCTTCCCTTCCCTTCTGCTTTCTTCTTAGCTTATAATAATGACCTGCTTCCTTTGAACCACTCTGCGGCTGCCCATGGTGTGTTCCACTCTGGGTTCTTCTCGAGGACGGTTCCCGGGACCTCTTGTTGCCAATGAACAGGATTGGGTTCGGACATGTCGGGTGCTCAGACCTCATGGGAAGAGAAAACAGAAAGACCCTGTCTGGGGTCATGTTCCCATAAAACCTTGCCTTGCCTTGAGCAAGTTTGGGATTCTGCAGCCTAGCCCAGTGAAGACAGGTGAATTCCGTGTGCTCTGGGACGTGGCTTCCGTCCGGGGGAATCAACGTTGAGACTAAAGCGTGATTGCTGCCACAGCACCGGCCTCCTGAGCTCACGGTCAAAGAGAGAGAGAACGGGGATTTAATTATAGCAATTCTTATTAATCAGGTTTTGCTGTTTCCCCCCAAGACAAATGTGACATTTCCCTACACTTCGTGTTTGGGGATGTCCCTGAAGAGTGTGTAACACCCAGAAAGGCAGGCAACAGGGTGTGAACGCTCTGTCCCCACGCCAAGGGGCAGGTTTTTTGGAAGCAGAGGCCAGCCGTCAGTGCTGGGTGTGTGCACGGGCTCTGTTCCTGGGTCCCCTGTGCTGGTTGTGCGACGTCAGTTTGGAAATCATTTTCCCTTGGAATTTGGGGACTGTTGTTATCTGACAAGATTCGGCGTGGCTGTTGAAACACCAAAGCCGCTGGGAGTCTCTCTGTGGCTGTTCCACATTGCCGTTTGCATGCAAGTACGACCTTTCCTTGGCCCTGCGTGTCCTAAGGCTCCATGATAACCGGCTTTCCCTCCGGGTCTGTTTTTAGTCGTGCATTTGGACACGTGCTCGTCCATTCAACGTGGACCCTCAC
The DNA here is from genome assembly GCF_022355385.1 of Mustela nigripes. Classification (NCBI taxonomy): domain Eukaryota; kingdom Metazoa; phylum Chordata; class Mammalia; order Carnivora; family Mustelidae; genus Mustela; species Mustela nigripes. The sequence goes on along the minus strand of NC_081575.1, from coordinate 119,885,747 downwards.
TTCCTTTAACATCTGTCACTCTGCCTTGTGTGACTGCTTTGGGAATTTATCTGCGCACGGGGTGCCTCTCTCTTCTCTCCGCTGGTTGGACCTCTCTTTCAGAGACCCAGCTTTCCTGGCTTCTCCCCTGTTATCAATCACCTTGATGTTTTGTTCCGTCTCCCTTCGAGAGACCCTCCATTTCCTCTTCCCGGCTGATTGATTTCCTCTGTCCTGTGCTGCATTTCCAAAACTTGTGTTATGTTCTCTAAAATGGGCTTTTTTTTTTTTTTTCCAAGGCATCTTTTATTTGTCTACTTATTGATTGATGGATGGGTTGGTTGATGATTTTAAGATTTTTTTTTTTTCTTTCTTCCTTTTGTCTCTGACCCTCATGTTGGAGACTCCTTGCAATGGTCTTCTGGTCCTTTGCCTGTGTTTGTAGAGAACAGGAAGGTCCTGCATTTTGCAAAGCCAGGGGGAAGCTCTGTGCTCATGGGGAAGTTTACGGAGCTCTTGCTTGTCTGAGAGCTGGCCTTGGCATCCGGGACCTGCAGCTCTCCAAAGCCGTTGTCCCGGAAAGCCCAGTATTCCGGAACCAGGACTGGCAGGAGGAGGTCCCTGGCCCTGTGGGACATTGTGGCCCACCCCATTCCGGTATCACGGGCGCTGCCCAGGGCCCTTGGCTTTCCAGCCCTCCTGATTCTTTACTCAGAGACCCTCTAGGGTCTGCTTGCCATGCTCCAAAATCGCTGCCTGTGTCTTCTTTCTGTCTGCCTTTGCCCGACTGACTTGGGAGATGCTAACGTTTCCTTAGTGCAGTTTTAAGTGTTGTGTAGAGGATATTGTTGGTGATGCATGTGTCATTTTACCCTTAAAACTCTCCGCTGCTGGTGCCCTATCTGTAGAGGAGCAGTTTCTGTAGCAGCCTCGATAGTAAGGGGCTGGACCTCAGGATGGCTGGGAAGTTTCCTGAGAGCCACCCAGGTGACCCGTTGAAGCTGACGTTGGCTCCCAACTTCACGTGTTGCTTATTTTCATGTACAGTGTCTGTTCAGGCCATATGACACAGTTGATATGCATATGTGACCTACATGATGGACATTTCAAAGGTTTCATCCTCGTGCTTTGATAAAACGATCGTGATCTCAGGGTTGTGAGATCGAGCCCCACGGCCAGCCCCGCATCGGGCTCCGTGCTGAGCATGGAGACTGCTTTAGACTGTCTCTCTCCCTCTCCCTCTGCCCCTTCCACACCTCCACACTGTCTCCCTCTCTCAAAGAAAGATCTTGTCCCAGCTCTCAGGAGTTAAAGCTTTTCCATAGTCGTAATACTAATAAGCATCAAAGAAAAAGATGGGTGCTTCCGTGTAAATATCCTATATCCTAAGGGGAACGTTATCCACTTCTGTATCGTAAATGGAAGGACGTGCTAACCCCAGTTATGCTGAAAAATTGTGTTGGGACCTGACTTCTTATTTGTCAGATCCCACGGACCCGTGGCTATCGGAGAAAATAATGTATGCGTTTACGTTTGCCAGGTGAATTGATATCGTTTTCCTGTAATCCATTTTGAGAGCTTACAAGATTTGATTAAAAATCACACCTGTCCCCTCCCGTAAAGTAAACACATTTTTAGGAGATGATGGATTTCCCTGCATGGCTCAGGACTCAACGTTAACATCGCATCACCCATACGAAGCACAGGAAGCACGGTAATTGGGTGCGTATGCGTGTCCTTCCCGAATTTCTTCGGGATCCTGTGTAGAATTGATGACCTACTATGCCTTCTGTTGTATAGTTTCCACCTTTTAAATTGTGTTTGAAAACAATTAGAGATTCAGAGATCGATACAAAACAGGAGAGCAGGGAGGCGTCTTGGGCAAGGGACTGTTGTTTTCGACTGCTTCCTGTACTTCTAGTCCTAGAAATTCCGGAATGATGAAAATTCTCGCTGTCGCCCTCCGTGTCCTGCCTCACGTCCTAGCTTTCTTTCCTCGTGGCCTCCCTCCCTTGCCTGCTTCCGAGGACTCTTCCCTTGTCTTCCGGGTTAACTTTCTAGGGCCAGTCTCAGAAAGGGCGGCAAAGCTGGTCAGACGGCAGACGGCGGAAGCTAATGATGACCCAACCCTTCGGTGGTCAGAAGTGGGGGTCAGCAGGCTGGCACCAGGGTGTCCACACGGCCAGTCCCTCCGGGAGCCTGTAGGACAAGATCCGTTTCTGTGCTGTGTGCGGCATCAAGAGACACCGGCACGGCTCGGCTCGGCTCCTGACCCCTCCCGTTGTCTTCACGGCCAGTGGAACGAACGTCGTCCAGGGTCTCCCCATCTGCTTTTAGAAGGACGTCTGTGATGACGTTGTGCCCACTTGCATAAGCCCGGATTCTTTGCCCATCTCAGGGTCTTTAACTTAAACACCGCGGCAGAGTCCCTTTTGCTTTCTAAAATGAGATAATCACTGGTTCTGAGGGTTAGGACCTGTCCGTCTCTGGGGGGCTGCTTTTTGTGCCCGCCCTACTTCCCTTTGTTCCTCCTGCTCTGAGGCTGGTCCACGCGGACGCATATCCTGGGCCTTGATCGCGTGCCCGCGGCCGGGCGGGGTGTGTTTGTAGCATGGTGGCTCCGTGCAGATGGTCCCCTACTTGTGACGGCTCGACTTGGGTCCTTTCCACTTTTCGTGTTATGAGGCTGCGAAAGCAGTCGGTGGAAACTCTCCTCGGGAGTGCGACTTTGGATCTTTTCCCCGACGAGAGGCAGGCAGCCCTGGGCTGCGAGGCGATGCCCGGCAGAGGCAGCTCCCAGCCAGTCCCGCCGTCACGGGGGGCCGAGAACTGACACACTGACAGGCATTCCGGCCCCAGACGGCCATCTGTTTGTCACTTTCCGCGTTCGGGAGAGGACACAGTCAACCCTGTATTCTAGAAAAAGGCTGTGTTAGAAGATCCTGCCCAGCCGTGGACTCACGGAAGGTCGGAATACGCTGACGGCAGGCTCGGCTGCACGGGGAGGCTCCGTACGATACGTGCCTGCAGTGGGGTTTCGAGTTTCCGGTGTTTTCCACGTACGGTGGGTTTTTGGGGATGAGTACACCAGCAGAGCTGCACGATGGTCTGTCCGTATTTGGAGACAGACTGCAGAAAAAGAATTGGATGCAAGCGCAAAGGGCACAGAATTCTTTCTTGCCTAAGTGGGTCACGTCTATGCATTTATCACCCAAATATCCCTAGTCCGAGATCTGCGTCATTTGCATAGGAGCGCGTGTGCGTTAACGTTGATACGCGCTGTATTTGCGGCTCTCTTTGGTGATAAGCAGTAGCTGCAGACCGCACTCTTGTATTATCTCCCAGTCTCTGCGGGTCACGAGTCCACGCCTGGGATAGATCCATTGAGCCTCTGCCCAGGCGACCGCATCCAGGTGTCAGCCAGACGCCCTTCTCCCCCGAGGCTCAGGATCCTTGTCCACCTTCAGGGGCTGGTGGCAGGATTCAGCTCCTTGCTGTTGGGGTGTGAGGTCCCTATTACCTTGCTGCCTGTAGATCCTGGGCCACCTTCGCCTCCGAGAGGTGACCGGTGATTCCCGGAGGGAGCTGGTCTCCCTAGGCAGCTCCTGTCGGAGCTCTGGATTGCTTCTTCCAGGCCAGCTGAGCACTTCTGGCTTCCCTGAGGAAGCCGTCCCCTGATTGGGTCAAGCCCACCCAAGGTCACATCCCCTTTGAATGAACTGAAAGTCAACAGACGAGTCATCGCGTTATAGGAACGACCTCCATCGTATTCAGAGGTCCTGTCCTCCCCTCAGGGGGGTGGGATTAGACAGAGCATGCACACCAAGGTAGCGGGATTATTGCTGGCCATCTTGAGGTCCTGCCTGACACTCCCCAGTCTTTCTGGGCTCTACCCTTTGAACCTCATCCCTCTATAGGACGCAGTGCTCCGTGCAAACAGCCCTCTGTCTCTGTCTTATATCCGCAGTGTTGTCTTCTGTCCTGAGCTGCCGTCACTTGCTGAGATTCCCAGTAGGCCCCGAGGTAGCTGCTGGTGGGGGTCAGGGAGCAGGCTGGCCTGCTGGTGGACTCAGTTACTGCCGGCTTCCTTGCTTTCCTCCCCTTTCCCAAACTCCCTTCCTCGTTCGCTCTGTTTCCCGCTTCCTTCCTTCTTTTTTTTTTTTTTTAAAGATTTATTTATTTGACAGAGAGAGATCACAAGTAGGCAGAAAGTCAGACAGAGAGAGAGAGAGAGGAGGAAGCAGCCTCCCGCTGAGCCGAGAGCCCGATGCAGGGCTCGATCCCAGGACCCCGGGATGATGACCTGAGCCGAAGGCAGAGGCTTTAACCCACGGAGCCACCCAGGCGCCCCCCTTCTCTTTTTGTTTCAGGGCTGGAGCAGCCCCTCCCGGCCCAACATGGGTGGGAGGCGTGTGTCCAAGGGTAAGACCCAGGCTGGGATGGAATCCAAACCCTCGCCCTTCCCTTTAACCTCCGCTTCCCTCTGGGGCCTCCCCCACGCAGATCCACGCAGCCAGTGGTCTTTGTGCGTTCCTGTCTCTGTCCACCCATCCTGGGACCCGTCAGAACCTGTCAGGACCACGCCAGCGAAGAAGTGCCGTGTGGGCTGTGGTCAAGGGGAGCTCACAGGATGGCTGAGTTATTGGAAGGTTTCGGGGGAGAAGGGCATGAGGTTATCAATCCTGTGGAGAGCAGGAGGTCTCAAGCTAGACTTTATCTCATGGACAGTTTACTACTCATAGTAGGGGATTTTATGTCCTGTTTCCGTTGGACTGTGTGCCTTCTTGCACTCAGAGTGAGTTATTCTAAATAGGTAAGTCTTCTAGCGGAGGTGACCCCTCTGAGATCACCAGCATGCGTCCTTACGTACCCACATGTGAACCACAGCTCTGCCCTTTTGCTGCAAGGGACCAGGACGGCCCTGAACGAGTTTCTTGCTAGCAAGTGCAGTGTGTTAATGAATTTGCATGATATACTTGTCATCAGCATTAAATGTAATGCTTGCAGTGTAAGGATCCACACATCTCCTTGCTGTTGGAAATGCAGCCTAAAGCAGTTTGTGATCAGCCCACAGGTTTGCTCTGGTTTCTTTTTCCCTTGTAAAAATCGCCTCCATCTCTGACTGTGGGAAAGGAACCATATACACAGCCGTCTTCCCAGGCTGGTGCCTTCCTGACGTTATCGAATCCCACTGGGATTTTTGCTTCTCCCAACGCATCCCTGCCTGTCTACTGCAAGGGTTGTTACTTGCTTTTGTTGGAGGACTGCGTGGGCTCTTTCGGACCTTACCGTGTAAAGGATTGATCCGTAATCCTGTATCACAGAAGCTCCCATGGGTGAGCACTGAGAGAGCTGCACAGACTCCTGATTGTGGGTCCTTTTGAGTTCAGAGGACATCCCGTGACAGACACCTCCGTATCTCCGATAGATCAGAGGAGACACTGGCAAGGATCCGCTGGCTGATTAAGGTGGCTGACCCAACAATCTGGGCTCACATACTGTTCCACAAGATCACGAGGACATGGGAACGGAATTCTGGAATATTCCATATCTTTTAGCAGATAATTATTTCTTTTTAAAAAAATTTTTACTAAGTCTTTCATTTTAATTCCAAACCGGTACTTGTTTTTGTGCATTTCCGACGGGGGTGTAGGAGCAGGAACATTTTCCCTTTTTCCCTTCGTAGGTTCTTTTGGCCATTCTATTAATGACATTGGCGTAAGACCGATAAACAGAGAAAGATTTAATTTTATGCATATGTGCGGGGCTCCAAGATAGGCCATTGAAGCGTATGTACTATCCTGAGCTCAGGAGAAAGGGGTCACGGTCTGGGGCTTCTCAGAAGAGGAGGGGAATTTGCAGGAAGAGCAGGTGTTTGGTGAGGGTCACAGAGAGAGATCCGAACACATAGGGCCCGGCCAAGCTCCCCGAGCCTCCCCCAGTCAGCCCAGAGTCTGTGCTTCTCTCTGACGACTCCTGTCGTCCTGGACCAGCCCCTCTGTCTAAGTTCTCCCAGGCAGGGAAGGGGGAGGTACAAGGCTCTTCCTGAATCTTTTGGGCTTTGAACGTCTTCAGCTCACAACACAACACGTGCCCACGTGGCACATTTGGGGAAGGCTCGTGCCGAACCCCCTCCGTGGAAATGCTAAGAGTAAACATCATTATTTTGCATCCAAGGGTGGAGTTTCTTAAGAGTCATTTTATTTTTATCAAAAACAACCTTCAACCTGAAGAGTCCATACCAATGTATATACACATATATCCATATGCATACACATGCACACGCATACATGTATACATGCATATACACACATGTACATATACACACATATACACGTATACACATATAAACACACATGCAATGCACAGATATACATCTGTAAATACACACACAGATACACAATGCACACCTACATAAGTGTGTATATATATATGAGGCACCCTCATGGGAATTTGGGAGGGTCATTTCCTGCAGCCTGGGATTTTCTCTGTCCTTTACCACAGATTCTCCTTTGTGTAATCGGTCATAAAATACTCAACGCAACCATGTATAAAGTAAAATAGAATGCTCTTTGCAGCCACAACGTGATGCTTGGTGGTACCATATGGCTGGGCCCCTCTTGTCACAGTGCTCTGTGAACGGATTTGGGGTCCACGAGTACTGGACTAGCAGCCGTTCATTCCATCAGTCACTTGCCACACATCCTTGAGCTGGTGGTACCACCAGTCAGGTTGACTCTCCATGTCTGTACCATAGGAGACATCCCAGAGCCTGCCATGCTGGTTGCTGGACGTGGAGGGTGGTCTCAAGTTGCTGGACATAGAAGGTGGTCTCCGGTTGCTGGACGTGGAGGGTGGTCTCCACTAGTTGGATGTGGAGCGTGGACTCTGGTTGCTGGACGTGGGGGGTGGTCTCTGTAACAAGGTACTTAGCAGCTAATGATCTGATACAGACTGAAAAGTGCATGTTGTCACTGTGATTTGCCTGCTGGTCCCTGTCTATGCCCCACGTCTCCTTCTGATGCCTCTTGCTCTTGGTGTTGCTTTCCTCACTGGCAAATTTTGGTGGTACTTCCCAGTTGCTCTGAACTCCAGGGGACAGAGGGGCTCCCCTTCAGTGGGCTTGCCTGGTTGGGTCTGGAGGAGACGACAGGACCATTACCACGTTTCCTGAGGAACGCCCCACCTCCCGGACCCAGCTGGGAGGGGTCCGATCTCAAGACCAGCTCCGTCTCATCAGAGTCATAGAGCACCTGCCTCTTAGCATTTCTCCATGTCAGCCGGAACACTCAGCCTTGCGAAGGAATGAAATACAGTTGAGGCAGCTGGAGGTTGACCTGGCGAAATGCTTTTCCAAAACTCAAACATCACAAGGTGTCATAGGCTCCTCAGTCTCTGATTTTTACAATTCTCATGGAATGTTTTGCTTTGTGCGGATGCTTTCAGAGGTTTACCCCTGTCCTCTCAAACTGGAAAACAATATGGAGTCAGTTCCAGACAGACTTAGGGAGAAACCATCAGGTTTGGGGAACATAAATATTACAGGCGTTTAGATGTGGTAGGAGCGCTGGTGTTGTAGACACAGGTGTGCCGTAGACACCGGTGTGCAAACATCGAGCTCCTCGGTTGCCTGTCAGGCGGTGAGGAACGTCACCAGCAATTTGGGGAACATCATGGCTGGGCTCCCTGTATGCGTCCCTCTTCCTGGTGTCCCGGAGCGTCAGCTGTCCCAGCAAAGGAGTCAGAGAAGTCAGTGGGAGCCGTGCGGGTTTCGCCGTTTCTGAACTGAGTGTTTCCCCGAGCCGTCTGAAGATTTCAGTTGTAAACAAAGAGGTTAAGACCTAATTTTTCAACTAGCTTTCATCATTAATGCTATGACACTACTATAATGAGCTTAGTTGTAGCATGTGTAGTTGAGTGTGTGGACATGTGCAGAGACCCGAGCGCCATCTCCTGCGGCAGAGTCCGTAAAAACAACGATGTGTTGAATAAGTAAAACGTGAATATTTATTTTAAAAGAATTGCAAGCAATTTCTTGCTTTTTGTTAAAGGACACTTGGCACACGACGTTGCATTAGAAAAATCACAATGTAAAGAGCCATTTAAATCTATAGAAACACCTACCTGTTTTAACACATATCCAGATAGGTTTTTGCTGTCCTGATGTCAGACGGTTTTTATGGTTTGAAAACAGGACATCTGTTTAGATAACCCTTTGTTAACCAATTTCATTAGTCAAGAAATTTATTACATATGGTTTAAATGGAATAAAATTGCCTTTGTTCTAAAAAAATATGGCGTGTAATGTAGGGTTTTCTCTATTTTCAATCTGCCTTTTTCTCCATTGAGCAAAGACATCAGGAACATTTTTGTTGCCATGGTGAAGCTTCTGTTATGGAAGCGTCGTGTTAATTTTTCCTTAATGAACAAATTTAATGTAATTACATCTCCAGTTACTAAAATGTTCTTTTGTCTCTCTCTCCCTCATAATAGCTCTGTTTTAGGAATACCTACTTCCTCCCGAAAGTGTTTTCATGCTTTTTTGCCAAATTAGGATTGTTCAGAAAAATAATTTAATTTTCGAAGGAGGGAAATTATGCTGTTTTTCAGAAGTTAATGTGCCATACTCGTGTTTTGGAGTAGAGCATTTTCATTTCTATTTTAAGTACTTTTATCAACTAACAGTGTTTTAATAGTTTGAAACATCTTTATAAATGCCCATGCTTGTGGGGAAAAAAGTTCTGGTTCCTTCAGACAGTAGTAGTTTCCATGCAGAGAGATTCTGAATGTCTGTTAACAGACTGACATTTTCTAGCATTTTTCACTGGGGTAGGTGATCTTTGTCACCCGAGGTCTAGCTGTATCTACCGCGGGCACATTTTGGAGGTACGGTCAATGACAGAATGTCCCATCGAGGTAACCAAACCCAGCCATTCTGTGATTCACAAATTAATACTCTGTAGATACTAATAGTTATTAAAGGGCTTTGATCCTAATTTGATCCTAATTCTAATTTAAGAAACAGAAAAGGTCTACACCTGAACTAAGCCTCTCAGGAAAATGCACAGAAACCTGGAATGGATTTTTTCCAGTCATGGATCCTCATTGTGGTAACATCTCAGCGTGAGGCAGATGTTGTCGTGAGCCCCAGACATTTTATGTCTTCATTGTTCTCGCAAAGCGAATGGCCACCATGTCTTTCCGGAGAGCAAGGCTGATGTCTCATTGACTGCTCTCTCTCCCTCTGATGCCTTCTATCCGGTTAAGTACCTGCGTGTATAAATTGCATCTCCGATCAGTCCCGTTGTTCCCTCCCACATGCCCCCAGCTGGTCTGGGTAGCAGCACCTCTGTGGCATCGTGGCCCGGCATTCTGTCCCAACTCTGCCATGTCCATCCGTCACAGAGTGGCAGAATGAAGGGGCATGCACGTCACCCCCAGATTAAATTCTGCGGTGTCTGCCCGTCGTGTCCTGGGTGGGCTGACAGTGCTGTGGTCCGTTTCTGACCCCTGCTCTTCCTGGAGGCGCTCTCCATCTCACAGTGAGGGTCTTGCATGGAGGAAGCACAGACCAAAGCAATGGCATGCAGCTGTAGGAACGTTGTGCGTTCAGACATTCCGGGGGGCAGCACGAGAACAAGAATGTGGAGGGAAACCCATCACCTGAGTGGTTCTCTGCATAGTGGCTGCTCTGTTTTCCCTCTGTACCTTCAGAATAAAAGCAAAAATGCAACAATACAACGTTGATTTGGGAAAAAAAAAAAAATGAACTTTGATTTTTATGTCCAGTAAAAGCCGGGTGGGCCAAAGTCAGTTTTGAAAGAGCTGGATTTGGGGTAGAACTTTAAGACTTTCATGGAGCCTGGATTTTGCTTCATTTAATCTCTGTCCACCGTATCCCTCTGGGCTGCCGTAAGTCCATTTTTCATTCCCGGTATTTTCAACTTCGGGTCGTAAAACAGAAATTCATTCTTCACATGGTTGGTGAGCGGAGCCGTGTGTCTTTAAATTACTTACATAAATTCTGACTGCTCATTGCTAATGAAGCCTGTTCTTAAAATAAGTTCAGCATGGCCTTTGAGCCCCTGCCATGGAGAGTCTTTGCAGGTCCTCATTAATGCAGTGGAATTTCCCATCCAAAGCTCTTGGCCTTTGTATTAGTTTCTGCTTCTGTGGAACACGTGAGTGTAAAAGTCAGCAGCTCAAGGCAACATGTGTTTATTATTTCAGAGTGTCTGTGGGTCAAATCTGATACAATGTAGCTGGTGCATTGGGATCCAGGTGCCGTCCAGGGCAGTGGTCTCATCCGAAGGTTCCGTTCCCAAGCTCACTCCGGTGTTGTGGGCGGGATTCTGTTCCTTGAAGATGGTCACCATGGGGGTCTCATGTCCTTGCTTCCTGTTGGTTGCAGGCCTCCCTCAGTTCCTCGTCGTGGGGGAGGGGGAATCTCTCCAACATAGAGTCTCACTTCATTGAAATCCAGCCAGAGCAGGAGGCTGCTGGCCAGATGGAGGTCGTGATGTAACTACAATGTCAGGTTCTATCCGTTTTCCACATTCAGAACCAGGTTGTGAGTTTCTGCCACATCCGAGGGGACAGGATTATACAGATGAGGATACCCGAAGGCGGTCACCGGGACCAGGTAGTCGGCTGCCACAGTTTGCCTGAAAGTCTATTGCTGTCCTTATTATGGTCTACACAGAGTTGTAATAGCAGCACCGTGATGACTACCACTGACAGCCGCTGGCCTGTAGTGATGAGCCCCTTGTGCGTTTATAGCGCTCAGTGTATACTTTTATCTTCTCCATCGTATGCACAGGGTATTGTTAGGATTATCCCCGTTTTACACAGGAAAGTACCAACAGAGAGGCTGAATCACGGCCCCGGGTTTCTTCGCCACCGGGCAGGGGGCCGGGACTGAAATGTCACATCACCTGCCAAAACCACATTTGTCACTCCAGTGCTTACTGGGGTGGGTGCTGTGATCCTGTGGATTCCCTCCAGAATGGGGTCATTCTGTGACACGTGCAACCCTGAAACCTTCCGGAGGCCGTCACATACGTTATCCAGTTTTTGCCCCATAAGTGGGTTGAACTGGAATGGATTGGGTTGAACTGTCAGTGACTTTCTCATCCTCCATTCAGGGGCTGTCTCCCACTGGATCATTTCGGAGACTTTTTCTTCTCCTTGTAGGGAGGCTGGGAGATGTACTTCCTCCCCCACCCCCCAGCTTTATTGAGGTCTAAGGGACAAATGAAATTGTGTACATCTGTAATGGAAACGTGATGATTTCATATCTATATAGATTGTGAAATGATGACCACAAATCAGTTAGTTAACATACTCCTCGACTCACGGAGTAGTCAGCATTTTGTGGTGTGTGGTGAGAATGTTTACCATCTACTGTCAAAGGGCGTAGCAGGTGTAGAGCCCAGAATCATTAACTGTAGTCACCGTGCTGTCCACCGGGTCCATAGGACATGGTCATCATTTAACCGAACACGTGTCCCCTTGGACCAGCTTCCCCAGTGTCTCTGCCCCCTAGCGAACCGTTTAGTTCTTTCCCTTTTTCAAGGTTGCCCATTTGTTTTCATACGGCGTTTGTCTCTCTGCGTCTGGCCTAGAATCTTCCTGGTTCATCACGGTTCTCGCAGATGGCAGCCTTTCCTTCTTTTCACGGCTGAGTAATATTCCACCATCCATACAGAGACCACGTCTTCTTCATGCATCTGTTGGCCGATGCGGGGCTCGTTCCTGAGCCTTGGCCGTTGCGAACAGTGCAGAGAACACGGGAGTGTGGGGGTCTCTGAGATGGTGGTTGTCTGGAAACCCTTTATTTCCACCATGGGGGCTGACTCCCCGTGGCAGAGACAGGATCGCAGGGGACGGTGCGTGAGCCCGAGGCACAGGCAGCTTGTGCTTTGTGCCCAAGACCTCGGGGCTGGTGGCCTGAGTGGGACAAGACCCCTGACTCGTAATTCTCCACACGCTGCTTCCCGACAAGCAGGAAGGAGAAGCCACCAAGGAGAGAATGGAGAGCAGCGTTAGGGATAACCCAGTGGCTTCGATCAGAGCCACAAGTCCATGCGTTGCTTGTCTTTAGAGGAACAGAGGGCTGGAGAGCAGAGTTCGAGTTTTCCAGAAGGGAGGAAGCTTGGTGGAGGAGAGAGATGCAGGAAGGCGGGCAGTGGAAGTAGGTATGGACAGAGAAGACGGTGTCGTTCCCGGCCACCAGCGTGTCAGGGGGCCGAGGACCCTGTCCTTTGGGTTCCTAGAGGCAGCTGGAAGATGAGCGTTGGGAGACGGGTCTCCCCCGGTGAGCAGGGAAGCTGGTGCCCTGCACACACCGCAGAGACCCACAGGAGGCAGGTGAAGCCCGGGAAGGAAGCACGGTCAGGGCCCCACCTTCTCTTTGAAGGCCTTCACAGGACTGCTGCGCACGTGCGCGGGACTCGAAAGCTGCTGTGAGCGGTGGGGGCCCGGCCCGGCCGACGGGCGTCATCGGTGAGCGTTGAAGATAGGCCCGTGGGTGCAGAGGAAGAGTTTGTGGTGACTCGGGTGGGTGGCCGTTGCCACATCCTCCTGTAGGCGCGGCCTGCTTGCGCCGGTGAGCAGAGAGGATGGAGGCAGGTGCAGGACGCAGACGGGAACTCGGCGGCTCTCCTTGGTGGCCGTTCTGCTGGCGGGGAGCAGGTGAGCATTTTCTGGTGAGCAGCAGGCCCCAGAGCAAGGACTTCTCCCATCTCTGGCCTCAGTCCTGCCCAGGCTGGCCAGCCGTGTGCGTATCAGCGGTCAGCTAAGAACCAGTCCTCGTTGATTTACTAGATAAACCAGTCGTAGTCATGCCGTACAGGTAAATCAATCGGGGGACGAGCACCTCCTCCCAGGACTTGTCCATGTAGGTCACTAGGTACAGGACTAGCCAAAGTACGTACAGGGCCTGCGCCCACTTGCCAGGCTGTAGTTTCCAAGTTGAAAGTTATATCTCTTTACTCTGGGTATGAAGTGATGCATGAAAGACAGAGGTGAAGCCGTGACCTCAGGGCTGTGGCTGTCGCCTTGTCGGGGCGGGAACTGTCCCCCCTTGTGTGCTTACGGGGACAGGACATTAGGGACCTGCTCCTTTAGGTGCCGCCGGTATTGGTTAGGGATTTGCAAGGCGTCCAGTCCACGCAGGGACCCCGGCCGTGCCCACTGTCCACATCCCATGGGCATCCCTAGTGGGGTCGTCCTCAAGCTGTCCTGTGTGGCGGTTCTCCTGGTGACAGACGGATGCTTGTCTTTGAATCCTCCTCTTACCCGTACAACCTTCCAGCCGTCTGACACGCACTGCCCCGTGCTTGTTAATCGCCTGTTCGGGGGAGTAGGAGCGAGGCATGTTAATGCAGCAGAGAAAGAACGTCCGCACTTTGTCTCACGCAGCTTCCCTGGGTCCCCGTTTCCCCAGCCGCTGCCCCTGTGGGGCCCACGGCATGGTTGGGGATGAGAGCATCTTTCCCGGCTCTGTACACACTACTGGTCAGCGGTTTTTGCACATTTGCTCAGAGATGGTCCGACCACATTTGCTCGGTTGCCGAGACCGCTTGGCGTCCGAGGGTATGTTCTGAGAGGAGGGCCTGAAGGCAACATGGCAGTGGGATACGACTGCAGACTGTGGTGTTGGGTCCCCACGGGGCAGGGCCCCGAGCTCCTCCCCAGCCAGGGAGCCGGGTAAAGAGCATCCCCACCAACTCGCGTCCTCATTCTGGCTCAGAATGGATGGGAGCACCAGCTTGGGGCTGAGAACCCCTGAGACGGACGGGGACAGAGTGCGGAGGGAGACCGCGGATGCCTGGGAAGCTGACGTTCTCCCACAGAGCAGAGACTCTGATGCCAAGGAGGACCGGCTTCTGGGTCCCGCTGGAAGGTTGAACAAGGACCCTGACCCCCACCTGCTGTCCAAGAAGAGGGCAGAGCAGGACCAGGTCAGCAGAAGACAGGAGGGGAGACCTCCCTGCCCGTGGACCGACAAGCTAGTAGGAAGAGCGGGCTTAGCGTCCCGAGACCCGGAGAACAGAAGCTCCAGGTGGTTCTGAAGGTCGCGCAGGAAGGACAGTGGAGACCAGAGGACCGTTTGCACGTGTGTGCGTGGAAGACACTGGATTTCTCGGTGTCTGTCCGAAGGCTGCCGAGCGGGCAGGGCCCCGGGGTCACGGAGAAAGTGCCTCAGGAGACTCTGAGCTCTGGGTGCCAGACCCGGCTGGGGCCCAGGGAAACGAGGGGTTGGGATGGGGGGAGCATCCACGTCCGTGTCGCGGAGGGAGGGCAGCCGGCTCCTCCACCACAGGTCCAGAGTGCGGCCAGCCAGAGACACTTGTCCCCCTGCAGGAGATGCGGGTGCTCCACAGGACACAGGCCGGGGCAGGAGGCTGCGGGGTCCTGACCGTTCTTCCCACACACACGCAGGCCTTTGATGCGCTTCCTGCGTCCTGCCCCGCAGAGGGATTAGACCCGCAGGAGGCCTGGGATCTGAGCTCTCGGGGAGCGGGTTTCCCCCGATACCATAACCAACAGGGACTGCTCCGGAGGCCTTAAACCCCAGTGATTCACGCATCCCAATGTTCTGGAGGCAGGAAGTCTGCAGGGACGCTTCTGGGGTTGAAATGAGCGCGTCCACCGGGACCTGCTGGACGCTGGCCAGGGGAGTCCGCTTCCTTGTCTTCAGCGGCTTCTAGAAGCCCCCACACGCCTGGGCTCCTGGGTCCCCATCACGCCACCTTCCCCCTCCCTTTGCTCCTGTGGCTGCCGGATGCCCCACTGCCTCCTGTCTGTGAGGACATTCAGGAGAGCGTTGGGCCCAGCTGGACCGTCCCGGCTCACCTCCCTGTCGCAAGATCTGGACTGCCATCCGCAGAGTCCCCTTCCCCGGGAAGGTCACGTGCTTGCTGTTAGCAAGGGTTAGGATGTGGGCGTCACGGCACACGAGTGTGCGTTGTGATGACCATGTGGGTTCCCTACATTGGGGGCGTTTGCTCCGCCTCATGACCCAGCAGCTCTCACAGCCGTGCCTTGAGTTTGCAACTACTTACCCCGGTTTCCTTAAAAAAAGAGAAAAAAAAGTGTCATTTTACAAAAGAACTGATTTGGGAGCACCTCTCAGTCCGTGGCTCAAATAGAGAGCTTTTACCTAAGCATGGAGCTGGCCTGCTGGAGAGACATGACCCGTGATTGCGTTTGCATTTTTCCAAAGAGAGTGTATGTTTTGGCGTCGGGTAGAAATGAGGGGTCATTGGTTGCCCGTCCTTGGAGAAATGAGAGGTCATTGCTGTCCTTGGAGAAAGAAGTGCTTGTTTTGGAAACAAGGAGATGTGTCAGCATGTCTTTGGGGCACATGCTGTCGGGGGCGGACGGGTGAGAGGAAGGTCCCAGGAAAGGAGATGGTGGGCCACACGCGGGCATCTTTCACCTCCCTCTGTCTTCTTGCCCTTTGCAGAAACATGAGGGTCCCTGTGTCACTCCTGCTGCTGCTCCTCCTGTGGGAAACCCACAGCCACGCGGCCTCGAGGCCCAACTTCGTCCTGCTGATGGCCGACGACCTTGGCATCGGAGATCCCGGTTGCTATGGCAACAAGACGCTCAGGTGCGCTGGCTGGCGGGGTTGCTGCGTGGACAACAGGCAGTCCTCGCCGGCCGCGGCCACGAGGGATGTGAGCTCACACACACACACAGAGCGCAGAACGCCCACACGGGTCAGAACCCTTCAAGACACACGTCTTGAAGACAAGACACGTAGATCCATACCGGTGGCAACGTTCACGGGTGACTTTACGTAGCTACGCACTGACAGTGGTGTTAGGAAGATGGGTGGGACTTGGGCTCTTTGCACAAGGTAAGCCCAGAAAGCTAAAAAGACCTTCACAAGGACTCTTTCTCACTCAGCCATGCTGGGTGGCTTTTCACCCATCCTCCTTCGGTTCTTCCCGTTGCTTTAGATGTTTTAGGTAAGTCTCTCGGTTGGGTACTTGCTTCACTGCAGTGGGCACCCCCGTGGCCCCCGTCCCTGCTCTCCAGCTCCAAGTCTTGTTTTTACAATTACCAGCCACCCTGGCCTGGGACAGGTGGCCCAGGGACGCACACCAGGTTGGAAGACTGCACAACTTCTCAAGCAGCCGGGGTCATTATGGTAGGGGAGAATCACAACGGGCACAGGACTTAGGGACAGAGGGGGGCTTTCTGTGTCTCAGCACCCTACGTCACACCGCATTGACGTCAGACGACGTGGAAGGGCCCCTTGATTTAAAAACAAAAGTCGGTCCTTGTCTCATAGGATAGTGGCATCAACACTTGCATTTTCTCTTTATAATCATGGAGAGATGTGACCTGAACGGCTTCTGAGCCTCATGATACCAACAATCAGTACGAACGGAATGACACAAGGTCGGGGAAGTGGAGATCATTAGCTTTTCCTAGAATTTTCTTGTAAGATCTGTGAATCATCATCAGAATCGCATGATGCCGGGGGACAGATGCACCGGAGAGTCCCGCGGATGCGGGTGGTCTCACGCTGGCTCATCTTGTTTTCAACCTGGCGAGGGCGCTCAGAAGACTGTTACGTAGCATCGTGTCAGATCAAACAGAAAGCGGGCATCCGTTGTCCTTTTGAGGACGACACGGCCTGCAGATGTGGGTTGGTTCCGTGCTGAAGCTTTGCTTCAGCGGCTGCTTGTCGTGTTTGAAACGTGCCTTCACCTGCACCATTGGTTAGAGCTTGAAACACACGGACGAGGACAGATTCCAACGGACTGCTTTCCTTTTCCTCCCCACGTGGGGCCTCGCATTGTAAAACGTGTAGGTCTTACGTTTGGACGCTTTCTTATACCTCCGTTGCTACTAATTTGTTTTTTTCTGAGCAGAGTCTTTGTCATTTCTTAAATTTTGTTTATGATTTTTTCACTTTATTTTTTATTGTATTGTTATTTAAAATTAATTAACATGTAGGATATTAATAGTTTCAAGGGTAGAATGTAGCAACTCATCAGTTGCGCACAATAGAATACTCATTGTATCACGTAAGCTCCGTAATGCCCATCACCTAGTTACTCCACCCCGCACCCGCCTCCCCTCCAACAGCCTGCAGTTTGTTTTTCCTAGAGTTAAGTGTCTCTCATGGTTGATCCCCTCTCTGATTTCTTCTTATTTTGTTATGCCTTCCCTTCCCCGACGCGTGTCTGTTTTATTTCTTAAATTCCACCTTGGAATATTACTCAGCCATCAAAAAGAATGAAATCTTTTCCATATACAATGACATCACCGCGACCAGAGAGTATTATGCTAAGTGAAATCAGTCAGAGAAAGATAAATATCCTATGATTTTTAGGATCATACAGATTCCCGAATATCACTGAGATAATACGTGACCTTTCCGACGCAGGTGTTTTAATCCAAAAATTACAGTCAAGTTTTAATGTTCCATTTCTACCAGATCTCAAAAGAAAAAAAAGAAAAGCATATACAATCACAGTGAAGAACTTATGCACCTGTCTTGTTCCATAACAGATTCCAGTTCCTTACGAATTTTATTTTTTGTTTTATATGGAATCAGCTCAGACCCCCAACGTAGTCAGATGTTTCTGTGGGCCAGTCTAGGCATGAGAAGGTTGAAGTCAGGTACACAGATTCGGTCTTCTGTGCCTTCTAAATCTCGTGACGGAAGGCAGGAGCACGGGGGGGGGGGGGGGGGGGGATGTGGGCTGTTAAATGCATATGCTGAATTCATGGATGAGAGAGCAGGTGGACGTGAGCAGTGCAGGGAGATGACCTTCACCTTGTATCAGCAAGGGCTAGTCTGTGTGGGCCCCAGAGCAGAAGGCTGTGGGCCGTGATGAACAGGATGTATACTCCTGCCTCTGTGCATCTGTGTCTAAGGGAACAGTTCGCTGTGCTGTCCCTTTATAATGAGGAGCTGCTGGGACAGGGTCTGTGTCCTACATATGGACCGGGCCCCCTCATGGGACAAGGTTGGCCGTAGGAGGACCACGAGAATCCCGTCTCTGCCAGGAGCTAAAGGATGGAAGGTAGCCAGGTTGGCAGAGAGGCAGCGGCCGCGTTCCCAGTGAAGGATGTGGGCTGAGAGCTCAGCACAGCCGCAGAACAGAAAGAGGTTCATTCCTGAATGCCTAGCAAGAGTGGAATGACACCGGGACAGGATCAGCCGGTCCATTCCCAGAGCAGAGGCACCGGGATGACTTGTGCTGTGTCACCCTTCCTTCTGTGAGCTTCCCTGGATGATTGGGAGGTGACCCGTGATAAAAAGCACAGTGCAAACCGTATTTTTCAAGGTCGTCATGAATGACATGAGTCTTCTGTTTTAGGACGCCCAATATTGATCGGTTGGCTGAAGGAGGGGTGAAGCTCACCCACCACCTGGCAGCTTCACCCCTGTGCACACCAAGCAGGGCAGCCTTCATGACAGGCCGGTACCCCATCCGATCAGGTAACCCCAGGCTCTGTAGCCATGGCTGTGGTCCTCCTGGGGGCATCCCTGACCTCCTCCTTCAATGGATCATTTCTCCTGCTTCAGGAATGGCGTCTGAGTCCCTCATGGGGGTGTTTATCTTCTCCGCCTCTTCTGGAGGACTTCCCACCAGTGAGATTACCTTTGCCAAGCTTCTCAAGAATCAAGGCTATTCGACAGCTCTGATAGGTATGGGTGGCTGAGGAGGGGGAATCGAGAGTCTGGGCAGGGTGAGTGAGAGAGGGCATGATAACTGCCTTCTGAAGGATGACACCAGTGATTACAGTTTGCACAACTTCACATAGGGGAGAAATGATTTCAATTCTAAATCCAAATACAGCACACCTGTCCTATTTGAAAGTAAAGATGTGCGTGTGTGTGTGTGTGTGTGTGTGTGTATGGATGGTTACATAGACGATAGATAATGATAGATGGGTATATGGGTGGACTGGTGGATGTATGGATAAATAGATAACGTCAGTGATAGAGGGAGGAATGGATAGATCAGTAGATGAAATAGATGATGGATGGATCATGGGTGGGTGGATGGATCGATGGATAGATGGATGGTTGGATAATAAATGGATGGAGGGATAGAGGGGTGGATGATAGTTAAACAGATGAATGGGTGCATGGATGATGAATGAATGAATGGATGATGGATAGAGAAATGGATGGATGGTTGGATGGATGGATGATGGGTGGATGGATGGATGGATACATGGTGAGTGGATGATGGATGAATGATGGATGATGGTTGGATGGATG
>NC_081575.1:119851110-119866407 GCF_022355385.1 Mustela nigripes | reverse complement strand
TGGATGGATGGATGAATGGATGGATGATGGATGGATGGTTGGATGATGGTTGGATGATGGTTGGACGGATGGATGGACTATGGATGGATGGATGATGATTGATGGATGGATGGATGGATGATGGATGGATGGATGGATGATGGTTAAACGTATGGATGGATGCATGCATGATGGATAGATACATGATGAATGGATGATGGATCCTGATGAGTGGTTGGATGGATGTTGGGTGAATGGATGGTTAATGGATGGTTGGATGGATGGATACTGAATGGATGAATAATGAGTGGATGGATGGATGATGGATACCTGGAGAGGTGATGGGTGGATGGTTGGATGGTAGATGGATGGATGGATGGGTGATGGGTAGTTGGATAAATGGTTAGAAGTATAGATGAGTCACAGAGGTGAGACAGATGGTAGATAATAGATTGATTAATAGATAATTATGCATGCCATGCCTCATACATACAAAACTACATACACGCACAGTGCTATTGAACATTTTATTTTATATATTTATACTAAAACTACCAGACTTTGTTTCAGTTGACATTCTCATTGGCTTTATTAAACGGATACGAACGATCTATTCTCCCTTTTTACTTGATAAACATAGGTCCACATGGGACATCAGACGAATCCTTAAATCTCTCAAAGCAGCAACATGACCGTGCTCTTTCCTCTCCTCTTGTCATAAAACCATCATGTTTTTCTTTTGTGAGGCACTCACTAATCTAGTGCTATAATCAACATTTTATAAGAATTGTACATAGATGTTTAAAATAATTTCTGAGTTACGAGTGTGACTCCGTTATGCTTCAGGGGTAGTGTTTTGGGAAAGTATTCATTTCCCCTTTTAACATTCAAGGGACAAATCCAAGTTGGTTCTGCAACTTTAATTTTAAGGAAAGGTCTTTAAAAAACACTTGTGTTTTTCTATGTATTTTTGTCACCTGCCCATTCACTATGTCAGGTGTTGTTGGTCTTTTGTTTTATTTTGTTATGTTCAGCACAGAATTGGTAGTTGTTTTCTGGCTGAGTGAGTCAATGCCCTGTTGTGCGTGGAGAAGGAACAGAAGCACTGTGGGGTTCTACAGAACAGGAGCTGGGCTAGTCCGTGTACAGAGCGACCCCGCGTTCCCTCGTGTGGGAAGCCGAAGCTGACACTCACATGGGGGTGTTTGCCGGGTCTGAACGTATCATGCGTTTGTCTTCTCAGGCAAGTGGCACCTTGGGACAAACTGTCACAACAAGACAGATTTTTGTCACCATCCCTTGAGCCACGGCTTTGACTATTTCCATGGGATCCCCGTGACCAACCTGCGAGACTGCAAGCCAGGGGAAGGCAGCGTCTTCACCGGGGGCATCCGGGTGGTGGTATTCATCCCCCTGCAGATTATCGCCATCACTCTCCTCACCCTGGCGGTGCTCAGGTTCCTGGGGCTGGTGCACGTGCCCGTCGGGGTCTTTGTCTTCCTCCTCTGCCTCGCCGCCATGATCCTCGGCCTTCTGGTGTGCTTCCTGCATTACTTCCGGCCCCTGAACTGCTTCCTGATGAGGAACCGCGAGATCACCCAGCAGCCCTTGTCCTACGACAACCTCACGCAGAGGCTGACGGCCGACGCGGCCCAGTTCATGCGACGGTGGGTATCGCCTTTTCTCCGGATGCTGCCTGTTGCCGCGCGGTGCTTGGTGATCTCCGCGGCGGCTGGAGACTCCGGGGTGGCTTCCCTGTGCATGCTGTAGAGGTGGCAGCCAGGCTCTCAGAGGGAGGGGTGCGCCCCGTGGAATGGCCCGTGCAAGGAAGCGCGATGCCGTGGGCTCTCACCCAAGTGGCTCTGCCACGGGTCCCTCGCGTCCTCTGCTTCTGAAACCATGCCAGAAATGTCTCCTAGCCGATCCACGCCCGTCACTCTTGGAGTGGGCATTGTGTAAAGATCCGTGTTGTCCTTGAGACAGAAATGATGTAGGGAAGTCTGAAAGGGTCTGTGCAAATTTCTGAGCAGCACAGCCGTGTGAGCGGCCTGGCCGGGGCCAGGGATCTGGTTTGGGTGTGTGACGACCCGCTGAGTGCACAGGGTCGAGGGTTGCCTTTGGCTAAGGGAGTAACCCTCCACGGAGGGGGGCGGTGTCTGTCCCGAGGAGAGACTATGTCAGGAGCCCCTGCTATTGAAGGCAGACCAGACTCTTGTGTTCTGTTTGGAACGCTGGTGTGTGTGGCCACTTGGCACGTACATGCTGAGAGTGTGTGTGGCTCGGGGCCCCTGTGCGGGTCCCAGCTAAAGGGCAGGAGGAAGGACGTGATGCTGTTCCGGACAGAAGGAGGAGGATTTTAGGCTGGCGGTCACGCTCCTGGCCTCTCTGGTCATCACGGGCACGTGGAGGTACTGCTGAGTTACCGGTGCCTTCGAGCGCCTGAGTAACCGTTGGCCCACACAGCCGGAGTAGGGACTGCCTAGGCTTTGTGTTAGCACAACCTAGAGGCTGTGACAGCCTGCAGATCACCAGTCTCACGTCCTGCCCTTCCTACTGTGGAGCGATCGGGCAAGGCCACACGCTCCCTGCGCGCGTCTGAACCCCGTGTCTCCTAGGACGCTCGGAGAAGTAGCTTGGGCGCCGTGGGGGTTTTGCCACCAAAGCCACAGCCGTCATCATGCCTGTCGCTTTTTCTACAAGGAGACGCTGGCTTGTGATCAGAGGCAAGTCTTAGAAGTGTATGAGGTACACGGTTGATACCGTCATCGGGTCTGGCGTACGCAGAGTGTTCCTAGAAACAAGGTTCTCCTCATTTCTTCCTAGTACGGGGGTCGCTTCTGAAACTTTCCCTCTTCCTGGGCTGAGTGTTCACTTTCAAAAACCCTCTGGCGGTGACAGTAAATTAGTGTCGTCGCTCAACAGTGGGGCACGGTCCGCGTGGATGACAAGGCTGTTAGCTCGTGGGTTAACTCGCCGGGTTTGAGGAGCCAGCGAACAGCCATTCCCAGGTAGGACGGCGCCCCACGGGGTTGCACTTGTGTCCGTCGAAGCTCGAATCCCAGCAGCGTGAGGACGCCAGGATTGAAAGCGTCTGGATGAAACCATCCTTGTCCCGCTGTGTGCGACGTGCGATACCTGACTCGGCCCGTGGCATAGCCAGGCACCTTGAGAATCCACTTCCTATGGCAGCAGAGAAACATAGCCGTATTTGCAAAAAAAAAAAAAAAAAAAAGAATATGATTCTGAGGATAGGAAGACGCATTTCTAAGCACGCCTCACTGCCCGGCATATCCTGGGTTACGTAAGGTCTTTATTTACCATGTTCACGCGGGAAAGGGGTTCAGACGTAGGAGCAGAAGGCAAATGACCGAAAACAGACGCAGTGTTTGTGGCGTCCGTGCGTACGCGTCTGAGTTCCGAACTTCACGGTGCAGAGTGCTTCCTTCAGGGCATTCACAGAAGAGACGGGGGCGGCCCACTTCCCGTCCAACTCATACGTCGGAAGTAGCACAGAGGATGATTTACACGTTTATTTCTCAAATTTACGTTCTTCCCGTAAGCCTTATCTCTGGACGGGTTTACCCTGCCGATGCTCCCTGGAGCTGTGGACCCTTGGACAGCAGGGGCGGGAGGCAGAGAGGCCTCCTTGGGCTGCCATGCTCTCAGAGGAGGCCTCCCCTTGCCAGGTTTGCTACCAACGTGCCCCCGGATTGAAGTGCACACGTCTGTACAACGGCGCACTCCATGGTGCCCCTAATTCCTAAATTAGGAATTTAGTCTTAGGGATGAAATGCATCCTGGGGACATGCTTCTGTTGGGAAGCCAGATAATTAGGTCTCCACACCATATGTTAAAAGCCACAGAGTCGTGCAAAAGACAGGTCATCCTTAATGCAATTTAATTAGCAAGAAGTCCATGTTGCTCTGTCAAGCAGAATAGAGCTGTGGGTTTCTTAGGGATGCCCAGCGCGCTGTCTGTGTCCTGAGTGAAGGACCCTGCAGCCATCCGGCTTGTCCCCTGGGCTGTCGGTTTCTTCCGGGCTCTGTAACTCACAGACAGCGTGGGGGCACCGTGCGAACAGAGGCTTAGCTTGGGGCACGTTCAAGTGTGAATGACCTTCACGGAGCGCTTGTCTGTGACCCACCAGGCCCTGGGGATACGCACGTCACCCGGGACACATTCCACAATCACCATCTTCTTCTTGCCGCAGAACATCCACGTGGCCTGGGACAAAGAGACGGCTTCTTGTGGAGGACTTTGAGTCTCCACACGTCGGAGCGGAGGGCCAGAGCCGTGTGGGTAATAGCAGAGATCGGATCCAGAAAGCACAGCACATTGCCTACGAAGGCCGTCCTCTCTGTCGGAGTGGGCCATGTGGATCTCTTTGACCTGCTTCGGACTCTGCCAGCGCACCTCCTCTTTACAAGAGGAGGAGGAAGCAGATCAGGGAATGGTATAGATGGAAACAGAAGACTCGGGGTCTCGTGCCCCCGAAGTAGAACGTATCCCGGGAATTCTTACGGGAGCTCTGATGTCCGTCCCGTCATTGCCATGGAGATGGAGACTTTGCTGACTCTGAAAAGAATTCACAAGCTGCCTAGGAACAGGTGAACTCAGTGAGTTCATTTGATTCACCAAGTAGTTTTCCCTTCGTGTACGCCAAGGCCACATTTAAAAAGGTTGATGCCAGTGGAGAGAAGGAGACCCATGTTTCTTGGCGTCTTAGACAGAGCAGGTGAACTTTGGTCACTCTCGGTGCGCAGAGCTGGTGATGTCGGACCCTTTCTTCCCTAAATACATCGAAAACGATGCTTGGTGGCTGGAAAGAACATTTACGTTGAAAGAAACTGCTCTCTTTCTCTGCGAGCCACACATGTGTAGGCTGAAGAGGGTGTTTTCAAGGATGATGGCGTCATACGCACACCCTTGAGATTTGTAGGGTTTACGGTCTCCGGTCACTGCGTTCGTAAATGCCTATGACCTTTACCGCAGGCGTTCGGATGCCCAGGCCTCCACGTTCAAGGCGTACTGAACAAACTCTGGGTGTATTTTGTATGTATACAGCGTGTTCTCCGCCAGCGCGTGGGTATTCTAAGAGGCTGTCATCAGAAGTGAGATAAACAATAGTCATTCCCGGTTATGCTTAGGATGGGGCATCTGAGGACAAACCCACCGTCTGGAAAAGAGCTGGACGTCTGTTTTTAATCTCTGCCTTCCCAGAGCGGTGAGATCACGTTTCTGCCACGTTAACACACCCTGACCCCTGACTGGTCCCACAAGGGAGGTGAGCGCGCTGTGGAAGTGATGGAAAGCATGGTGCACTGGGGGACGTCACGTGGTCATGGAGAGACGACGTCCTCACAGGAGGGTGGTGGGGAAGAGCTCCGTGTGCCGTGTCCTGTGCTCTGGAGCTGTATAGGAGACTGAGACTTCCTCCTGCAAGTGCGGCTGGTGTCCTCAAAAAGCCCTAAAACGTGGGACCACTGATAAATGGGCCATTAGGAGACCTGACCTTTTATCCGGTTCTGCAGCCGTCGATATTGGGCACAGTCGGAAGCCTGACATGCACTTACAGGGTAGCCTTTGACAGCCAGGCCTTTGACACCTCCAGCCACACCGTGGTGGAAGTGGCCATACTGAATGGCTGGGATTTGGCCCAGAGCATGTTGCAAAGAAAGGGATTGCAGGATGACTTGATGAGTTTCAGTAAGCGTTGAAGCCACAAGGGAGTAGCGGGGGTATCGATCTTTAATTCACGGCGACGGTCATGCATCAGAGCAGAATTCAGGGCCGCACACAGGGAGACACACACACACACGTTCACCCGTGGAAAGGTTAGGTAATTCAAGAACGGTCTTGCTGGGTAAGGCTAGATGCCCTAGGATGGGCCTCTGCTGTGCCTGGGTCATTGGGACACAGGTTCCAGAGTGAAGGGGACCTCTGGCTCGTCAAGGGGGCCCCCGTCCCAGGTAGAGCGTTCTGGAAGCCATCTTCAGTTGTGGAGGGAGGCTTGCTTTTCGTGATTCCGCGATCCGTGTCATCCCTGACGGAGTGGGGCTTCGATAAGGCACTGTCACCCCCCGACCACCCCGTTCTCTATCAAACACACAGATCCCTTTTATGCCCTGGGATCATGGTCCAAACTGGAAATCAGGAGGCATGAGCCCTGCCTGTCGAGTTCACAGGTACACGGCAGGTCCAGGGAATGAGGGATGGGTGGTATCGGTCCTGGAGCCCCCGGGAATGGGATGTGACTCAGCTCCTTCCGGGTGGTGAGCGGCTGCCCTACAGGAATGTGGGCTGGGGCCGCCGACTTCCCGCTCTGCAGACTTTCCCAGAGAAAGCAGAAATGCTGGTTCGTGAGAGGAGCCCCGTGGGGGGAACTCCCCAGTGGTCTCGATATTAGCTTGTTTTTTTAGCGCTCAGAACCCTGCTGGATGATTGAATGGCTGCTCTGTCTGCACCTCAGCCTATACCCCGGCTGACTCTGCTCCCAGGGTCATCAGTTCCTGTCCCTGTCCCCAGGCTTAGCATGAACGTCCAGAATCTGTCCCAGCCCATCTGTCTGGTATTGTCTGAGTCGGAACACTTATTCCTAGCAGGACAGATTTGCTCCTACGGGGTGAATACACTCTCTTCTTCCTCTCCCCTTCGAGGGTCCGTCTAAGGAGGCTCTCTGAACCTTTTAAGACGCTCTTCTAGCGATGGCCAAGACACATGATTGATTTTCCAAAGCCACCTTGGAAAATGCATCTCCTCTCAGAATCTCATTTCCTATTACAACAATTTTAGTTGTTTTTGAGGCCTGCCACCTAAACTGCAGGGAAACTATCCGTCTGTCCATCTGTCTACCTAATTTGCCGCATAGGCTCAGTATCTTGCCGTCTCTGGGTTCGGACGATGAATCAATACATGCAGGGAATTAACAGCCAGAACGAGCAAAGGATCTTTCCTGCACCTGTTGCGTGGTACGGGCGTGTGGGTGGCTTTAGGTATTTTTATTCGGATCACACTGGGGTTGGAGAGGGGCCTCACAGGTGGTGATGGACGGGGTCAGAGTCTGGCATCCTCACTGGCCAAAAAGCTCTTGATCTAATGAGAGACCTCACAGTCACAACGAGGCTGCGTCCGCGGAATCCTTGCACAGAGAGCACCGTGTGAAGCCCTGTCCAGCTGCTGAAGCCAATGTGCACACGCGGCAAGGGTGTGAGCAAAGCCCGAAATCAAGCCGCCTTTTAAACTCTTAGACGAATTGGCTTTTAGGACAGAGTGTCCATTGCATCTTTTTTGGGGGGGAGGAAAGAGTGGATTCCCTACTTTTCTTGTCTTTTTTTATTTTTGAAATAAAAACGTCTCTCCATGTTTCTGTGGCTGTGGCAGGGACATGTGCAACGCTAAAAAATTAAAGGACCAAAGCGTGTCAGGGAGAAAGTTGCAATTGTTGCCGTTGAAACGGCAACAGTGGAAATCCTGGTGTTCAGTCCGTCACACCAAGGACTTGCCTTCCGCGACCCAACATGTAGCAAAGCTTGTGTATTCGTGGGGTTTTTCTGAAAGTCTTTCCACCTGCACGGACTTTCATTTTATTTTTTAAAGATTTATATATTTATTTTAGAGATGGTTCCCAGTAACGTGCCCAAGTTGGTCCTGAGCCAGCAGAGACCCGGCTCGCTCAGAGTTTGAGTTTCAGGCTGATGATCTGTTTCAAAAGCCAACGGGAACCTCCGTGCGAGGAGCCGCCTTCCGTGTAAAGGGTGATGAGCAGCTGGTCTGCGGACGGCCCCGTAAGGCATTATGGGGACGGGACGAACCCAAGCGGTGTGCTCGTGGACGGCCCCTTAGAAAGGGGGTTCCTCCACATGTCGAGTCGGTCCTTCACTCCGTCGGTGCCCGGCAGCCGTCAGAAGGGCACTCGGACAACAGCCCCGCTGAGACGGAAAGGCGTTTCTGGTGCTTTCCAGGACAAAGGTGAACTCGGAACCGCTTCCATGAAACCGAAGGGCCTCCTCAAAGTGCGTTGGTCAGAGATCAGCGCCAGGCAGAGAGCAGGTGCTGGGTCTTCCCGAGCCCTTCTCAGCAGACCCGGGTAAAAACCCCGAGACCTTCCCACACTCCCCAGGCTCGTGACTGTTGTCACAAGGCGCCCCCCGCCCCGGTTGACAGCAACTTACAGCTCTCCCCCAGCTGTGTGTTCTCACCCGTTAGAACACAGGCTGTTTTGATGCACCGAGGAAATGCTTTTGCAGTAACTTGACACTCTTTATCGCTTGGGACGCGTTCAAAGAATGTTCCCGGTGACTTCCAAAACGTCAGTGTGGACGGTGGGGCCTTTATTCGAGGAGACTAGTTCGGTCGTAGAAGGTGGGCAGTATGGCGGAACAGTTGACTTGGCGGTAGATGGGGGACAGGTGTTGCCGTAAGAAGTCTAGAAATGGGAGTATTCCAGGCAGTAGCTTGTGTGTGTGTGTCTGTGCGTGTGTTCATATTCCAAAGGGAATAGGCTTTTGAAGGCCCTCGAGTTCCTACTCATCGCTGCATAGAGAAGGAAGAATAGAATTCAAGGTCGTTCCCACAACAGTCCTTCCAGAGCTGTGTCCTTGGGGGACGTGTTGAGAACATAGCGGGTGAGCCTGCTGGCCCGGACAGGGCGACCGTGACTCTTCTCTTCATAGACACACCGCGCACGCGTCCGTTCTCCAGAGGACACGCGCCGTGTTGGACGTCACCGTGGCGTGCTGTCTGACGTTTGAGACGGCCTCACGTCCTGCGAGTTTGGTGGCGGCAGGAACAGAGACCCACATGCTCACGGCGTTCTGGCTCTCTCTCCTCTCCTAGGCACACCGGGACGCCGTTCCTCCTGGTCGTGTCGTACCTGCACGTGCACACGGCCCTCTTCTCCTCCAAGGACTTCGCCGGCAAAAGCAAACACGGCGCTTACGGCGACGCAGTGGAGGAAATGGACTGGAGCGTAGGTATGTGCGTGTTTGGCTTCCGTGGCGTGTGCTCACGGGGTCTCTGAGTCATTCTCCTTCTCCCTCACGTCCTGGGAAGGGCCACCTCTGCAACCCCATGCCTGTAAAGACAGCAGATGAGTTTTTGGACAGTTTGAAAAAGGCTGTGAAGACGTCTTTTTTTTTTTTTAAGTGTCCTCTCCATGTCCATGAGATCACCCTGTCCCTGCCGTCTTGGCTTTTCTCGGGCAGACCCGGGGCGACGTCGGGTATGTTCTGTAGTGCGTGAAGGGGAAGCAAAGGTTGGGAAGCCTGTGGTCTGACCCCGTCACTCAGCACCTGTCGTTGCCGGTGACCCTGTCCCTTGTGTGGATGCTGCGCCATCCCTGTGGAAAACAGGGGACACCGTTGTCCAAATGTCACCAGCCCGCAGGTTGCTTATGATTTTTCCTTCTCTCATTCTTCCTGTTTTTCTCTGTGCACCAAATCGATAGTTTTTCACTCTTTCATCTACATGATTTGGAAATAAGGTGACCATTGCCAAGGAGCATTGTTTGTTTTTAATTTTTTTTTTTTTGTGGTCGGTTGGTTTTGAGCTACAAATGGAACGTGATGCTGGTTGCGTATGGGGACGATGAGAAGAACAAGTTTTGGTTTGTTCCGTTTTGTTCAGTCTCGAAAGGAGCGTTGGGAGGAGGACAGGAGCCTCGTGCTCCCTCTAACTGTCCAGGCAGAGCGTCCGTGAATCCGAGAGAGTCTTAAGTACTGAGGCTTCCATTCTGTCGTCTCTCGTTGAAGAGTTCAGATAAGGCAAGCCCTTGGCTTCTTTCTTCTCTGAGGGTCTGGGATTCTGTAGAAGAACAGAGAGGGGGTCCCTGTGATGAATGCTGGGGCTCACGAAAGCACAACATTCCCCTTTTTGAGACTGACGGGACAGATGCCTGTACTTCCGTGGCGTGTGCTCACGGGGTCTCTGAGTCCACCTCCTCCTCCCTCATGTCCCGGGATGGGCCACCTCCGCGCCCCATGCCTGTGAAGATTTTCATGTATGTCCCGGACGCCAGGACGAGCTTGACTCTCTTCTGCTTCTTTCAGTGTCGCCTGTGAATCCCTTTACGTGTTCCACACCTTCGCGGTGTGACTCGGTAAAACGTTTCACCTCCTGGATGACTGTTGTGTTTCTTGGATGACCGCGTTGGTGGGGTAACACGCGAGCTCGTGCTGGTGCCATCCAGCGGACTGATGAGTTTTTGTTTCATTATCTTGCCGGAGATGTGTCCCCTGACTCCTGAGCAAGTCTGGCGCTCAGTGTTTTCCCCCTTCAGTCCCCTCTAGAATGAAACAGTTCACATTTTTGAGTCTTTGAGGGTGCGTGAGAACCCGATGTCCCATCTGTAGATGATTCTGTGCTTTTCTTTTTGCCAAAAAAGCAAAGCAGTGACGTCCATGCATCAGGACATTTCTGCTGTTTTACCAGAACATCAGAGTGTTTCAAGGAACATCCCTACTTTTCAAGAAAAGCCTTTCCATAGGAGGCTGAGGGGGCTGCGGCGTTCTGAAAAATTACATAATAAAATGAAACGGGGATATTTGCTTGACAATGATGCCTCCTGCAAGAGAGGTTTGTAAGAGGGCAGTGGGTAGCAGCAGAGGGCATATCTCTTCCTTCTGGAGCATTTTCTTTCAAAATTGTTGGACACGACCTCATTCTGTGGAACCCAGCATTCTCCAGTGCAGGGTTCCCTGAATCTGGAAAGGCATCGCCATGACGAAAACGTTCACTACTTAGTTGTGCTTCCTCCGTGGTCATTCCCACGCCACGTCCTTGTGTCATTGCCTTATTCTTAGCCGAGGGACGCCACTGTCTTGGGTAGCTATGGTGAGGGGGCAGATCTGCAGCGAGGACCACAGAAGGGGTCCTGCACGGACCCCACAGGGTAGACTCACATCCTGGGTCTAGAAATCCCTCTAAGGAACCGACGGGCGGTTAGCACACGTTAGTCTGCACACGTGCCGTCCTCTGTGCCATGGGCCGTCAGTGTGGGAGTCTTTGTGCTCATTGTCCCCATTCTGAAGGTGAGGCAGGTGAGGTGGGTGAAGGCTGACGCACCTGCCTGCCTCAGGTGTACATCTTACAGAATCAGTAGACGTGATGAGCAGGAACCTGAATGCAGGTGTTTCCCCAGAGTGTGAAGGTGGTTGCACCCGGTCCCACTGCTTCCTTGTAATGGGAAAGGCCACCTCGTCAGTGCCGGATGGCCAGCCATCAGTCAGAGGGAAGGAGTTCACTCTTGCATTACACACGTTTGTTGAATATGGGAGCCTAATTTTCTTTTTCGGAGGCGGTGAGTAATATGGATATGGTCCTTGACATAAGGGAAGTTAGGAACCGTGGAGGATTTATCATTCTTCCAGGAGATCCAAAAATAACGCAGTGTGGAAAGGGCTGAATGTGTGTCCTGGCAAACATGCCGATGTGCTGCTCCAGAGTTTGGGGAAGGGATGGACGGGCATACGGGGCCAGTACGCACAGCCCCCCAGGTCATTCTGGCAGGATACCCTCACACTGGTATCCTGGGGGCACCTGGGAGACCTTCACAGGTAATTTTCAATCCCAAGTAATTCTGAAGATGTAGAGCTTTGGGGAGGAATAAGCCAAATCAGTGTGTTCAAATGGGCACCCGGTATCTTGACGGTGTGCCGTCCTAGCTATTCTCCGTCCCCCAGGAAGTGGAGTGATTCCTTCTTGGGATCTGTAAAGTCGAGCGGGGCAGAGGGAACAGGTGGAGGGCCAGAGGCGGTTGCCGCCGCTGGTTTCTTCTGTGTGCCTCGTACCGTTCCTCTGGTCTGTGGGGCAGAATCTGCATGCATTGACCATTCATTCAGAGCCCCGTGCTGTTCGTAGAGCCACGGGAAGGCATCATCAATCACTACTTGCTTAGGATTCCACTAGCCCGTCCTGGATCCTACAAAGGGAGATGCAGCTCAGGCACAATGAGGTGAACGCTGATATAAATCTCAGGCTTTAGGTCGGTCCTTTCAACTAAGAAAAAGTCCCTGATGCTTCAAGGGTTGGGATTCCATGGCTTTTTTTTTTTTCCTTTCTTTCTTTCAAACCAAAACCATAAGCTTTTTTCTTCAGCAGAAGCACCACCAGCCTTGCTGTTGGCATGGAGAAGTCTTGAGGAGCGAGTTCTCCGTTGCCCAGTATCTGTGATGTGGTACCCACTGGTGGCTGTGTCTGATCGTCCCTTTCTCCCTGCCTTTCCCTCCGTGGGGCTGGACAGGGCCACCTTCTCTGGGTGCAGGGAAGGAACACACAGCCAACCAGAAGGAAAAAAGAGCAGATGTGTTCATGCAAGACAAGCTAGGTGTTATGGGACAGCGCGAGCTCCTCTTTTCCGTGCCCGACGTAGAGTTAAGCACATAGCACGTGGTATCTGTGGCCACACATCAAATCCATCTTGAGGAATGGAGAATAAATTGGAAGGTCTCATTTAGCAGGTCAGGATAGTCCCAAGAACCTCAAGGAACACAAGCATGGGGAGATTTGGGTGTTGGTCAGAGCCCCTCAAACCTATGGCGTAATTCTAACCAAGGTTTGGCTTATTGGGCAAGAGTCTAATGGAGTCTCACTTTAAACATGGACTCTTTCTAGGACCGTTGTGAGACCCCGTGGATAATCCCTCACTTAGTAGGTCCATGTGCCTGGGCCTAAGTGCTCTGGTTGGGTTCATGTAGAAGACATTTGCTTCTGGAATGCTGCAGACCAGGAGCATAGCAGGGGCCCCAGAAAATCATATTTAAGGGTGAAATCAGGGGAGTCAGGTGCCTGATACTTGCAAGGTCCTGTCCAAGGTGCTAAGATTGCTAGGAAAGCATGGCTTTTACCTGTGTGCATGAAGGTCCACCTGTGGGAGTGGATAAGCATGCTTTGAAAAGATACAGAAAACACTTGAGTAAGTCATGACTCAAGGTTTCCTTCTGTTTAAATCCAAGGTAAAAGTTGAGAGATGAACTTCCATGTTTCTGCTTCTCGTCAGCTAGCATCACAGGGTCTAAAAAGGCAATGGTAACATTCTTTTTGTGATTCTTTGGTTCTCTGAGGAATGTAATCTGGGCCACCATGCTGGATATTTCCTTTGGGATTCAATACATCAGTTTTGTCTTGAGTGTTTAAACGCTCCTTTTCTTGATAAACGGGGACTCCCTCTAAAGCGTGTAAATAATGTGTTTGCTTCTGATGCATTCTGAAAATGGAAGGCCGGGTCAACCATTCAAAGGAAGGGCAAAACAGAAATAATCCCCAAAGGAAAAACAAGAAGTGTAGAAGACCAAGAAGAATAGGAATGGGGTTATCAGAACTCAGGGGTAAAGAATACTTCAAAAGACAGTCAACTCCAGCTAGGAAGAGGTGAAAAGACCCAAATAGGTTTAGCTACTAGGAATGTTAGAGTCGTAGGATGTACCCGAGCGCTCAATATTTGAAGAGCTCAGGGTCAGTGGGGGTGGGGTGTTTCTTCAAGCAGCACAGAGAGACGTGATTAGGGGGATAACTTACTGGACTCTGTCTGGTCTGTGTTCTGCTTGGAGGGAGACCAGGAGTCAGGTGTTGGCTCAGAATGGGCAATTGGGTAATTTTCAGTCTGGCATTGAGGCAGCAGATGGATCATTGAATAGACTGTTGACTGAAATGCTGCCAGAGAGTATCACAAAAGACAATTCAGCCTTGGAGTTTGGGGCATTAGGGAATGACCCACGTGTCAGGCCATGGCAGGGGAATGAGGAGAATGGGGGGCTAGTGGCTTGGGAGGTGATGGGTTGCACCTCCAAACATGATGTGTTGGAAACCTGGAAGGAGGTCAAAGTGTTTACATGGCAGAAGTGGAAACATTTCAGGTATGCACAGGTGTGGGGGATGCTTTTAGGGGTTTGGATAAAAGACAAGAAGTCAGGCTTCTTGTGTCAAGCACATCAAGGGACTGGAGAACCGGGGCATCCAGCTGGCTCCTTCTTTGTGAGTGCACGCGCATAATAGACACCAGGCTCTGCTCCCCTGTGACTGGAATAGCTGATTAGGTCCATTCACTTTCAGATGTCTGAAACAAGAGGTTGATGTCTGCACAAGACATTGTATGAGTAATGGTGTGCTTTAGAGGGAGCAAGTAGAGCCATTATGGACCAACATTCATTAACTGAGCTTCCAGTTTTATCAAATGCTCAGTGGAGACCTGAAAATTATTTCAAGGGTTGGTCACTGGCCAAAGTTCCAGGTTTTCAGTAGGTTTCTGAGAGGGAGGGAGGTGGTCTGTGCACACTAAAGCATGCTGGCTTCCGGCTCTGTACAGCACAGCCCCATCTGTCAGCTCCATGGCACGGAGGCGGTATTAAGAGTGAAATGCTGAGAACGCGTGACTCATTGTCACCTTATAGCTGTGTTGCACATTGCAGTGGACTGTGCTCAGGACCGTTCCTACTCTGATGTAGTGGGATGCAGAACGTTAAAGCCTTTTGTAGTAAAACTCAAAAGCTTCTCATGTGGAACAAGTATGTCTTCCAGTCTTCTGCAACCAAGGTTGGATGTGTTGTGAGTTCTTGAGTGTTCTTCACTCACATTGTGTTTAAAAGTGTGCTGTGTAGAGTTTAAGTAAAAATAAATAAATGAAGCCAGGATGCCCTGGCCCCAGACTAGACAGAATGATGGAGAAGAACACTAAGCCCAGAAAGAGAATCTCTTGTAAATGTAAAGTTGGCCTTTCAAGAAAGACGGCTAAGAATAGGTGATAATGTTAATTGCCATAGGATGGTTACACTTTGGGAGACATTATGATTACCTTGGTGGTACTGGCCCTGTAGTGAGTGTATTGCATGCACTGAAAAGAGACGGAGGGTATGATGATGATGGTGGTGGTGGTGGTGGTAGTGGTGGTGCTGGTGGTGGAGGTGAAGGTGATGGGGATGGGGATGATGATAGTGGTGATGATAATGATGGTTATGATGGTGATGGAGATGATAATGATGGTGGCGGTGGTGATGGTGGTGAAGAAGATGACAGTGATGTTGGTGATGCTGGTGATGTTGATAGTGAAGAAGGTGATGGTGATGATGAAGGTGATGATAATGAAAAAGATGAGGATCATAGTTGTGATGATGGTGGTGGTTAATGGTGATGAAGGTGATGATTTTGAAGAGGAGGGTGGTGACAGTGATGATGGTGCTGATGCTGATGATGATGATAATGATAGTGATGATGATGATGATGATGAAGGTGATTTTGAAGAGGAGGATGGTGATGGTGATGAGGATGAAGAAGAGGAGGGGATGGTGATGATGGTGATCATGAAGATGATGGTGATGCTGGTGATGG
>NC_081575.1:119829211-119851010 GCF_022355385.1 Mustela nigripes | reverse complement strand
TGGTGGTGATGATGATGGTGGTGGTGATAGTGATGGTGATGATGGTGATGGTGATGGTGATGATGGTGTTGATGGTGGTGGTGATGGTGATGATGGTGATGATGATGGTGGTGGTGATGGTCGGCTGCTGATGGTACTGTTGATTGTAATGATGATGGTGAAGAAGATGATGGTGATGGTGATGATGATAATGATGGTGGTGATGATGATGGTGATGATGATAGTGACGACACTGATGGTGTGATGGTAGTAGTGATGGTGCTGAAGGTGATGATAATGAAGAGGGTGATGGTGATGGAGATAATAGTTGTGGTGAAGAAAATGATGGCGAATGAAGAATGATGAAGATGAGGATGGTGATGAAAATAACAAAGACGAAAAAAAATGCGGGTCCAGACAAAGAAGGCAGTTTCTCAGGGAGCTGTAGTTTTGGCAACTAGAGTGACTTACCCAAGCTCATGGAGGGGGCATATGACACTGACCTGCTGTTAATCTGTTTTTATGCTGTGCCGCTGTCCCCCACTCATCTAACTGAACTGCCCATGCAGATTGAGTTTGGAAAATTGACCCGTGAAAGAATGCAGGGACATCATTACCGTTGGGCTTTACTTATCCAGGATATGCTTAAGCCAGCTCTTTTTAAGTTTAAAAGCAAAGAAATAAACAGCAAACGACAATACTGATGGACTCACATAAAATTTAAATTTCTGGACGTCAAAAAAGATAAATCAAAATACTGGTAACAAGTCAGTTTAAAAGCACGTGTAGCAGCTACTACAGAGAAAATCCCTGAAATGTAGAAGGAACGTGTACAAAGGAATGGATTAAAAGATAAATACCAGGAAAGGGAGTTGTTTGTGTCAACGTCGTGGGTCCGATCACTACACACTTGGTAGCATTGAGCATTATGATTTCTGAAATAATAATAATGATGACAATAATCACCTCCCCTCCCCCCCCAAAAACCTTCAGTAATATGATGAATGACACAGGAAACCTGTTAAAATGACGTGTGCCGTGTTATATGGGGTCTTCAAGAAATCAGACATTTCTCTTGGCTTTTTAAAAAATTGAACAAATAAAAAGCCTGTTGTCATTTATGCGGCAGAGTCAGCACATTTTCTTACGCCCCTAATCCCAGGATGCCCTGGTGAAGAGCCAAGGTCGTCCAGTCTTCTCCAAGTTGCCGCTGCTAACCGTAGCGCTCAGTTTACTTACAAGGTCTATTTTAACGATTCAGCCCGTATCGGCTTTTTCTGAATCCCAAGGCTTCTCTGACACAATTATTAAAACTCAACTCAAGCAACAAATTGGATTTTATTTTCACACTGGTGCTTCTCGTCATTGAAAATTCCCTTTTGGAATTTTTCAGCAGACTTTAATTTGCTTGGGGGCGTGTGTGCGTGTGCGTGCGTGTGTGTGTGTGTGTGTGTACATGGAGTCCTCTGACCTCATGTGTCTCTTCAGGTGCATCTTAAATAGCACACTTTTTTGGCAGAGTTTGTTAAATCTGTTTAATTCAGTAACTTCCGTGGGATGCTAATTCCCCAAAGTGGAGATTGATTAAAATTTAAGAAAAGGCAACAAAACAAGGAACTCTACTAACTTACCCCAGACTATCAAATCTTGTGTATAGCCTTAGCGTGGTACCTCAGCTCTGAATCAGATAAAAGACCGCTTCCAGTCCTGTCGCCGTAAGCCCTTCTTACCAAAATAATGATGACCTAGAGCCTGCCGACTGACAGTCTCTGCCCAGAACCTGTATTACAATACCCCTGCCCAGTGGACAGATTTTTTACTCCAGTAGATCTAGCCAGGAGAGAAATGAAATCACTCCCAGAGAGCACTGTTTACCTGAATGCAGGATACCTAATGAGGTTGCAAAAACTTTAGGAAGACAT
Source organism: Mustela nigripes (assembly GCF_022355385.1). Taxonomy (NCBI): domain Eukaryota; kingdom Metazoa; phylum Chordata; class Mammalia; order Carnivora; family Mustelidae; genus Mustela; species Mustela nigripes. The sequence goes on along the minus strand of NC_081575.1, from coordinate 119,849,109 downwards.
CTAGGAAGTGAGACAATGCATACATTGTAAAGGGACGTCCAATACAGACCTGCCTAGGTATAATTTTTTCTCCACGGTCGCCAAACTGATTTAATCAAGAGATAGTATAAAGAAATCACATGCTTGATTTGCAAAGGTTTGCACTAAGCTTCGGGGCGTGTGCAAAAAAATTCAGGAAATGTGCCGTGGAGGTAGGTCAGAACACTTAATGTATATTTTTAAAATACAGAACTTCCTCCGTGTCATACATGGGATGTTGTTCCTAGTATATAATTTTATTTAAGTTCGTACACCTTCCAGATGTGAAGAAAAAAAAAATAAATGAATTTCGTGTACATGAAAATAAAATAATCCGGGCCAGGATTTTCTGTGATTGTCACTTTCTGAGATGTGTTTGAGGACTCCCTTCTGAGTGCTGGTTTGCAGGACACAGCCAGCACGGGATGGCCCCGACCGACGTGGAATCTTGCTTCCCTCTGTGCTTCTGTGTGGGGACAGTTTTCTGTCCATGCAGGGGCTGCCCTGCGGCAGGACAAGCCAACAGCTGAGTCCTGGGTGCACAGAGCTCAGGAGGACAGCTTGGAGGTACCTGTCCATCCGCATCTCAGTTTTGCGACATGGCTTTGCCATCAGTATTTTTATTCTAGTTTGAATGTTGTCCTCATTGTGGTTGTTTTTCTAATTGCCAAAGTAATCGGACACGAGCAAAACCAAAGAACACAGACCCAAGTGGTGTTACAGACGTGCCTTCCCCATGATGGGCAGCTTCACAGACCATCTCAGACACAGAGTCTACTCCTTCTGTGTTGCCCATCTTATATACTAAATTAAGACATGGTCCTATTATTAAGAGTGTTTTATACAAACTCTCCACACAGGTTTTTGCCGTTTTCCTTTTCCACACAAGTAAATACCGGGCTGTTTTTCAACTTCAGCATTTCGATTTCCACATCATGTTTCTTAAATTTCAGCTGACTGAAGCTTTCCTCTAGGAGGGACCGTGGAGTTGCTACCAAGTTGTTGTTTTTCTGTTTCAGGTAGCACCAGGGTGACGATTCTCTTCTGTTTATCTCTGTGAATTTGTGGGATGTTCCTGAAAGACCGGTTTCCCAGAATTAAAAGTGCTGAATCAAAGGGTCTTAGAAAATTGAATTTTAGTAGGTACTGTCTGAAACCTGTTGTCTTTTTTAAACCTTTATAGGGGGACACACATTGGTAATGTGTGTGGATACTAGTTTTCTTATAATTTCAACAGATCTAGGTATTATGATTTGGAAAAGATGTTTACTTTTCTATTTCTCAGGTGAAAACTGCTATTTCACCATTTCAGTGTTCCTTCCAGTTACACCTTTAGTTGAAACTATACATTTTCATGCCATTATGTTTTTCCTTCTAAGAATTCCATTCTCATATCCCTTCAGTGCTTTTTATTGTGTTGTCTATCATTTTTGTTATTGATTTTTATGGGCTCTTTACATAGAAAGGACATTAATAGTTTCCTTGTTGTATGTTACAATTTTTTTCCTGCTTTTTTTGTCTTTTCATTTTATTTGTAGGCTCTTTTTCTGGTGAATTTCTGTGGTCAGATTTGAGTGCCTCTCCTTTGTGACTTTGGGGATTGCCAATGGGTTTTAAAAAGGCTTTTTCTGCCTACAAAGTTATGTATCTTTTCCCTTGTGTTTCCTTCAAATATGTGTTCGGTCTCATGCTCTACAGTGAGGTATGTAAAGTATGGAAAGGAACAGGTGTGTGACCATTTGCTCGTTGTTCTAGCTGTTGGTCTCAGGTGGTCCGCACTCCTGGCTAGCGTGGTTGTTGAGGAAGATGGATCGTGCTGTCCCAGTGTTGCACTTTGCCTCTGGGCAGCAGGCATCGGGTCAGGCTCTTCCTGCAAGGTGTGTGCAGAGTTGACACTAATGAGGCCCCCAAGGCCACTCTCAGCCTGGTCGGTGTCGACCAGCGGTCACGTCCCAAGGTGAGCAGCACCAATTGGTTCATGAGGGAAGGTCTGCTCAGTGAGTGGGTGGTGCTGACGGTTCCTCCCGGGGTCATCACCAGTGGCTTTGGTGCTAAAGTACATGAGGGCACGCAGGGGGGTCTGTTGACCCCTCCCCCCAGCACCTGTCCGCCGCAGGTGTTCTTGCTGTTCCTGGCTGGGACACAGACCCTTTGGATCACATCGGGATGCGGTTGTCCCCAAATGCCCCCAACAGGACATGGCTGCTGTGCTGCCTACCGTCTTCCCGGGCTGCAAGGGAAGCCTGGGGCATCCTGACCTCACTGGTGATCCCACTCGCGTCCCAGAGCTCCAGGTGTGCTCCCGGGACTCTGCGCGGCTGCCCCCTGGAGGGGCTCTACTTGTAGTTCATCTGTTTAGTTGTCTGACTTTCAAAGAGAGTTAGGGAGAGGGAGGAGGCAGAAACTAGCATGTGTCTGTCTCGTTTCCAGGATATTCAGTGGCCGGTGTTAAAGCCACACTGATGTTTGCCTTCAGCACGGGGAAGAGAACAATGAAGGATCATTAGAAGACATTTCTAGCATGTTCACGAACATATGATTTAATGAAAAGCGAACAATTCGCAAGCTCGGTTCTTTCTTCCACCTAATAAGGCGACTAGCCAAAGGCCGTTAGGGATGTGGACTGTTCCTGGATGTTATGTTAAGTGGGTGGCTCAGGGTCATGGGTTTACGTCTCCCTCTGGCTCTTCTGGTTTCCTCTGTCATTCCGAATGTCCCATAGCCACAGCGCTGCCAGCTGCCCCCTGCCGTAACGACTCTGATCCTCCTGATGATAAACATCCTGGTCCTCACTCAGGACCACCTTCTGTCTCCGGGCATCAGGCCTCCATACTCATCTTCATTTGGTCTCCTGAGGACGGACCCTCGCTGGCCCATTTGGCCGATACGGATAGGAAGGCACGTGGGAGGGATGAAGTGTGCCCCTGCAGGCTCTCTCAGCCGAGAAGGGGCAAGGGTAGAATTCAGACCCAAGACCATGCGTTTGTGTCCTTGATGGTATTGAGCAGGACGCATGGCCTCGTGACATGTGACTTGTGCATGTTTTGGCAGCCGCCGTGCTAGGAAAGGGTGGAGATTTGGGGCCCAAAGCTTGAGGTTCTGCTGCAACCCCGGGAGCCCCTGGCTGGAAGCCGGGGCAGATTATCATTCTCACTGTGCTTCTCTTTCCTCGTCTGTAAAATGGGGTTATACCATTGCCTGTGTTGCTGGATGTCTTGAAGCGGTCCCGGGATGTATGAAGACCTCTGCACGTTTTGCTATGATGGTGATGATGGCGGCTGCACACACAGCGCCCATCGACTTCCTCCTGTCTTTCTGTGCCTCGCTCGTGCCATTTCTCTAAGTAAACTTCCTAATAATGCTCATTTGCTGGAGGCAGAAGGCACGTGGCCATAGATGTCCCAGGACACGGTTTCATGGGCTGGAGTCTTGCTACCCATCTGCCCGTGAGACAACGGTGACCGCCACCTTTCCATGTCTCTGTCCTCCGAGATCACTGAGCCTGACTGTGTGCCTACAGTCTGTACGAGTGGCATCTCCAAGGAGCCCTGAGCAACGGGAATTCAGGTTTGCTCAGAGCCTGGTGGTTGCTCACCATCTGCCTTCTGAGCCGACTGCTGGGCTCAGCCGCCGGACCCGCCTCTCTCAACATGGCACCGGAGCTCCGGGCTGGAGACGGTGATGGCTCAGGACTCTTGTTTCCTTAGGAACAAGGCATTTGGGGAGGACCGTTTCCTTATGACAGTGTGTACATTGTTTTATTTGCTCCCAAGCAGTGAGGAGAAAAGTAGCACGTTTCCATAAATGACTCCTTCTCGATCCAAAATAGATCTTTTCCACGGGGCACCGCCAACGCCATCGATGCAGAGAGTTCCAATGGGGACAGAGGTCTGTCCTTTCTGGACTTCCACGGGTGCTTGCGAATTGCACACCCGATGTCCTTCTCACGTCTCCAACTGTAGGCGGCGTGTCCATTGGCTTCTGACGTTTACCAGTCCCTGACGTCATGGAACGAGTCCTCAGTGACATTCAGCTGCGGAACACCTTGAGCCCGTCGTCGTGGCCAAGCGTAGCTTCTGCACCTGTGCACATCTCCGGTTAACGGAAGTGCTTATCGAAGGAGCGCTGTTGTCATAATGTCGTTTCATTCCGAAGTAAGACAAGACTCGGGAGAGAACAAATATGACAAAATTACCGCATTTTAAGGATTTTAACTTGAATCATTGGCAGGTGGAATTGCCTATCAGATACTTTTGTCGGCACTGCTGTGTGTTGCCACGTCTCTCCAGTAACAGCATCGTATAAATGCATTTATGCGTCTCAATTTTAGCAAGTAAACATGCTGTACTTTAGGCAGAACACAACCTACAGTCACTAAGTTTCTTTGACCATCTCTGAAGCCTCGAGGACTGACTTTGAGGAAAAAAATCCATTTCGCCTTGTTGACACAGCTTGACATTTAGGTTTTGTTTTCTGCTATCTTGCAGCTAAGCAGAGGGGAGGCCGAGAAGTCAAAGCACATTGTGATTTATTTTGACGTGGAAGGAATTAACGGTATTCGCACGTAGGGTGGTTGCCTCCGTCTCTGAAATGCTTTGTCGTTTTATGCACGGGGGTCTCTCTGGGCGGGTATCCCAGCTGGGGGCTGCTTCCGCACAAACCCAGCTCCAGCAAAAAGGAGCAGGTGCTGCTCAGGTGCCGTTGGCCCAGGACGGTTGCCGTCCATGAGGCAGAGGAAGGACAAAGGGAATCTTTGACCAGAATAGTGTGAAGGACACAGGGCAGCCACAGTGTTGGCGAGGACGGGCAGGATCCTCTCCAGACAGTATGCGGTCCCCTGCCTCTGTGTTTGCAGGAGCTTTAATATCCTGCCGGGTTCCTCCCGGCCTGTCTCACCAGGAGTCAAGAGATGCCCCAGCTGATGTGCCTCCACAGGTGACCTCTGCTTGCTTGGCCACAGCTTCATTTTTCCGGACCTCGCGTTGGAGTCCATGCCCGTGCCACGGCGGCTAGCCTCAGAAAGGCCGTTTCCTTATTCTCCCACGGAAACTATCTATTTTATGTGGAGGAGGGCTCTTCGTACCTTGCTGGTACCTGGATCTAGGTGGCCCTGGAAATGCACACCGTAGGCCAGGGCCATCTCTTCCCAGGTTCACTGTATGAAATGCTACTGGCCTGCTGTTTGTTGTTGGTTTTTTTTCTGCTCTGAGAGCAGCCATGGGAGAGGTCACAGAGCTTGCTTTTATTTTAGGGGGAAGGATGACATCTGGGTATGTGACTGTCAGCTCTGCAGATCTCATGGGCCCTCTGGAGGTCAGCTCTGCAAATCTTACTGGGCCTGTGGAGGTCAGCTCTGCAAATCTCGTTGGGCCTCTGGAGGTCAGCTCTGCAGATCCCATTGGCTTTCTGGAAGTCAGTTCTGCAAATCTCACTGGGTCTCTAGAGGTCAGCTCTGCAAATCTCATTGGCTCTCTGTCCCTGTCTGCTCAGCAGGATCTGGCATCTGTGCACACGGGTGACCTCCTGGCATCTGAACATGGAGCTCCTCGTGCCCACGGGATGTGAGTTCCTCAAACATGTTTATCAGGCTTTGCACTCAGCACTTTCTGAGGAGATAAAGGATAGAATTCCTACCAGAGAGCCAAATGCGGAGTAGTGTGTGGTTAAAGACAAAGACACATTGGGCCACCAGGGACATACGAGTGGAGCTGTTAAAGTTCGTTTCTGTCTGTTCCTCCACGACCGTCTGACCCATTTACTCACCCATCAGACATGCTACATCATCGCCGCCGTTGGTCCCAGACTCTGCCCTCACCTGCGTTCATTTTCATTGCTTTGTTCTTCCAGATTCACCCTCATCTTCACCAGGACATGCTTTTCTCCATTAACCGATTCTTGGTGGTGGGTGTGCTGCATGTAAGCACATCTGGGAAGCTGCACATAAATCACAGTATCAGAAAAACCCAGTGACGGGGCAGCAAGAGTAAAAGAAACGTGCATGGTGCACCTTTTCCTTTCTCTCTCGTTCCTGTGTGGGTTTCCAGTAATGCTGCATGTGTAGCAAAGTACTCCATTGTGTGCAAAAAGCGGTTTTTGCAACCTTAGCCCAGGGATGTTAAAAACTACAGAGTAGGAGACGGAGAAACACGGGGGAGGTCACCCGGGCAGGACCAAGGCACGTCTGGCAATCCCCGCAAACATTCCGCTGTAATATTTAGTTGGAAATGCATTGTCTGGACTATTGATTCTGGTTCTCTAAATTAATTTAGCTCATAAATCATTAACCTCTGGATTTCATCAACTTTCTAGGAACGTTACGGTTTTTACAAAGCCCGAAGCTTAATTTTACGTTCCCGGGCTTGGACGGATATTATTTTACCTTGAATTTACATCTCGAATTAAAATGAATCGATTCTAATGCTGTTGGATACATCCTTTCCATAAACCGAGCAACATCATAAATTATCCAGGAAATCAAGTCCCAACTAATTCGAACGGGATTAGTAAAACATGTGGGCGCGTTTGATAATATGGACGTGAGCCGCCATCCCCCCCGTGCATGGAGGAGGAACGTTGGTTGACCAACAGCTGCTGGCCTGTGGAATCGTTTGGTGACACTCCGGTAACTCACTGAAGTGTTGCATGTGGGTTCATGAGTTTACGGGGAGGCGTTCTTCTCATGTGTCCTTTATAGCCGGAGGGGAATCTGGACTGTTGCGTTAGCTGGGGCGGGAGACGGCTTCTGTCCAGCTGCGCACTGTCTACGCAAGCCCGTGTGCAGGCTTTTGTAGGGTGCATTTCCAGCTCCTGGGTTCTGACACTCCGCCAAGCCCCATGTTTTCACGTTTGCCCTGTATACCGTAAAGACATCTGCGTTCAAAACTGGACTCCCGATACAGAAAACAGTAAGACGTCCGTGTGGGTCGTGCAGGACAGCAGTGTTTGCGGTAATGTTTCCTGCCCCTTCAGTTAACCATTTTAGCATGTTGAATTTGCTCGTTACTGTTTCTAGGCATGGAAGGAGAAGAGGCACGAGGGCCCGGGATGGTGAGTTAGAGCAGTGTTTGGGTAACATTGCACTGCGTACCGCTGTGTTTACTTGAAAGGTGAGGTCAGAATTAGAAGTCAGGGGGAGATCTGAGACCTGTTGCTTTTAAGTCAGGACCCAGCGAGGACCTGTCCAGAGATCAGACAAGATGCCTCCCCCTGCAAGCTGTCTTCTGCCCGCTTGAATTCACGGCATTAATCAGCTCTCTGAGGTCGTGTCTTCAGAGCACAGTCCACAGTGCCCCGTATGCTCAGGTAGTCAACAAATGTCCTTTTTTTCTTCTTCTTATTTCCCACATGTGGGAGACCTCTTTGCCTGGAATGTACACACGATGCCTCGAAATCACTGTGACTCCCAGTTTACCGGGGCGCAGCTTCCCTGCACTGTCTCCCAAACTCTGAGGTGACACATGGGCTTGACGGGGAGGTCGCCAGCTCTTGGAAACAGTTCATGGATGAGAAAAACGTCTGATGAAGAAGCAAACTTGAATTCACACCGTCTCTGAATATCCCAATGGCTACTGTAGCTTCCGTTTGAGATGGCCCGCTCTGGACCTCATGCCTTCTGGAAGAGTCCGTGTGCCCAGAGCCTCGGCAGGAACGGCGGAACTCTCCCCGGGAGCCTGAGCACTCAGAAGGAGACGCAAAGGTCACTTCGATGAGGGGGGAATCACCAGGAGGGGAGCTCGGTGCAGTGTGAGCCCGCGTGCCCGGCAGGCCTGGAACTGGAGTTATGTGCCGGTGGAACGGAATTTCTGACTGTGTGCCTGTGGCTTTGGAGATGGTAGAACCCAATGCCAATAAACAAACAAACAAAACGCAACAGCAACAAAAACCCCCGCTTGTAAAATAACAGTGAGTGTGGGTGGTGTCCTTGAGCATCAGGAATGTTGATTGGACCCTGCATGCCATGAGGCAATGTCTGGAGAACCCCCAGGGCAGGTTCAGCCGGTGGCCGTTCAGAAGGGCAGAGCGCTGCCCCCAGCGTCCCCAAACCTTAGTGTCTAGCAGACAGGGACGTGCAGGAAGTACAACGGCCTGGCGGGTTCACGCATGGGAAGGGCATTTGGTCCCTCGGAGCACTGCTTTTGCAGGCAGTTCTGCACCAGTGCTGAGAGACCCTGCTGCCCGGGTCCGCCGTGCCACTGTGATGTTTAGGACGCTAGGGAAGCATTGACCAAAAGCTCAAACTCGGAGTGGCTTCCTCTGAGTCACAGGCACGCCAGCTTTGGGCTTCCTCCCACACACGTGTGTGATTGCCCTAAACAGACGCGGGGACACTATTCTTCCGCGTGCCTTTGCCTCGTGGACGCAGGAGAACCCCGGTGAGCTCACGGGGGATGAGAATGAGCTGAATAATAATTCAGATTATTTTCAGCAAATGCAGTGCCCCGGGGTTGGGGGCGGGGGCGTGGCAGGAAAAAAACCAGAGGTTACTGTTAGCCCAAGAAGAGAGCAGAGTCGAGCCGCGAAACAGCCCAGATGGCGAGCGCAGGTGCGGGGGATAAATCACACATTACGGCTGTGATGAGGGCACAGACAGGCTTAATGGAGGAAATCACAACATTATCATAACAACCAGGTACGGCGCGAAATAAGGAAGTATTTCCCGGAAAAGCGGAGCTCACACAGGACCTGACCGGAGGGAGACGTTCCAGCAAAGAGGGAGCCCAGGGTCATCTGTAGGAGAGCCATGTTGGAATCCTGGGCTTTTCCCTTTGGTAACTCCCCTAAAAATCCCAAGTCTGTGTTACTATGTTTCTTTCCTGAGTGTAAAGTTAGGTGTGAAATTGATACTGTATCCAAATCTCATGATGAAATCCCTAAATGTCAACCATCTCCTTTTATTACACATCAGCGTTTCTTAAACATTTAATCACACGTGCGCTTTCTTCCGGAAAGTATGGCCTTTGCAGACGGACAGATGTCATGTAGGAGCGTTTCAGAAGTTCTGCAGGCCCCAGATGGACTGAATCAGTCTTCCCGTTAGCGTGGTCCCCAGGGCGGTCAGTCGGCTCGTTAAAATTGGGAGAACGCCAGTGTGTGATGGGAATGTGCTGGGGGACGGGTGTTCTAAATACAAGGTCTCCCTTGTTAGTCTTCATCCCCCAGAAGAAGGAAAAGCAAAATACCTACATGAATGCCTAGAGCAGCCTTGTTGGATGCCTTGGTGTCGCGTTGGCTTACCTCCCCGCAGCTCTTTGCAAAGTGATCAGCGATGTCTCCTAAATGTGTTTTGAGGGAAATTTTCATGTCCCCGTGGGAGATGTGAAAGTCCTCGAGATGACTGAAGGGGGATCCCCACGTTCGTGGGTATGGTGAGTCTGATGGAGCGGAAATCAAACAAGATGCGGCGTTGGGTGCTTTTTACGATATTTTGCTTGCTTCTCCCTAAAAATACCCTCAGATGACAGATGAGAAGTCTTAACAAAGGACGTCAGCTCTGCCCCCACAGCACAAAAGCCAGCTCATCGTATCCATATCTCTGGGGACGTAAGAGGGGAGATAAAGAATCCCATCTCTGGGATTTCATTTTTGCTCAGATACTTTTTTTTTTTTTTAATGTGTGAGCGTTTGACCTTGGTTTTATGCTATAGATAACTCATAGGCTTTCCAACGTCCCATCTGCGAGATCTCTTGAGCTCCACGTCATAGAGAAGATCAGAACCAAATTTTGGAAATCTTGACCATTTGTTCTGGAAGTACTAAGTCAAGTTTACCTGCGTTCAGCGGGCGCTGCTTCCCACTGGAGAGAGAGTAAATGTCTTTGCGCGTTGGCAGTTGTGTCCTGAAATATGGGATGTGGGCTCTGCTTCTAATCCCACGTACGCTAACAAAGAATTGCCTTTCTAGGGCCACTGACAGTCGGATTTCTCTGTGCCGGTCGGTAATAGGTTTGGGAGAGCGTGAGGACACAGGTTAAAGCTAGCTTTCTAGAACAACACCAAGCACGGCACATGCCCCACAGAGGGTCTGGGCCACCCTGACAGACTGTCGTTAGCGACTCTCATTTATTAATCTTGAGCTTCTAACACCCCCCCCCCCCGGGATCAGTTCAGTCCCACCATTAACCTGTTGATCAGATCAAACACTTCCTAAAATAGTTTTAGGGGCCCTTCTTTTGTTCCCTGGGGGTCATGTTGAGTCGGTGGAAATTTTCTTAATTATTCTTGCTGTCTGCTGCTTGAAACATTTTTTTTTCCCCCTTAATAAGAACGGTGCTTCCGAAGAGGTAAATGGTTATTTCACAGTATTTTGGTCCAATATTTTGTCTGGACCGACCTGCCTTGTAGGAGAAAAGACAAAGACAGAACAGCTGAAATCACAAGTCTTCAAGGAGGCGAGCCTGTTTTCTGACTCCGTTGTAAGAACCAGGGTGACGATCAATCCTAGCGTGACCAGTCTTGGTCTGTGTGGTTTGAAATTCCCCTCTTTTCTGTCTCCTGGCAACACTTTCACTATTGGACATCATCCTCTCTGACTTAGAAGTTAAAAACCCCACTGAGCCCGCCGGGGACAGACGAGTCCAGCGAGGTCTCTCTTACACGAGCCAGGAGGCAGAGCCTGAACCCTTAGCTCCATGTGGAAGCCTCTCTGTTGGGCAGGATGTAGAACTGGCGTGTGCCTGGGGAAGCCTTCTCTGTCCTGCGTGGAGGGTCCCGGTCTCATTCTCGACAGCAGTTTGACACTTGTTTGTGGAATGAACAAACGGAATGAAGAACTCTGTCTAAATTAGGCTTCTTCTGGAAGCCACATTCACACCCGGAGAAGGAAGGAGCCACATCTGTACATTTTCCAAATTGTGTCCTTCTGGTTTACTTACAAAACCCGGGTCTGAAGTTCTTGCTTTTTGGTAAGCTGGGTCTTGTTGTCCCCAGTTAAATAGCCAAGTGTTCCCGAAATGGCTTATTTTCTGTATGTGTTTCGTGCAGGGAACCATGTGAGAAAGGTTTGGAAACAACACATTTCATTTATAAGCTATCCTCCAGCCCACCGTCGGTCATTTGAAACTATCATCCCGTATGGATTGGTATTATTATACCTTGAGAACCTTGCTGAAAAATAATATTTGTGGACCTCTGACTTGCGGCACGGTGCTGAAAGCAAGAATAATACACCAGCATTTGTTCTCACGGGAGATTTCCGTTCAGCGTTTTTAGAAGAGAAATATGTTAGACTGTTACGGGATCAATCTTATGAAAACTTAAACAGTTCATGGGCTCGGGGTTTTACAAATGAGATTCTGACCTAAGACCTAAACTGCATGGGATCCAGAGTGCGTCTTTTGGGGAAGAGAGAACTCAAAGGAAATCAGAAAGCTGACAGTTTCTGCACACATTTGGCCAACTAGTCCTTTGTTTGCCGATGCGTGATGGCTCAGCTAGATTCTCTTGTATTCATCCGAGCCCAGCTGTAGCAGGGCACTTTTGATGAAAAAAATGAAGTCATCACTGTAGGCAACGGATGAGAAAAATTGACGGGGACAGAGTGAATATCTTATTATGGTTATTGGGAATACTGGGGTTTGGAGGAAATCCCGGGGGGGGTAGGAATGTTGGCATGGGGAAAGATATAATATGTATTTCATAGAAGGAGTCTCGGTCGCAAGTACAACTGTAGGTTCATCTGGAGATGGAAAGGGCCTGCCGGGGACATGGAAAACCGGTGTTGCAGCGAGCTTGAACCAAGAACACCGGTCTCCCGGAGGCTCTGAGGGCCTGGACCACTCTCGCCCAGGCACCCGCCCTCCGCACGCAGCCTGTGCTGCCCAGGTGCTTCCTGACGCATGTTGGGTACGTGGATGAGGAGTCTTGGATGGAGACGTTGCATCTGAAAAGGCACTTTTTCAGAACGTAGCTGACAGCTTTTTTCAGCAGTTTTCAGTTTGCAGGAACCTTGAGTCGTAGGTCCTGTTTTCATTTTCTCCCTTTCTTTTGCACGGGTCCCCTTAGAATATCGTGAATTGGCTGGGTGCATGGGGTGCCCTCCAGCCGACGCAGATACTTATTGTTGACTAGACGTCAGACTTTCTAGAAGGATTCACTGTTGGAGTCCTGCATTCTGTGGGTTTGGGCTGTGGAGTAATGACACGTACCCATCATCATGGGTGTCTTGTCTTTTTTTTTTTTTAAAGATTTTTTTTTCTTTTTTTTATCAGAGAGAGAGAGAGAGAGGGAGAGCGAGCGAGCACAGGCAGACAGAGAGGCAGGCAGAGGCAGAGGAAGAAGCAGGCTCCCTGCTGAGCAAGGAACCTGATGTGGGACTCGATCCCAGGACGCTGGGATCATGACCCGAGCCGAAGGCAGCCGCTTAACCCACTGAGCCACCCAGGCGTCCCATGGGTGTCGTTCCGTTGCCAGATGCCTCGTTGTTTTTTGAGCAGCATAACATGGAATTGTCTGGTAGACTATGCTTCATCGAGACTGCTACTAAAGGACATCTTGGTTGTTTTCAAGATTTTCATAGTAATACATAAAACTGCTGTTAAATATGTGTGTGCAGGTTTTGTGTCCATACAGATCATCCCGGATGGCACAGTTTTAAAAAAAAAAAAAATCATGCTAAGTTTCTTCTGAATCTATGGAAGGTGAATTCTGTTCGAAATGGAGATGCATAGGAGTACAGCTTTTGCAAACTAATAATGACAACACAAGGAAGTAAAATCTTCAGTCCTCTGCTAACGGATAAGTCCGTGTTCTTTTTTTTTAAAGATTTATTTATTTATTTGACAGACAGAAATCACAAGGAGGCAGAGAGGCAGGCAGAGAGAGATGAGGAAGCAGGCTCCCGGCTGAGCAGAGAGCCCGATGCAGGGCTTGACCCCAGGACCCTGGGATCATGACCCGAGCCGAAGGCAGAGGCTTTAACCCACTGAGCCACCCAGGCACCCAAGTCCATGTTTTTTGACTCCGAAATTGCTGTATGAGTCCAAAGGGGCATTTTCCCTTCAAAGCGGGGTTATATTGTCTTATTTCTTCTTCCTGTGTCAACTCATTGAACGAATTACCATATTCGGAACGATATAATGATATAGAATGATAATTCAGCCGAAATTAGTGTTCGCGTCAGATGTCCCCAAGCATGTAGGTGATTTGCTTTGCTGTACTAACACCACAGTCAGTGTCTGCCTGATCCTGATTTATCCTGGGACACAAATCCAAAACAGCCCTCGTGCATCTTATTCCTTGGTTCCGAGTGTGACATTTATGTATATGGTGTGGCTTCTGGGATGTTTATTCTAGGAGCTAAAAAATTGAAGACTGAACATACCATAACCTGTAGCATTCGCAGTCAAATAGCAAAAAATTTGTTTTGTAACAGATTTCTCGGGTTCTGCGTTGGCTTTGGGAATCATCTGTGCCTCCTCCATGGAAAGCTGACTCTGCAGCCTCTGCCCTCCGTTTCTGGACCACCGAGGTGAAGGGGCAGCCCCAAAGCAGAGGGCCTGTACCCACTGGGGCACGACCTGTGTGCCGGGTCGCATGTGCTCATATTCACTTATTCCTGGTGCAAGGGATTTCTGCCGTCCTTATAAAATTTCAATGGCTCTGCTGATCCTGAAGCCATGAGACAGGTCCCCTGCCCTAAATTTGGTTCCCAGATCTCGACTAAGGATGCCACACTAACAGCAAGAGGCGATGAAAAAAACATTAAAAAGGTTAATTACGCCCATGATGAGGCTTTCTTGGAGGGGAGCAAGGTTGTGCCCCGCCTGGTCTGAAAATAGCTTGAGAGGGATGAGAAAAGAGAATGATTGACCTTTCACGGTGGGAAGAGGTCCGGGTCGGGCGGAGCATTTCAGCAGGGGCTGCCATAGCTTGAATGTCCCCACAGCACTGCCGGGGACAGCACCCAAGCTTTCTTCTTAGCTCCCTGGGCGCGCGTCGAATAAGGACTGGCCAGGCTTACGAGCTCTTCCCAGTCAAACATCAGAAGTGGAGTCAGACCCTAATACCGCAGTCAGAGTCCAAGTGCATGCGTTAACTTACGAAGTTAAGCTGGAGTGTACGGCTCTCTGTGGAGATCACAGATGGGGTTCCTCTACTTTGACCGTCTTTTACTGCTGATGTGACTGCCGACCACAGCGTCCTAATCGGACAGGCCGTATTTCAGCCCCTTCTGTCTCCAAGCAGCTTCTGTTTCTTTCTCATGGAAAATGTAGACATAAACAGAAGTAGGTAGAAAAGTACAGTAAACTTGCACGCATCCCTCATGTGCATGGAACAGCCGTGAAGTCATGCCTACCCTTGTTTAATGTATACCCAGCCTTCCTTCCTTTTGTCCTGTGTGAATTTGAAGAGAAGCAGCTGTCCTAGCATTTTGTCCAGGAGCATTTCAGTAGGCATCTCTACCTTCCCCCCTTGTAGAATTGCATCGAGCCCATCCGCTTAAGTATGTAAGGTTTGTGGGTCTGGCCTTTGGAAGCAGCTTTAACCCTTATCCAGGCTTTTCAACGTCCTAACTTAGTGTGAGCTTCAGCAGGTCACAGTCCTTACAGAGCCCTGTAGTTCCCGTCAGAGTAGGGGAGCCTACAGCGTTTACTCCTAGGGTTTCAGGTGTTCTGAATAAGAGAGTGTGTCATAAAGGGGTTCGACAGCAAAGAGCAAAGAGTAGGTGGTCCCTGTTGCTCTTACTGCTTTGGTCGGAACTGTGGTTCTGTTGAAGCGTTGCTGTGGGGGCGCGGTAGTGTATGATCTCAGGTATGGGGAGGACCATGAGGACAAGAAAAAGGAAGGTGTAAGGAACACTGGTACTCGGAATGGAAAGTTCTACTGTACCTACGAGTAGCTACTGCAGTTATCAAAAGAGGGCATTCGTCATACAATATTTATAGACATCTTTCTTCATATAAGAACGTTGGGGCACTTGGGTGGCAGAATTGGTCAAGTGTCTGACTCTTGGTTTCGGCTCAGGTCGTGATCTCAGGGGTGAGATGGGGCCCAGCGGCAAGCTCTGTGCTTCCCGTGGAGTCCATCTGGGATTCTGTCCCTCCCTCTTCCCCGTTCCCCGACCCCCACTTTCTCTCACTGTCTCTCAAAAATAAATAAGTAAATCATTGAAAAATAGAAGAACATTGATGGTTTGGTGTTCTGCACAGACTACGAGCAATTGGTACATTTCCTTATGTCCTGAGGACCGTCACACCTTCCTCTCAGCAGGGCATGACCTCAGGGCCTGGTGCTTCCAGAATGCTTTCTCGTGTGTCTGTACAGAACCACTGCATGGTGCCTAGAGTTTCACATGATGGTTATAGGTGACACTGGTGCAGTGACGAGACCTTCTGAGAACCCTGCCGCAGGTGGGCCTTCTGATTGCATGGCGTCCCCCGTGGGGATGAGTGTGGGACCGCTGCCGCGTACGGGAGAATCCCCTTCCCATCTTCAGAGGAGCGGATGACAGCAAGTGATCTCCTTTTCTTGTGTAAAAATGAAACTGTGTAAAAATGGAACATTTCTCTCCTTTAGGGCAGATCTTGGATGTCCTGGAGGAGTTGAAACTGGCTAATAACACGCTCGTCTACTTCACGTCGGACCAAGGAGCCCACGTGGAGGAGGTGAGCACCAAGGGAGAAGTCCACGGAGGCAGTAACGGCATCTATAAAGGTGAGGAATCTGTGAAGGCGGGAAGCGCCAATGTCGGTCAGCTCTGGCTTCCCAGCTCACAGGTTGGGCGCCTTTGCTTGGACCTTTGAGCTTGGACGTTGTCCCGCGGCTCCTTTCCGATATACGGACTTTACTGCACTGCGGGCACTGAACAGGAAAGTGACCCGGTCCCGTTTCCATTATGGTCCCCACGGAGGTTAAAAGCACAAGTTCTCAGCCGAGACATTAGAATGAGGGCATTTTCACTTAGGGTAAATGCAGCCTCTCTACTGGATAGCTGGTTAAAACAGTAAGCTCGTGTATTAGTTCCCTGTTGCTGCTATAACAAAATAACACAGACTTCTGACTTAACACAGTTTCTTAAAGTTACTCTTCTGGAGGTTGAAAGTCTGAGAATGGGTCTCACTGGTTTAAAATCAGGGTGACAGCAGGGCTGTGTCTTTCTGCAGGCTCTGGGGAAGCATCTGTTGTCATGTCTCCTCCAGCTTCTGGAGGACACCTGTGTTCTTTGGCTAATGACCGCTTCTTGCATCTTTCAAGCCAACAATGCAAAAATCTCCAGACCTCCCTTCCTCTCTCTCTGACCTCTGATTCCATAAGGCCGTCTCCTTCACTCGCTCACTGTGACAGATGGCTCCTGAAGGACCGCTGTGTGTCTCTTTGTCCCATCCAGATCGTGCAACTGATTTTCCCATCTCAGGACGCTCATCACCTCCCCAGAC
Source organism: Mustela nigripes (assembly GCF_022355385.1). Lineage (NCBI taxonomy): Eukaryota > Metazoa > Chordata > Mammalia > Carnivora > Mustelidae > Mustela > Mustela nigripes. The sequence continues at coordinate 119,832,719 of NC_081575.1, read as the reverse complement.
TCCCTTTTGTTGTGGACGGTCGCATCGGCACTGGTTCTGGGGAGTGAGAATGTGCCCCTCTTTGGGGGATGATGATTCTCCCCAACTGGGTGTGCAGGAGTGTTTTGGCCTCATGCCTCATTCCTGACACAGCCTCAGATAAGCCACCGCCGTGACCAGTCACACTAGTCACTGGGAATATGAGCTAATCCAAAGTAGACCCAACCCAGCTGCTGACCTCCAGATGGCTTGTAGCATGCACACCTGTCTTGGTGAATTCAAGACATACCTGTCTCATTTAGATAAAATGTGACTCTTTTCACAGACTTAGAGGAGAGGCCCAAAGGGGCATATCCGTGCTAAGGGTTAGGACACTCCCCTGAATCTGTGGTGGGTGTGGATTTTTGGTCGGTAGGACAGGTTGAGTGGAGGTGACCGTGGTGAACCATCATGTCCCAGCGGGTGGGGACCACCTCCATCAGACGACACGGGAAAGCAGGTGACTAAAATTTCCCTAATGTAAGGTGAAACAGTCTCTTATATGGGTGTATCAAAGATTCCCAGGGATGCTGGGAATCTGAGTTGATGTCCAAAGATATAAAAGGATAATAAGTAGGATGCTTGGGTCCATTAATTGGTTCGGAAATATTGATGTGGCTGTGCATCTGGCCCTGGGCTTGAGGCATCAATAAATATAAAACATGGTCTGTGCCCTGAAGGAACTCAGGGTTTGCTCGTGGTTGGCTGGGTGCGTAGCGGGAAGCCTAGACCACGGAATTTAGGAAGGGCGTCAGTATTTAGGCACAAGAAATAGTGGTGTGTCCGGCCAGGAGAGCATCAGGAGGCCCCGGGACCCTGGAAATGTTTGCCAAGTTGGCAAGGCTGGAGGGAGTTAGCCACAAGAGCGTGCCTCCTGTCTTGTTCTGCTTTTAGCTCTGCCAGCGTTCACGCACTCTGGTCCTGGGTGTGCAAAGAAGCTGGACACGGCTGTATCACAGACAGCGAGGCAGAGAGGCGGGGAGGGGAAGTGTGTCATCTGTCCCAAACGTGCACGCCTTGCACTTCTGTTTACCCCTCTCTGCGTGTGTCTGCCATCCTCTTCTGAGGCCTTGGGGGCAGGGACCCTGTTTCCACGTTCAGTTCCCTGGAACCCCAGATAGAAGGATCCCTGCTGAGTGCTGGTCAGGTTGACCCTCAGAGGATGTGCACGCCTCTCCTTTGCCTGCCCCTGTTGGCTCACCAGGGCCCGGCCCCCAAATGCTGTTGGACGTGGGTCAGGTGGACGGACCACTCTGTTTCATCAGCCCAGGATTGACCGGCCCCAGTAGCCGAGCTTTTGGCCAACCCCCCTCCGGCACCCGCCTTCTATTGTGTCATTTTAGTGTAGGGAGAAGTGGAAACGTGGATTCCTATATGTTAAGATTAGGTGTATGGCCAGATGTGGGTGAGGTCGTGGCCTCTGTGGACAGAGTTGTTTGTACCTTATTTTAGTGACAACAGCGTCTCTCAAGGTGGACTTAAAGGTTGTGCCTCGTGCTCACGTCCAGCCTTTCATTCAGTCTTCCCCCAAAGGACATTCCAAAGTAGGTTAACAGCTGCCAGTGAGACACAGGAATACGTGGATACAATGCTTTGTATATTGGATACAAAGTAATCCGTGATTTCAGAAAGTCACATACATGAGGGCTTAGAGTCTCCATACACAAAGATGACCAGAGGGCCAGCGGTGGATGGATCTGGGAATGCGAGATACATGAGAAGGAAAATCCAATTAGCATTTGACTATGATGCTTGACTCTCTTGAAGGCATCAGTGGGGTCGGTCAGAAAGAGAATGTCAAGGGTCGGGAAGGACGGTCCCAAACCAAGGTCATCGCAGAGCCCGAACGGCACGTCAGGAGCCTCTGCCCGATTTTCTTTTTTTGGCAGAACCATATTGGGTGTGTGAGCAGTGTTTCGCTATTTTACTTGAGTGCTGGAAATACCTCTAGTACGTGACACTATTAATATCTCTGTGGCTAAGCATTATCCCTTTGTCACATTGAGTTGGAGTCAAGCTCACAGCGCAACATTGTTAAAATATGCTGCCCCGAAAGGAAGCTGTGGTTTCCTTCCAGCGGTCGGAGACGATCCGGAGACTCTGGTCGATGTCACGTCTCGTTTTGTAGAGCTGGAAACCCCAGCACCCTTGGACACAGAGGACTCACGCTGTTGAAACTCGCTGGTCAAAAGAGCATCTTTTTTTCTGAGCGGTTAATGATTTTTCGTCTTAATCCAGACCTCTCAGGAAGATCATTAGTGTGTGGGCAAGTGCTTCTACCATTTTACCCAGGCACATCTACGTCCCTGATGAAGTCTGCGGGTGAGTTGGATAGAATGGATACACTTAAATCATCCTTCTCTAGAATTCAACCCCGTCTTCTTTTTAATCATAGGGACAGGAGATCCCTGCGGTCGTCTTCATGTTAAAGAAAAAATAAAATGATACGGGTGAGGGAATTGTGACACCATTAATGCTTTCTCTCATGTTTTTTTAAAGGAAATGTGTCTGCAGCCAGCATGAATCTCCTGGTTGGATTTAGAGAAGGGTAAACCGAGTTGGTCAAAGGCTGTGATGTCAAAGGAAATTGAACGATAGAAGTAGGGTCCAGTGTGGGTTTTGAATACGACGCTAGTGAAATCGTAGCAGTCTTGGAAGCGTCTTCATCCTAACAGCTCCCGATACACGGACTTCTGAGAGCCTCCTAAATCCATTTTCCTCTGACGGTCCACATGTTCTCAATGATTGGGTCAGCCGTATACACCTAGCCATATTCACCTAGTAACAATCCGCTTCCCTCCTGAGATTTCAGGAAGCGTGGGCTCCGTTAGTGTTTCTGCTTAATCTGACAGGGTTCCCATACTGAGCTGTTAGGATTTTTGCCAAGAGCAAGATAAATAAGTGATCAACAAAAATGCCAGAACGTTTACATTGGCCTGTGACCAACGTATAGCAGTTAAATGTAAGGATTCCAGCAGGGCTGTTGAAATATTAAAAATGTGCACACTGCTCATTTGAGAGTGGGGATTAGGAATCAGGGCTTTGAAGGAAAGAGGATTTACGATCTCTGTGCGAATTTCAGCTGTCTCTGGGATGCGGAGGTCGTGGCTCTCCCGTTTGTGAACCTGCACCCTGGGAAGGGGTTGGGTCTGTGGTGAAGTAATCCTCACAAAGCTGTCTTGCTTCTGCACCCTCACCGGGACCAGGGCTCAAGACAATCGTCCCATAAACAGAGGTTCTCTTGTGGAGGGAGCAGCTGGCCCCAGGCTACGTCACCTCGTGTCTAAGTCAACATCTGAAGCCCACAGAGCCCTTCTTGTAGTGATAGGCGTAAGCAAAGTCTTGGAGCCCAGGCGTCGCTTTTCCTCCTCCACTGACCTGCCTCTCCAAGGTGGAGACCTCGGGGGCTCTTTCCTGAGTCCCCTCACTTCCTTACACACTCACACTCTATGATCACATCCTAAGGCATGACCTCAAGTGCCATTTGGAG
>NC_081575.1:119677624-119829201 GCF_022355385.1 Mustela nigripes | reverse complement strand
TGCTGGTGACCCCCACAGCCAGCCTTGACCTTTGCTGGTGACCCCCACAGCCAGCCTTGACCTTTGCTGGTGACCCCCACAGCCAGCCTTGACCCTGGCTGGGAACCCCGGACTCCTCCATCTGGCTGCCCACATGACGTGGGATATGGGTGACGTGGGACAGGATGTAGACACATCCTAACGAGCATATCTGCTCTAGAGATCTCCTTCCCCAAGACCACATGTCTCATGGGCTAACCTGTCTCATTGATTTGGACCTGTCTTCATTCAGTGATCCAACCCCCTGGGTTCTTGGAACTCCCAAAGCCTCTTTCCGTGACCTTCTCTGTACCTCAGACTCCAACAGCATGTCCTGTAAACTTAATCTTCTAAGCATACCTGCCATCGACCCCGTTGTCTCACCACCAACCATTACAGCCTCCTCCAGGCCAGCAGCACCGCTTGGTCATTGGCCCAGATGGTCTGCCTGGTGCTTCTTTGTTGTCGATTCACTCCCCCCCCGGCACTGGCTGAACTTTAGTACGCATGCACGGTCACTGTACTGTGTTGCGTCTCCTAGGGCGGCCACAAAGTGGATGGCTTCCAAGCAGTGAGTTACTCTCTCTCTCTCACTTCTGGATACCAGAAGTCCTAAATCAGGGGTCAGCGGCACCATGCTCCTTCTGAAGGCTTTACTGGAGAATCTCTCCTTGCCTTCTGGTGGTCTCTGGCAGGCTTTGGCTTTCCTTTGCCTGTGGACACATCACTCCAATCTCTGCCTTCTCTGTTTGTTGAGGCTTTTCCTCCTTTCTTAAAACACTCTATCCCCACGCTCAGAGCAAAGTGTGAAGTCTGCATCTTGATGATACACAGCACTGACATGACGCAGAGCTGCTTTATCTTCCTCGTGACTTTCTGGTTTTTTTCTGGGGTCCCCCAAGATTTTAAGCTTGTTTCCACCTTAGGGCCTTTCCACTGGCAGTTCCTTCTGCGGGAGGCTCATCTCTTGGTCTTTACATGGATTGGGTCGTTCGTCCCCATGATGCCTCTGTGAGACCCCTCTGGGTCCCTCAGCCAGAACCCAGCACACCTCCTTAGTATACTTGATTGCATGTCTGGTATGCTGGCTGTTTATGATTTATGTGCTCGTGATCTGTCTCCCTCCTTATAAGGTAGATCCCACGGGAGCGGAGATCTGGGGTGCCTTATTCACGTGTCTGTGTCTTTGCTGCAATAGCCACCTGGTAGGTGTTCCGTAGACACTTGCTGAACGAAGAGTGGAGATGTCCCAGATTTCTCTTCCTTCGACTGCGGGTACCAGACCTGAGTATCTCCCCGCCTTTCTCCTAAAATACCCTCCTTTCCCAGGAACCAGAATAACTTCCCTAAGATTTTCTTACAGTCAAGTTTAGAGTTTTCAGCCTCTTTTTCAGAGCAGAGAGCTCCCTGTAGTGTCAGGAAGAGAACAGTTTAGACAAGCTCTGGCTTCGTTTCCATTCCTCTCTCCAGTCAAGGTCACCCTGAAGGAGGCTCTCCCCCGCCTCCCTTTTACTCTGCCTAAAGGCAAGGAATAAATGTCAATGGAACGGATAAATTAACTCTATGGACGGCCTCTGCGGAAGCGTGGGGGTGCTGGAAATTCTGTTTTCCTGAGCTGTTCACAAACGTAGACTTTCCGCACATGCAGGAGAAGATTTTCCAAATTCCCGGATGCCGGCGTCTGAGGCCCTGACACCCCTGGCCTGTCTCCTTGACCTTGAGTGCGGATTCCAACAACCAGTTGGGCTCCTGCCTGTACGGCTTATGAGCTGCTTCTTACACTCCCTGAATTCGGCGTGCCGTGTCCTCATGCAGCAACACAACCTTCAGAGAACCGTTGCTGCTTTTGTTGGAGAACAACAACAACAAAAGTCAACAGCAACAGGGTTTGGGAGTTTATTAGAAGGTGGTTATGTAACGTGCAGGTTCTGACTTCAGATTCCGACAGATATTTTCATCAGCTTCCCCAGAGTAGGCAAAGCGGCCCCCGTCTTGCTGGTGTGGGTGTTTATTGTGCCGGGAGGCATCCGCAGCCTTTTCACCTCTGAAAGAGGATCGCCCGCGGTCTTCGTTTCTGAGTGCGCTTGTTCCGTTCCATTCCGGTAACCAGCACTCATTTATTGACTCCGTATCGTACGCCAGGCAGGGGGCTCGCGTCTACGGCGTGAAGGCCAAGGAGATGGGCTCCCTGAGCTCTTGTAGCTCATGTGCTAATGTTGAGACGCACATCTACAGAGATAGTTTCAGAGTCATAGACTGCGAAGGGAACTCTCAGGAACCAGCAGTTAGAGGTTGTCCGCTTAACCTGGACTTCTGAGACCCTCCCAGGGGGAGATGACCTTCTGCAGGCTGGTGCGTTGAAGTGTCGGCAAGGAGAGGAAAAGTGAGGAATTTGCTCTAGACGGGAGGGAGATGCTTACGGTTAGCCCAAGAGCAGCTACGTGTTGCTAGAGGTGGAAGAGTAAACCGGGAGTGTCGGGTGATGTGGCCCCTGAGGTCCCCCACATCCAAGTCACATGTCCAGTAGGAACGTGTTAGAAATAACCATTGCCATTCGGGTAGTAAAAATTGCATGAGAAGAATATCACATCACCCGAATCCAGTATAAGGACAGGGTAGAGGTGTGCGAGTAAGGGTCAACTGAGGAATGACTGAGTGTCGGTCCCTCCTCTTTAGACCTGGAGGAATAGTGCTGTTGTTAGAGGACGATCATGGAGAAATTTGGTGAGGATTAACAACTCAGTGCCTGTAAAGTGCTGGCAGATGCGCTCAGTGCGTGCAAGGGGTTCCTGTCATCCACAAAGGCACAGTATCTGTGACAACATAAGTGTCATTTACGCACTTCTATAGCCGCAGGAATTACAACAGTGCCTCATGGTTTCAGAAGTTACTTCTGACTGAGTGCATAAGTGGAAAAACAAACACTTGAGCTTGGGTTTGAAGGACACATACTTCATGAGGTGAAGTACATGAAGACGGATCTGGAAGACCTTGGTAACTCCAGAGCTGGTGGTGGTTGATTGGAGAGAAGGCAAGACATCCATGATGTGTCCTGTGTTTTCAGCTTGAGTGGTTGTGTAGACGGATGGAGGATCTCTTGATGAATTAAGACTCATGGACAGAGACCCATAGTGGGTTGGCAGGTGGGGAGGTGTATGAGATTGTTTGGTGCAAGAGGACAGTCAAGGACCATGCCCTGAGGAACTCTTCCCTAAAGGGTGAGGTGGACAATGACGATACCGTAAAGGCAATGTTAACAGAGTGATTTGGGACCTAAGAAGAGAACGAGGAGACGATGAGATTCAGGGAACAGCATGAATGGTGTACGGCGCTACAAAGGCCAGTAAGATGGGGACCCATGTCCATTGCATTCATTACCACATGGTGCTCACAAGTATATTTTTAGTGGAGAGGTGGGGGGCAGAAGCCAGATGGATGGAAAGGGGGGCGGTGAGGGGGAAAAGTCCTCACATTCTTTTGAGAAATTTGTCTGTGCCTGGAGGCAGGCTGTTGTAAGCAGGACTTGGTCATGGGAAAGGTTGGAGCCTGTGTGATGTTCCGGGGTGAACTTTCATAGAGAGCTAACACAAGGCATCCCTGAGAAGGTCAACTTCCTAAGAAGATTGAGATTTATGGAAAACAGATCCATTTTTCATTGATGCCTGGTGTCTTCCTGAGGAGATGTCAACTCGTGTCAGAGTTTATGTGAGAGGTGGCGTTTGGGCAAGGATATGACGGGCAATGGTGCACTGCATGATCAGAGCCAGTGATCAGAAACGTAGACAGGACAAGGATAGCAAGCACCCTGAACATTGCAGTGCCATGATGTGGCATGATTGGGACTGTCTCCCTAAGCAGGGAAGAGACCTGCAGAATGCTTAGCATCTTAGTCCCATGATAGAAGGATTTCATGAGCTGCTTTCATTTGGCAGAACTTATGGCTGTAGATACCATGAAGTAAAATACGGCAGCTTGGGCCCATGGTTACAGAACCCATATCAGGTGGTGAGATTCATGGCTGGATGATGCGTGTTGGATTTACTCACTTTTGAGCCAGAGCAGATGGAAGTGATGTGGTCTAGCACGGTCAGTGCAGAAGAAGGCTAAGGCTGCACGGCGGCAAAGTGCTGGGAAAGATATGTCATGGTATAAAAACCAAGGTCTGGGCGGGTGGAGTTGAGAAATTTCGTGGTAATGAGCTCCTTTTCCTGGATGACACGTGGTGTGAGGTTCTCTTCTGAGTGTGGTAAAACTCTGGAGGAGAGAACGTTTGGAATGCAGTTGATGAGAGAAGTGAAAAGTCCTAGCAATATTAACGGACAAACAAGTGATTCATCCATTATTTCATTCATTCAAGATATAGATTGGCCACTAAAATTTGAAAAGGATGATGCTGTGGACGTCTATTGAGTTAGGACTGAATTAGACAGTTTGTTTTCAAGATTGTGGTCCTGCTGGGATGATGAGAGGTGCACAAAATTGATCATCATGCTTGTCAGGCATCCCATCAACAAACAACTGGAAATACCACAAGGAGGTGGACAGTAGGAAAATGTCACCTACAGTGGTGGTTATAGGAGGCTTAATTCAGTAGAAGGGGCATCATGTTGTCCAGGCTTTCAAGGATGTGTAGCATCATTTGGGGTTTGGGAGACATCCGGGAAAGCAGACATCCAGACATAGAACTTTCTAGAAGGCTAGACAGGTTGAGCGGTTTCCTGGGGCACTAACATGAGACTTAGCTGAACCAAGGTGTGATGTGGTTCACTTTACATTTTCGGCCAAGATAGGTGCTTTAGTTTTCTTCTCGCGGGAGAAACAAAGAAGGTGTTCAGTTGAGTGAGTGACGAAACGCATTGTTCAAAGAAGCCTCTTTGACTTTTCCTCTCAATACTGTAGGCTTTACCATGGCGGAATAAGGTTGGTTGATGCACTCACTGGACCGCACAACCTAAATTCAGGGCTTAGCCAGCTGTGACGTTAGGGTTCCACAAATGGAGCGTGAAGCCTGATTTTGTGAATAAAGTTTTATTGAAACACAGCCACACTCATTCCTTGATGTGATGCCTCAAGATAGGACACCAGAGATGAGTGTTGGGAAACGAGTTACACAGCACTTGAGAGACGTTGACCAACACCTACGCAGATGACTTAGCAGATGGATGTCATGTTCCTGAAGGAGTTCCTCTTAACTTTTCAAAGTGTGTCAGTTCATTTTAAGGGTGTTTTCCAGTGTTTTACCCCTCCTTGGAGCACAGACATCCGGACACTGTTCGGTCTTTATTTTGCCCTCAGCATAGGTTGATAGAATGCAGATCCTTATCCTATCATCTCTCGCGACTGGGTTGGATTAATGAAGGAGAGAGTAAAGTATAGCCTCTTGGGTGAGAAAGCGTTGAATGCAGACGGCACCCTTCCTACACATCCCTGAGGCTCACATCCATCCAGAGAAGCCGTGTTGTGCAGACAGGGAGATGCCCAACAGGAGAAAAATGGCCACAAGAGCATTGCCTAAAGCTCTATGCCCAGATCCAGCACAAGAATGAGTGGCATATGCTCTCGCCACTGGAAGTGATTTGACCTGACAGGTGGCGGCATTAGAAAGGACAGAAATCGAAGCCTGGTTCGGAAGCAGCTGTTCCTCACAAGTCTCATAGGAAATGTAGAATTTTCTCTGCACTTGCCTGGAGAGACTGATGGGCTCAGCCTTCCTACCTCGGTGACTTCTCATCATGGCAAAGCGCCATCTAGATGTGAGACGGGTGACTTTGACAATTATTTGACAATTGCTTGGTCAGATTTTAAATTTAGACTTTGCTCCTTTTCTCTGCTCACCCATTTTCAGGGGGAAAAAAAAAATCCAGATTTCTTACCGGGTTGGTCTTTTTTTGTCCTATAAGCTGCTTCCAACTTCCCTGTGCCTAGTTCTCCCTCACAGCCCAAATCAAGCCTCTGTTGAGTCAGGGCCGGCATTCTGAGGGAGCCCCCCTGCGCTGTTGACTCCCGGTCAGAAGGATCTGTGAGCTGTCCTTGAGAACGTGCCGTTTCCGGGGAGTGAGATCCGTGTCTGTACAGCGTTGCGTTCCCTGTGGGATTCTGAGAATCAGGAAAAGCTAGGGTTTGGGAGCCCCGATTCTGGAGCTGGAGCTGGTGCTGTTGCTTACTTGCCCCATCAGCTTGGGCAGAGATTTGCCAGCTGTGAGACGGGGGACCTGTGTGGCCGAGGGCAGTGGGGAGGGAATGAGTTAACATCTGCCAGGAGCTTGAATTGTTCCTGGAACCCAGGGCACTCCATCATGACTCCTGGTCGTTGTAACTCATTGCTTCATAAATCACGGCGCTCGGCGTTGGAGCGTCTGTGAGCAGTTCCCGGGAAGGGAGCAGTGTGTGCTGTCCTTTTTAAGCCCGCTGGGTGCCTCTGGCACACGGCCCTTCTCAGGGAACACGGCAGGAGGAATGCGTCTCCGAGTTCCACCATCTGACGAGTAAGGATATTTGCTCATGAACACATGCCTGGAAATGTGTGATCGTACTTCATCAAACATGTTGTTCCCTGGGGAGAGTGCACACGGATGTGTTTATCATCTGCTAAAAAATTTTTAAGTATTTTCTTCTTTTACCATTCTTGTAAAAAACACTCCTTTTACAGCTTTCGAAAGTTGGGCGAGATTCTGTTTATTGATCTATGTCTCTGGTTTCTGAATATAAATTCGGAAGTGTGCGATGTGAGACTTAGGGGTCCGTATTTTCCCGACAGTGTAATAGCTCATCCGGACTAGGAGGGTGTGTCTTCCGAAAAATAGTTGGGGATGACAGGGTCCCTGGTCCTGGCATCCTGTACATGCACGGGCTCGGGGGGGTACTGGGTTTGGGGGGTGCACCCCACAGGCTGCCAAGGAAGTCTCATGCCTTCCTCAAGGGTGCTTTGAGCATCATACCTGAGCACAGGTAAGCCCCTTCCCTGCACCCACATGGAGCTCTTGCTGTCGGGGAGCTGTTTGTGGCTTGGAACTCTCTAGGGCATCTTGAATGTCTGTCAGGGTGTGATCTCTCGAGGTCTTTGGTGGAGTGTTGTTTTGTTGACAAAGCAGTTCTATGTCTCAGAGATGTTGATGCCATCACCTGGAGGTCTAAGATCTCAGCAAAGCTCCTAGAGCAGAACAGATCCCTGATGTTTGAGTCCTGATAGATACGTGCCTTCAATGAGCCTGTGGATTTCTATGGCAGTGTCTGCGTTTTGTGTGTGTGTGTGTGTGTACGCATGCCTAGAGAAGAGGAAAGGCCTTTGTAGAAATGGTAACAGAGATGCAAAAACTATGGTAAGACTGAGTCTCATTTATGAAGGAAAAGCAAGTATTTCCATTGCTGGTTTTTTCAGCTCTTCTAAAGTATAAGTAATAAAAATTGTACACATTTAAGATACACGATTTGATGTTGGAGTGTATGTATGCATTGTGAAATGATCGCCACAGTCACGGTAGTTAATTTAACGAACACTTCACAAGTTACCATTTTTGTCTCTTCTTTTGTTGTTGTGCTGAGAACACTTGAGACATATGTTCTCAACTCCTGTCATGTATACCATGACACAGTGTAGCGTGTTTAACTGCAGTCATCTTGTTACACATTAGGTCCCAGAACTGATTCATCTTGCATAACTGAAACTTTGTATCCTTTGACCAGTATACACCCCCCCCTCCCCCAGTTTCCCAGGCCCCTGCCGGTGGCAGCCGCCAGTCTACTCTCTGCTCCCGATTAGCAGTGTTCATCGTTCTGTGTCTGGTAAAAAAAAACAAAAAACAACAACAACAAAACAGAACTTCCATTTGGTCCCACAGTCCCAGTTCCGGGTACGTGTCCAAAGGGAATGAAGTCAGAATCCTGAAGAGATGTCTGTGCCCCGTGTTCATGGCAGTCCTAGTCTAAGACAGGGGAGCTCTAGCCAAGAAGGGGAAGTTTGGCCCATCTCAGTCCCACTCACGTGTGGATTTGTCACTGCTCTCCCTTTACTGTCACCCGGGGAGCCCTGGGAGATTGTCCTCGGACACTGCCTTTTTCCTTATGGAAGATGCATCTGTTGACTGCTGAGAAGGTAAAAGAAGGTGCTCAGTGTCCCTGTTTTTTCTTAAGACTTTGGTTTAGAGTATTCTTTTCGCACTTCTAAATCCAGCCCACCTGTGGTCCTCTTCCAGCGGTACACAGGCGAGCCAGCGCCGACTGTCTCCTGCAGCAGAGGTGAGGGGGGATTGAGGAATCGTGCAAATGCACAGACCCCAGCGCGGCACCAAGCTGGATTTGTATGTGTGCCCTGACTCACCGGATCAGTGACCTTCAGTCCGTAACTCTGCTCAGCCCCCTCAGGAGCAGGGATGGGTAGCCCCCATCTAGAAATTGGTCAGTGACGGTAGCACCACCCTGCGGGGTAGGTGTAATGATTTAATGAGATGAGACGCATATCATAGGCCATCCGACTTTGCTTCTATAGATGGGAAGACACAGTAGGGCCCTTGGGAAGTGGATGTAAGGATTTAGTGAATGAAATGCATATCCTGCTACATATCCCATAGTAGGTGATCAGTTAAACGTGAGCCATTAGAAACAGTACATATGGGGCACCCGGGTGGCTCAGACAGTAAAGTCAATGACTTTGGCTCAGGTCTTGGAATCAAGACCCGCATTCGAGTCCCGGCTCAGCCCCGAGTCTGCTTGTCCCTTTCCCTGTGCCCCTGTCCACCACTTGCTCTCGCTCTCAAATAAATAAATAAAATCTTTTAAAAAATGAAACAAACACTGTGTATAAAGCCCTGTGAAGTAATTCATATCGTTTTCCCTGAGGGCATGTGGAGGATGCCAAGTACTTAGTCAACTGGGGGAACACACAAATACCATCTCTGTTTAGGATAGCTTGTACTTTGGAATCCGTACAGGTTCACAGAATCACAGAGATATGAAAGGTAGCTACGGCTTCCCCTGCACCCAGCTTCCTGCAGTGTTAACTCTCTGCATAACCACGATTACTTATCCAGAGACTAACCTTGGAACATCGCCTTTAACTGAGCTACACGTTGTCCACGAATGCACTCTTTCATTTCAGGATCCCATCTGCAACACCACCTTCTACCCGGATGATACATTCTTAAAGGATTCTTTTTCATGATTGTGGTATTTGGGTCTACCTTCCGATTTATTTATGTTAACCAGTGGGACAATAAATATAAATATCTTTATGTTATATAGCAAACTTCCTTTGTTGTTCATAAATTTAGAGGTGAGGTTCCATGAACTTGATCTAGTAGAAGGATAGTCAGTGGCGTGCTTTATCAGCTTGATCCTGCAGAATTATACCCATCTGAAAATTATATGAGGTACATCTAGAAGGACAGTCGTGTGCATCTAGAAAGATACACAAGAACATATTCATCTCATAGAAGCATAAACACATGAAAATATTCTGAACTTGATCCCACAGGTGGATAAACAAAAATTCTATGAGATGAATCTAGAAGGATAGTCAGCAAATATTCTATGAGTTTGAACTTGAAGAAGACTCAGAGTTAAGTCTATGAGTTTGACCTCGTAGAATAGATTTTTTTTTTTTAAATTCCATGAGCTTAATCTAGTAGAATAATGGGTGAAAATTTCATGAGGTTCATCTGGTAAAAGGAAAGCATGTGCATCTCCTATGAGTTAAATCATACAGAAGGATAAATATGAAAAATCTATGAGTTTGATCCAGTAGGACAAGCAAGTGAAAATACCATCCGGTTCATCTAGTAGAAAGATTGCATGTGCATAATCTTTGATTGATCTCAAAGAATAAACAGATGGTAGTCTTTGCTCTTGATCTACTAGATGAATAAGCAAGTTTAAATCCTGTGAGCTTGACCCAGTAGGAAGACACATAGATGAAAGTCTGTGACCTTGATCTAGGAGAGGGATAAGCAAATTTAGATCCTGTGAGCTTGACCCCTATAGGAGGACACATAGATGAAAGTCCATGACCTTGATCTAGGAGAGGGATAAGCAAGTTTAAATCCTGTGAACCTGACCTAGTAGGAGGACATGTAGATGAAAGTCTGTGACCTTGATCTAGGAGAGGGATAAGCAAGTTTAAATCCTGTGAACCTGACCTAGTAGGAGGACATGTAGATGAAAGTCTGTGACCTTGATCTAGGAGAGGGATAAGCAAGTTTAAATCCTGTGAGCTTGGCCCAGTAGGAGGACAGGTAGATGAAAGTCTGTGAGTTTAATCTGGGAGAGGGATAAGCAAGTTTAAATCCTGTGAGCTTGACCGAGTAGGAGGATACATAGGTGAAAGTCTATGAGCCTGATCTAGTAGAGGGATAAGGAAATTTAAATCCTGTGAGCATGATCTAGTGGAGGGATAAGCAAGTTTAAATCCCGTGAGCTTGACCCAGTAGGAGGACACGTAGATGAAAGTCTGTGAGTCTGATCTGGTAGAGGGATAAGCAAGTTTAAATTCTCTGAGTTTGGACAAGCAGGTGAAAATCCCATCATCTCGCTCTGGTAGAAGCGTAAACAGGTGCACCTTGTGCGTGTGATCGAGCAGAGGGATAAGCAGGCGGGATGCTGTGAGCCTGATCTTGTAGTAGACGAATAAGCAGGTGAAAGTTCTGTGTGCTCGATCTCACAGACGGATCATCAGACTAAGTCACAGGTTGGGATTCCTCTCGTAGGGCACTCCGCTGTGGACAGCTTGGCTAAATGAGGGCAAAGTCGTTGAACTTCCCTATTCTTTAATAGGATACCCGTGATGCGAGCGTGACGGTATTTGTCAGATAATTACCTTACGATCCTGTTGAAAAGGTTGAGTGTGATGCTCTTGACTTCTCGTGGAGGCCGTCATAGGAACTGCAGACTATAATATGAATTCTTGTGTGAATTTTCCCTGACGTCTGTACATAGAAAAACATGCCGTGTCTGACGTTTAAAGATCTTATACGACGAGTTCAGGCTTCCGTCACGGGCTACAGTTCATTCTGCAATGGTCAGAATTCAGGGTCGTGGTCATCAAAAGGCAGCATGACGAAGGGAAGTTTTGCTTCAGGACCCCTTGAACCTCTGTGTGTGGCAATCCATTTTTTACGTTTCAGGGGCATTTGCAGCCTGCCTTAACCACGCATCGTTTTCCTGCCTTCTCTCCCGGCCACACATCTGCCTTCTCCTTCCACTTTCTTCATTTCCCTCTTGATCTCATTCTTCGTCTAAAGCCCGAGAAGGTATTTTCAAGCAGCCGAACGTCCGTTCTCTCCCTTTCTGTCCAGCCTGACATCCAGTGGTTATTAGACCTGGGCTGCTCAGCTGTGCTCAGCGCGTTTCAAAGCTGTGGGGAACGACTTTGGGGGAAACCAGGCATCTGCTTGTACATCTGTGTCTGTGCTTCCTGCATGGTCTGAGGGGATCCGGCCCTTGGGCTCTCTGAGCTCCTTGCCAGCAAGCCGCTGCCCATGTCCCTCCAGGCGCGTTCTCTGCAGGCCTTGGAGAGCATCTTCTCTGCAGAGCCCCTCCCCGCGGAGCCTAGCGTGCCATGCCGTCCAGTCCCCTGTCCCCTGCCGTGCTCTGCCTGCTTATAGGCAAGTGACCTCGAATGGACACAGCTCGTTTCCTCAAGGAAACAGTAAGCTGTTCTGCTTGTAAAGGACAAGCATTGATGGAAACGGCCATCTCAGGGGCTCGTCTGCTGTCCGGGCACTGCACTTGGCGATGGGAATAATCCCACAAAATACTCGGCCGACTGTATTGGGGGTGTGGGGTGCGGACCAGGGAACCACAGAGCTACAGTTTTGCTTTCCTGTGGCTGCCCGGAGCTTTGGTCCCTCAAAACAACACAGAGTGAGTATCTTATAGTTCTGGAGTCCAGGGGTCCAAAATGGGTCCGCGCGTGTGAAAATGAAGGTGTTGGCACAGCTGTGTGCCTTTGGGAAGGCTCCCGGAGAGACTTTCTTTCTGGGCCTTTTCCAGCATCTAGAGGCATCTGTATTCCTTGGTGGGGGAAACTTTTTCGATCTTCAGGCACGGCCGAAAAGCCTCAGCCAGCCTCTCTGCCTTGATTCTGACTCTCCTGCCTCCCTCCGTCCCTTACAAGGACCCTGTGATCACACTGGACCCACTCAGATAACCCAGGGTCATACTCAGATTATCCTGGGGTTAGGGAACCCATGTAAGGTACGCTGTGCACCTGCCTCCCTTCCTCCTGTACAAGGACCCCTGAGATCGCATCACACTGGTCCCACTCAAATAATCCAGGATCCTAAGCCCTTTGGCTAGGGAAGGTACCGCATCCCCAGGTTTTAAGGATGAAGACATGGACATTTTGGGGTGCCATTGCTTTGCCCATGACCACTAGCACAACGTAGAAATGGAATTTTAACTTGGGGACTCTGTAGTCATCGACTGGAGTCCTTTCTTGCTTTGGGAGTTGAGTTTCCCAGGTGGCAGCCGTAGTTCGTGGCCACCAGGCACAGCTGGCATGTGCCGTGCACCGTAGGGAACACATCGTATTTTTTCCCACCACCGTACATGCTATCCTGCTCGCAGAATTTTCAGTGACTCCATGTCATTAGAGCAGTTTGTTCTTCCAGATTTCCCCCTCCATGGTGGACATGGGAGAGCGTACTGGAAGGAGCCTTCAACCAGGCTTTGAAAAGACACGCGTCTCCCTGCTGCTTCTGTGTTTGGTCTTCCAGGGGGAAAAGCCAACAACTGGGAAGGCGGTATCCGCGTCCCCGGCATTCTGCGCTGGCCGGGGGTGATCCAGGCTGGGCTGCAGATCGATGAGCCGACGAGCAACATGGACGTGTTTCCTACGGTGGCCAAGCTCGCCGGATCGCCACTGCCCGAGGACAGGTACTGTGGCTCACACGCACTTAGGGTGGGTTTGTGTGCGTGACGCCGTGACCGTCCACGGCCGGACTCGTCGTCCACGTCCAGTTCGGGGACGGAGCGGTGGAGCCGCTGATGCGGAAACACCATCTGTCATGTTATCCCAGGAGGAATTCGGCGGTGAGGTGTGGCGTGCAATGTGGTCCGTAGCTCGCGTGAGCCTTGTGCTTTCAACGTCCCACCGATCCCGGGTCCTCTGGCCGTCATGGGGCCGCTGGGCAGCCGCCTCTTTGACCCACCATGCCTGGCTCCCTGACCTCTGCTTGGGGGCGCTCTCCGCTGCTGCAGGAAGCAGCAGCGAGGAAGGCAGCCTGTTCCCCGTTAATGGCCCTCGCTCCCAGCGTGTCTTCCGTTAGCAAGTTCTCAATGAAACGTCTTTCCCTTACATTTAAATACAACTTCCTAGGACACGGCCGGCGGTTTCTTCTTAAGTGTTACTGCCAGTCTGAAGAGTTGTCAGTGAGGCACACTGATTAATTGTCTTCGTTAGTTCGGTGGCAGGCCTCGCGTATGTCATACAGGCGGGCGGCAGAGCTCGATTCAGGCCAGCCGCCCGCGAACAGAGAGGAAACGGGAAACCGGAGAGGCCAGGGCAGCCCCGCCTGAGCTCAGTGCCTGCGCAGGCTTGCTCCTGACCCATCGCTTCTAAACTTGTTCTGTCATTTATTCTATTGCTTCGGAGTATCTCGCCCCACAAGCGTGTACACACACACGTGCACACACACACACACACGCCAGAGCCGAGGCAGCGTTGGACAGCTCAGCCCTGCACCAACATTGTGGTCTCATTGCCCACCTATATCTTCCATGACTGACGAACCCAAATACTTTTTTCTTATGTGGATTCTGTCTGGCAACACTTCCCGTAGGAGCCTTCACACCTGAAAACATTGTGAACACACAGGAGCCCCCACCTGTGGACCGTGATGATGTCCCCTCCTGCCGTGAGTGTAGAGAGACGGTGCTGTGCGCTCCTGCGCGGGCCGTAGCTCAGGCAGAAAGCATCTGGTCTTCTCGGGAAAACAGTGCTGGCCTCGTGGGGCCCTTCAGAGGGTCTTGGGGGTCCCTGTGGGTCTCTGGGCCACAGTCGAGGAGCATCTGGTGCCGTGCCTGAGAGCAGGGACCGTGCTTGGGTTCCGATCTCGGCTTCTGCGCTGGGTCCGTGTTTCACATCGTGGTCCTGTGTTCCACATCCGGAACGTGGCTTCCCTAAGGACGCCGACCCTGCAGGCTCTGTGGGAGGCCTGACAGCATGAGAGCACGGTAGCAGGTGAACCTCGTGGGGTTCCAGCACACACTGAGGGTGAAGGAGTATGTGGCTGCATTTCTGTCTTCTCCCACAGTCAGAGCTCATCCGCAATCCTAGAGTCCTGACGGGAGAGAGCTGGGCGGCACTGTAGTCTGGTCAGCCTACGTCTTCGCTGCCTCCAGGACAGACGGAAAACGGGGCTGCAAGAAGTCCTAAAACGCTGCTCGGTGTGAAGTCGGACATCCCACGCCGTGTCTCACCTGCTCTTGTTCCTACACTTGGAGCAAAACTTCCTCTTGCCTTAAGCAGCACACACAGTGTTCAGGTCATTTCATGACTGACCTTTCCCTCTGAGCGCTCATAGGCTTAAAATGAGCAGTGCCTCTGCCTTCCCGGTCTCTGTAAATGGGTTTCTCTGCTCTTCACGGAAAGAGAGGGGCAGGGAAGGGTCAGGGGCAAAGCGGAGAATTCGCTGAGGGGAACCTTGTCTCACGCGTCCTGCCCACGGCCGTTTGACGGTCATGGAAGTCACTCTGTTTCCCTTCTAAGTGCCCAGTGAAGACGGAGGCGGCCTCTGTCTTCGGCACGCCCAAAGGAGTTCCCGCAGGAGCCGTGACCTTGCTAAGAACCCCCGTTCGCAGGAGCGAAGATGGTTCTTGTGGATCTCAGTGACCCGTGTAGACCCAGCTCGGGGCAGCAATGCTGGCTCTGGAGGGAGCTGACGGGCCCCAGAGAACGCCACGTCATCCTGGAGACGGCGCAGAGCAGGGCACGGAACTTGGCCTCCACATCCTCCGTGGACATAGAATCAGTCCCACGGTACCTGATTTAAATCATGATACCAGCCAGGTCCAGAAAACATCGCCCTGTGCCTGTCCGGGAGACGGGGAACATCCAACGTGGCGATTCTTACCCAGGGTGGCTCTGTCGCCCAGCAGCCGTGGACCGGGCCTTGGAGATATTTTTGATGGTCTTGACTCAGTGTCGCTGGCCTCCAGAGGCCAGGGATGGCCCCAAACATCCTACAAGGCTCAAGACGGCTTCCCACGACAAAGAATAATTCAGCCAATACGTTAGCAGTGCTGGGGGTTCCCAGACGCTGGTCTCAGGTTCCCCGCTGCTCTTTTACAGAAAATGTCATTAAAATGCATTCACATCGTCATTTTCAAGCAGGGCTTCAGAATCCCCTTTTACAGAAGGTGGAACACTTATGTCTTCTCTTCCGGAAAGAAAATAAAATTAAAATGTAATTTTTTTTTTTCCAAGTTAAGAAAAGAAATCAGTGCTTGAACGCTTGGTACCACTTTGGTGGGATGAAGACAGGGGAGTGACTTGATTCTCCTGTTTAATGTCGCTGCCCAGTTGCTAGGAAATACAGAAGGGTAGGTGGTCGGAGTCTGACAAATAAAACTAGTTCCCCTGCATTTTGGGGAGTAAAAGCTGGGACTCGTCCTGTGCGCACCGTCACGTACGAACAACCTTGCGTGATATTTGACTCAGCGAGTTGCAGGATTACAAAGGGAAGCGTGTTTGATGTTTCAACCTTCTGGTTACTTGGGGTTTCCCTTCGTTTGGGACAGATGCACCTACCTTCCCCTAAAAGTGTTTTCTTCTCTATGACTTTCTACATGGAAGAAATCACTTTATTTTCAGTATCGCGCCGATCACTCATGAACTTTGTGACCCAAATTAACCTCTTTGCCAGTGCCCCCACGTTGTCTGATTTCCGTCGCCCGACCCGCAAAGCTTTCCTTTGTCGTATGGTCCGCAAATCCGAGAGCCGGCCGGGTACAGGCGAGGACATCTGGGCAGACGGTTCCCTGGCTCAGAGCTAAGACAGAAGCCAGGAGGAAATGACATTTACTGGAGCCCGAGGAACGTCCCCAAAATGCGCTCTTTGCTGTGACGGGAAGGTCGTCCCCGTGGTACCGAAGCCGACCGGAGGTTCTGAAATGCACGGTGCTTAGACACGGATGCTTGACCTCGAGACCGTCGAAGTGGCACAGGAGCCCACGGGGGAACATTCCTACCTCTCGCTCCGCATGAAACAGCCTGTCCGAGGAACAGGCATGTCACAGAATCCGGCGGACGCTGTGGAGGCGTCCGTGCCATTTCCTAACGGGGCCCTGTGTGCCCGCGTGCTCTGAGAACTTGAACGTGTCGGCAGGCGAGGCCGGTGGAGGGGACTCTGGAGAAGACACAATGATGTTTTGTGTCATGTCGACAGAGCCTCGGCCACGGTCCCCCGGGTTGAGACGTCGTGGGACCATTTCCATACAGATAGTGTCAGCGGTCATGGGCTGTCTCTGGGTCACGGCCACGGCTCACTGTGACTCGCACACGCGGTTTAAAACCATCCCCAGGGTTCCGACGGCCCAGGCGCCCCTTAAAAGTTGAGCATGTGCAGTGTCCCTCTCCATTTTTTAGTGGCAGAAACGAGCCCCGTTTTGACAGGCCATATTTCTGTCGCTCTCGTCCACGGTGGCTTTTCCGTGGCCGTGTGATTTGTGGCCCGCTCCTAGGGAGGAGCACGTTCGGTGTAGGATATTTAAAAAAAAAAATGAGCTGTAGGTCTAGGACATAGAGGTAGAGACTGTGTCCAGGAGATGAAAAAGAGAGTCTTTCCTGACTGGTCCTGGAAAGGCTCTTTCCAGGGAGGTGGTGGTCCCAGGAGGAGGCGGGGGGGTGCGGTCCTCTGCCCCCTCCTCGGGGTCACTTTTCATTTCCCGGGGTTCTCCCCTTCGGACACGTACACCGGCTCACTCTCGGGCAAGTATTCAGACTTGCATATTCATACGCACGGGCTCTTGCCCGAAAGGGATTCGAAGGAACCAAAGCACCGTGACTGCCGTTTTGGGGACAGGAAGCACGTTCCAGAGAGCAAGCCGGTTCTCAATAGAAGCATGTCTCTGCTTTGCTTCTTTTGTCTCCGCCTCTCATGGCGAATGGGAGTGCGGGCTTGGGAAGGGGACCAAGGGGGCCTTTTGTTCTTATTTTTAACTCGCGATAATAGAATCTTTTCCGTCTGTGGGCTGCTGCGGAGCTTGTGATTAACAACGAGGGTTGGGGCCAGAGACGTGCTACCCAACGGGGCTGGAATTCTAGGACGGGGGTTTTGGGGACTCCAGGATATTTAAACCTCCCGCGACGTGAACACCAATGGTATATAGCCTAGTCTGCCTTTTAGTTTCCAAATTTCTCACAATCGGGGTGACGGGCCACGGTGTGTTTTTAATCAGAGGAAGAGAACCGTCAGGGGAGTCTACATCTTTCCAAATCACTCTCTGTGCCCCGTTCGATGACGGGGCCTGGTGCTGTCCATGACTTGCGTTGGTCTAGTGGCTGGTCACGTGCGTTTCCCTCGAGGCCGGTCCCAATCCCATGACCTCGGGTAAGTTGTGTACGCTTTCCAGTTGACGTTACGTCAACTCATTGCCCCGGGATGTCCATGGTCCCAGCTCACGGTGCAGGATTAAAGGAGTTTTGACGAGACCGGAATTGGCCCCATGGGGTTGTATATGGCGCCTGAGACGGGTCCGTGGCTGCTCTTTGTGCTATCGGGGAGACTGACGCACGCTCTCGTGTATGGGAAGGAGCACTCAAGGCTTGGGATGATGGAGCCCAAGAACCGTGGGGCTGTTTCCCAGCTGATGCCTCCCTGGTGTGTCCGGCAGGATCATCGACGGACGGGACCTGATGCCGCTGCTTCAGGGGAAGACCCAACACTCGGACCACGAGTTTCTCTTCCACTACTGCAACTTCTACTTAAACGCCGTGCGCTGGCGCCCTCGGAACAGTGAGTACAACACGCCTTTCCGGGCTTCTGAGAGGTCTGCCGTCGGTGCCGTGCAGGGAGAGGAGATGGCGAGAGCTCTTGGCCCTGGAGAGGCCAGGGGATGCCTCTGTGGGTCACGGTGCTTGGCCTTGAGCTTCTCCTCCTGCCTTCTCTTGTTCCTTCTGGTCCCGCCACCCTCCAGGCACAATGTCAGTGGACCCTGGCGGTGACGAATGAGTGGCTCTTCCTCCCAGGCCGAGGAGGGCCCAGTCCTTCATGGCCCGCTGGCTGGCTGCCCGCCCGGCTTCGAGCCCGCAGGTCGCAGTCCTTCTCAGGCCGACGTGCAGCGAAACCGGCACCTCTGCTCTCGGGGGCACGTGCCTTGTGTGTGTGTGCGTTGTCTGCTCAGAAGGACTCCCCTTCTCTTGCATTTCGGGGAAAGCTCAGCAGCTTCGCAGCGCCCGCCTCCCAATGCCTGCTGCAACACAGCCCGTGCCCGCCATCTAGCGCTTTGTGCCCTCCTGGAGCTTCGCGCTGTCCCGCGGAATGGCCCGTAGATGTGTGCACGGCCCTTTCCCCGAAGCCTCGGCCGTGCCGGGGCAGGAGCCGGATTCAGACGTTGCACGCTCAGTCCAGATGCCTCTGTGTCCCCGTACGTCCCCCACTGGGTGTCCTTTGTGCCGTGTGGTTGGCCCGAATGGGCACGGAGTCCGGGTTTCTGCCCCCACTTTGGGAGTTGTGTCAGTCACGGGCATGAAGGAGCAGAGGCAGCCGGGCGGTCGACCTCGCTGTAGGGATAGGGTTTTGGTTTTGTTTTTTTTTTTTTCTTTCCTGGGTCTTTAAACTTAGAATCGCAGTGCTGCTCAGATCGCCACGAGTCGTGGGCACATGTGGAAAATGGTTTCTGCCAGCGTTGTCCGTGCGGCAAGTCACTGTCGAGGAGGGTCTCTCCGTTTCCTCTTCAGACGTGGAGAAGGACTCCCCTTCTTGGCTCCCCGTTGAACTCGGGGTAACGTTCGTGCTGCTTTTCCACACCCCCAGTCCCCGCCGTGCACCCCACCCTTCTGCCCCGGGCTGGTTTCAAGACCAGCCTCGCCGCTCGGGTAAAAAAAAAATTTCAGCCGTCGCGTTCGCCACAGGTACCCGAACAGGCTGACGAGGTTCTGCCTGAATCCCGGGTGGCTTCCGTGCCCTGTTGCCCAGCAGACAACTAGGACAGAAGCATGAGTTCACGGTTCCAGGCCAGGAGCGTTCTGATCACTGATCTCGCCAGTGTGTCTGTCATTCCGGACGTCCGTAGGGATGCGCTCTCTAGTTCAGATGGACGGAAACGGTCAGCGTAGCCGTCGAGGGCCTGGAACGCAGGTCCTGCTTCCCAGTCGTGTTTATAAAGAGTCTTGCAGCACAGAAGGAGGTTTCGGGGACTCCTGGCTGGGGAAAGAAATGTGGTCTCGAACCTGTCCCGAACCTCCCAGAACTGCATTTCCCTAAAGCCGGCAACCCCCACCCCCCACCTCCATCGCCCGCGGTCGGAGGAGCCGGAAGAAATATATAGGTTCAAGGGCTACAGACACGCTTGCTGTGGAAGACAGACAGACAGACAGAGACAGACAGAAAGTAGAAGTGCATGAGAAGAATGAGACCCAGATCCCGACGGGCAGTTGGGATGAAATGTGCTTCTCAGACACGCCCCAGTGACATTACCTTCCGTTGTGTGACCCTCGAACGTCTGCTGCAGGAAAGGAGACGGGGCGGTGTTCTGGGGAGGGAGGCGTCCCTGCCGCAAAGGGGTCTGGACGCCGGGCGTCGTATCGGAAACGTGGCCATGGTGCTTGTCCACAATCACCACGGTCCCTGGCTGTGGGGCTGTCTACGCAGTACGTCGCCGATTTCTTTGTTCTCCAAATACTTTTGAGCACCTACTAGGGGGTGCCCTTTGTGCTAGGACGCGTGCCCGTCCGTGAACAAAACTGACCAGATACCGTGCCTTCGGCAGTTGCACAAGGCCTGAGCCATGAGATTTACGATCGGGGTTGAGTTGGTGGTGGGAGCCAGCCCCCGCTCGGTCGGGAATGTTTGCCGTGTGCCGTTCAACCGGCGCCAACTTCAAGTCCGTCCACATCAGGCGTGTTGGCCCCATGGGACTCGGCGGACGCAGCCAACCCAGGCTTTGTGCTGCTCTCAGAAAGGACTGGCTCACCGGCAGGTCGCCGCTTGCGGGGAATTAGCCCCGACCGTGCGCGTGTCGTGAAGGTCCCGTTCCCATTTGTCCTGATTAGTTCGAGGCCAGAGTGTTCGAGACGCATGAAGTACTTATTTTCCAAACACTCTGAGCCGCCCTTCCGTTTCCACCCGTTTGAAACACGGATCCCTTCTAAGGGCTAGATCCAGTGTCTTCTCTATAATTTAATGATTCCATCATGATCATAACCTTATAATTCAGTTGTCTCAGCCAGTTGAGTGACATAATTTAATCATGTGCTCGTATCATTTCGCCCACTACGGTGGGGAAGAACTCACCAGTGCGTTACTGAAAAAAGCCTAAGGGTTCGTGCATTAAAATGGGGCCGTCGGAGTGAAAACGGACTGTTGGACGTGCGTTAAAAGTCTTGGCTTCGGGTTTGGGCGTACGCATCCGTGCTGTTAAAAATTCGGTATCATGACAGCTTGATTTTATGGATCAAATTGATCTTAGAAAGGAGGCACCTACTGAGCTCTGGGATTCTGTTCCCGAATTCCAAGCTTGTGAACGCAGCGTATGAAATAAATGCTCACGTGAACGGGGGAGAGCCTCCAGCCCAGCCAGACCTGCAGAAACCCACGGGATGTGGTTATCCCGATGCTGAACCCAGAGGGCCTCACAATTCTGGCTATGTTTTCAAGACCTTTTTTTCTGTGATTTTTTTTAAAGAAGCATCTGTAAAAACATCAGAACAGAAACACTGTAGGATAATAGAATTCCTTCTCAAGAAATGTGTTCTTACCCAACCTTTTAAAAGGTGCCTTCTTTCCAAAATAGGGGATAAGGAAGGTTTATTCTTATTTAATGATGTAATCTTGTTTATTATTAGGATTTGGGTAAGGAATGTGCAGATTTCGTTAACTCCTCTCTGTTTCCCATGCCTCTGTAGGACATAAGCAAGGTTTAAAATCCAAACAGCACAACGGCGGTTAAGGAAAGAAAAGTGCTTGCTTTGTGGACCATCTCAGTTTTCCACATTTAACAAGTTCGTTTTGCTCTAAATTGCACCCAAGAAAAGAGAAAATATGCACTAGTGGCTGCTTATGCCTTCATGGCTTCATGGTTCCCCGGGGCTGTGGTTGGCTTGCATCTCCGTTACTCATCCCGCTGGAAGCCCTTCCCCGTCCGATGGCCGGACATCGGATCTCAAGGGTTAGGACCCGGACGGTCGAGGCTGTTAGGACAGCGGCTGTGGCATTTTTGCTGCTAGGACCTGCTACGGATGTGCCTGTCCTTCAGGTGACCTTGAGCAGGCTAGCTCTTGCCCTCTGCCGGGACTCATGTGGCCAAGGGACAGACGGCTGTACCTGGAGGGATGTGTGTGAGCCTCGGGCTTCTGGAGGGGACAGCACGCGTGCGGTCCGCCGTGGCCGCACAGACCCGATGGTGCCCCACGACACGGCGGCATCCGGGGGCAGCCTCTGACGTATGAGGATGGACAGGGCTGCCCAGAAAGGACCCGACTTGAATTTCATTTATTTTCTCTCATTAGCGCTCAGACTCCCAGGAACGGGCTGCACTTCCTGGCTGTTCATTTCTTTTAATGAGAAAAAAAAAAGTCATAAATGGACTTTTCGTGTTCCTCCATGGAATCCAGTCAACGTATATTTTCATATGGCACTTTCTGCCCTTTTCTGTTAGCGCTACTAGACCGTTTTTAAAGGAGGCATCCAGGGGCGTCTGGCCGGCTCAGTCGGTGGCGGGGGCGGGGGGGGGGGGCTCTTGATCTCAGGGTCATGAGTTCAAGCCCCGCGTAGGGTGTAGCTAGGACTTGAAAATAAAGGCTTTAAAAAAGGCATCTTCTCTTCGACTAAAGATTTCGTAGGCCTGACCTAAGATTTCATTAGTAGCACGGATGAAGAAAGGGTCAGCCGTGACTTTCGTGAATTTGTGACGATAGGTCTGGCTGGCTCCGTGAGGAGAGCCCACGACTATGGACCATCAGCGCTGTAAGGTCCAGCCCCATGTCCGGTATAGGGATTTTCTTGAAAATAAAATCGTGCGGGCGCCTGGGTAGCTCAGTCGTTAGGCGTCTGCCTTTGGCTCAGGTCTTGATCTGAGTCAGGGTCCTGGGATGGAGCCCCGCATAGGGCTCCTGCTTGGCGGGAAGCCTGCTTCTCCCTCCTTCTCTTCCTGCTTGTGTTTCCTCTCTCACGGTCTTTCTGTCGAATAAATAAATATTTAAAATAAAACAAAATCTTTAAAACAGAAATGCTTACAACACCAATTTCCCTTTTATAGAGACAGACCACATCAAAATTAAATTTTCTTTCTTACGTAGCAGGAAGGACAGTGTGTTGAAGGTGCCAACACCTTCTTCGATCCAAGCGGGGAATGCGGCGTGTCCTCATCTTATCCGACGTCCGGTGTTCTGCCCTTTCCAGCCTGCACACTGGGTTCGACCGTTTCACTGATGGTCTACACTGGTTTTAGCATCTCCTCTGTGTGACCTCGACCCGGGGCCTATCGCCGTGCTCCTAGGATGCCTGCTGACGTTAGGGCCGCCTCCCGGGGTGCTGCCGTGGGGTCTGGGACCTGCCGTCTGCCACGGAGACCGTGTAGAGCCAAGCACGGCACGTCCTATTTCGCAAGTCTTTGGGTCTTTGTGGACTCTGCATCTTTGATGGACACCTGTGTTTGTTGTAGGCGGTAACAGGTTCTGTTCTCCAGTCATTGTTCATTCGTGAAACTGGTCGCCTTTTCCTCCTGGGGCCGTGGTCTGTGTTCTGAAAATAGACTTGCGAACCGTACATCTTCGCATCTGTCTATCAGACACACTCCTGCGTGCTTTGCCTCTGATACGTCTTCTACTCCTTATGGTTTACAGAGGTTTTGAGGACGTTTATGCCAGGTTCATCTGTAGCTGGAAAACACAAAGGAACAGTGGCGTCCGTCGCGGGGGGCCACTCCTTTGTCCATCTTATGAGTGATGCGTCCTGGAGCATGGTCGAGGCAGTCTTGCGTCGCACGCTCCAGGCTCCGCTCCACCATCCGGAAGGTGCAGCAGGGTCACGTGGGCAGGGGGTGGCGGTGGTGTCCACTGAGGGGCAGCGGGTTCGAGAATGAGTGGGAACAATGAGAGGGGAAGAGTGTGGGTCAGTTTTCTCCCCAGGAGGATACGCAGACTGTCCCAAGTACACGCCACAGGCCAGAAGGGGCTCACTCGTCCACACCTGTTTTCAAAGGACGCCTGGCGGTGGAGCCTTCCTGGGTATCCGTGTGCCCACGTAAGACCTGCTGGCTGTGCAAGGCTCGGAGGACAGGTACTGGTGTCTCCCACCGGGGTTCCTCTCCTTTACAGCTGGGGAGACACAGGTGAGCAAGCCACGGCGTCGGCCTCCGGGAGCCGAGTCGATGGCAAAGTTGGATCCTCACAACAGACGTGTTTTGAGTCAGTCCCCACGTGAATGGGAACGTCTTTACCCGCGACCGTGAGCCTCTGATGCAGAGCTGGAGAGTGGGTTCTCCATGCTATCCGGCCGCCTCCCCATCTGCGGGTGTGGACTGTTTCCGGGCCTCACGCGTGCTGGCGTGCTCTGGTCTTCCCTCGATGGCTATGTGGTGGACCCTGCCCTGCCAGCTGCCCTCATGTCTGTTCCTCATGGCCCTCCACAGACAGGCTTTCCCGAAGGCACAGGTGGCTTGTGTTGGCCATGCCTGTCCCTCCAGAGTGCCCGTTGTTCAATGTCAAGAGACTCCAAAGTGTCCGACATCCTCGTTCCCGTATTTGCCGTTAGCGGGATGCTTCCTGGGGGAGGCAGCAGAATGCACCGGGCTTCCCGTGTGCCCACGCCGGCTCTCACGAGGGCAGCCGGCTTCTTCCCCCATTCCTTCCTGCCTCCGTCATGGTGTTGTTTGTTGGCTTACCCTGCTGAGGGCCGTGCAAGGTGTGAGGTGCCGGGCAGACCAGAGATGTGGGAGATGTCGCTGCCTGTTCAGAGAGCAAGGGACGTGGCAAGACACATGGAGGGAATCCACAGACCGCGGATGTGTCGTGAGCCCTGGTGAGCAGGACAGACGCACCGACCATGTCTGCTGCGCTTCGGGAAGGCCCACAGAGTGGGCATGGTGGGACAGCCAGGAACGCTGAGGGGGTTCCAAAGACGGAGGCAAAGAGCAGCAGGCAAGGCACTTAGCGTGCCGCGGGCACCCACTTTGTGCTGGGGTTCACGCTTCTGCTCCCGCGGACATGTGGCTTCCACAGCGGACGGCTAGTCAGAGGGAGTGTTGTGTGTTCTGACAATCAGCCCTCCGTCGGGGGCGCTGGGGTTGCTGGAAATCCTGCCTGCGTTTGGAGCAGATGCTCTTAGCTCGAGCCCTGAGCTGCGTCCTCGTTCGAGCTACTGCTGTCACGCGGGGTCCCAGCCTGGAAGCAGGCTCACCTGTGATGCATTCGCCCCGGGGCTGTACCGTTCAGGGTCTGGGCTACCTCGGACGGGTCAGGTGGGAGTGAGCCTGGGGATCGAGAGGACGAGGGGTGGGTCCACAGTGAGTGCGCGCTGAGAAGACGCTGGTACACCCGGGTGGTGTCCGGTGTCTGTCTGGGTCTACCAAGGGAACGGGGGTGGGGGAGGGGAGGGCATCGGTGTAGGGTGGCTGGCCCAGGACAGGGGAGCAGATGGCGTGTTGCTGGGTGTGTATCCCGGAAGTAGGGAGGTCACCGTGGGCTGGGGGCTGCTGGTGGGTTTGCAGACATCAGTAGATGACGTCCACGTTCCCGGGGGGACACGGCTGGGGTCCCGTGGGCCTGAGTCCCCCGTGGTGTGAAAACAGAGTGTTTCTGAAGTGGTTCTTTTTTTGTTTTGTTTTTTAAGATTTTATTTTTATTTATTTGACAGACAGAGATCACTAGCAGGCAGAGAGGCAGACAGAGAGAGAGGAGGAAGCAGGTTCCCTGCTGAGCAGAGAGCCCGATGCAGGACTCGATCCCAGGATCCTGAGATCATGACCTGAGCCAAAGGCAGAGGCTTAACCCACTGAGCCACCCAGATGCCCCTCTGAAGTGGTTTTTAAAGGACTTGAAGGTGACCGTGTAGCAGGAAACCACACCAGACTGAAAACCCGCGACGTCTGTGTTTGCCTTACATGAGCGATCCACAGGATCCTCCGAGAGTCCCGAGTCCGTTCTCCCAGCACGAGCGCCTCGACGGCGTTCAGCACGGGAAGTCTGGGTCTGAGTGATAAAAGCCAGTGTCCCCAAGCCACTGACATCGAATTGTCTCTACCCGTTAGGCAATTATAGCGGGCAGGCGTGTCTTAAGACGTGTGATAGGGACGGGATATAAAAGCAGAGGGAGTCCATTGTACACAACAGAGTATCTTCTGAACGACGCTGAGCGAGGTGCCTCTTGCTTCCCCTCCGTTCTGGCTGTAACATGGAACAGTGGGTCCTTGCCGCTCTGTTCTAAATGAGTTGGGCATCCCGTTGGGGTCCACGTATTTATCTGTTGCAGCGGCAGGAGAACAGTCTTTCTTCAGAGTAGGGTGGAATTCTAGCAGTAGAAAAGACGTATTGTTTCTTTAAAATCCCAGTATTTTCCTAGTCTACGGAGAAATGTCGGAAGGAATGCATTATCAACATAATTTGGGGAGACAGGACAAAGCACAGCTATTGGCAACGTAAGGGGACACCAGAGCCTCCCTGCTTTATCACATGCCTGGGATGTCGCGGTTTCCTTGGAAACGGGAGCTCTGAAAATGTGGATTCCCAGGTTCCCGGGGAAGGAGGAGTGGGAACGAGGTTCACGTGCTGTGAGCCTACAGGCCTTAAAGTGTATTTCTATTGCTCTGAGTGGAGCAAATCCAAAATGGTCCAGGAAGCAGCAGAGAGAATAGGCCATGTTTTTTGCAAAAATGTTTAAAATTCACATTGGACAACAAAAAGGTGCATAGCCCACAGAGCATACCAAGCCGGCCGAGAGTCAGAAACACGGGTGCTCCGTTCTGCCCTTGTCCAAGCTGCGTAGCGATTCTGCCGCTGCTCCCGGGTGCGGATGTCCGGATTTCCCTGCCCGGCTTTTCCGTCAGGGCTGTGGCTCATGCGCGGGCAAGCTGGGGCGGAGGCTGTCGTGATGGGAATCTGTGAGCGTCCCCGACCAGGGATGGGCCCTCCGTGGCGTTGGCGTCTGTCACCGGAAAAAGTTCTAAGGGAAGTCGGTCGTACTTGGGGGGACACGGGGAAAAGAGGAGTTCACAGAGAGGTTACGGAAAGCCACGTGGGTTTTGACAGTCTGCTGGAGAGGGTAGCCGTGCTCGAGGCACTGTGTCTGCAGGCTGGTGTGCGGTGGTGGTGCGCTGGGAGGTGGTGCAGGTGTGACGTCAGCCTGTCCCAGCGTCCCCGAAGCCGAGCCTGCCGGCACCCGGAGACGGATTCCCCGTAACGTGTTCATGCATGGCCGAGGCACACAGCGTGCCCTGTGCTTCCCGCGAGTCCCAGTTGTCCCCCGGAACCACGGAGCGGCTCCCGTGCCCTTGCCTGACTCTATGCGAGAGCAAGGTTTGCTGGGGGACGAAGCAGACACCCACGGCCGTGTGTGAAGTGGACCCCTCGGTTTATTTCCTGCCGACAATGGCTGTCTGCTGAGCAGGCCCCCTAAAATATGCAGAGTACGCAAATGCGCTAGCAGGTGCGTCGGGGGTGCCACACCGTGGGAACAACTTTGGGGGAGTTTGGAAAAGCCCTGCGGGGAAGTTGCAGAGGGGGGCGTGCTCGTTGGGCACCGGCTCGCACGGGTCAGGGGCTGCTCAGGCTGTTGCTGTGGCCACGTTCTCCACACGCAGGAAGCTGTTGGCAGAGCCCTGTCAGAGGCTGTTTGCTGAGCCCTCAGGTCCTCCGAAACGCCTAACATCCTGGAGTCAACTGGGAATCCGTGGTTTCCTAACCATTGTCGGCGAGGCAGGCTGTTCTTTAAAAAGGAGAGTGAGTATTGGGGAGATATAAGGGAACACGGACTTGGTTGTCAAAGAGCTAAATTTTTAGGGACGCCTGGGTGGCTCCGTCGGCTAAGTATCCAACTCCCGATTTCTGTTCGGTCTGGAATTCAGTGAGGCCCGTGAGTTCAAACCCCACATTGGGCTTTTAAAAAATATAAATAAAATAAAACTTAATTTTTAAACAATATAATCATCCTACTGTGGGGTCAGTGAATGCTCCTCATTTGGAATTTTTAGCAACTTTCCTAAAAAACAAGTTGCCCTGAAATTCCAGTTCTGTGGTTTTTAGGAAAGTACAGAGCTCTGCACACGCAGTACCAGTCCCCATTGGCCGTCCGTCCGTCCGTCCGTCCCTGTCCTCACTCGGAGGCCCCCTGCGTCCTGGACTGGCTGCCTTCAGGCTTTGTTAGGGCAGAGAAGGAAAATGTTCCCTGAGGTCTTAGCAAGAGTAAGACTGAGTGTGAGTCCGAGCCTGTGTGTGTGTCTATCTGCATGTGCGTGTGTCTGTCCGCGTGTGCGTGTGTCTGTCTGCATGTGCGTGCGCTTCTCATGTCTCTCGTGCACGTCAGCCGCGAGTCTCCCTGTTCCGGAAGCTCCTGTCCATTTATCACAGAAGCAGAGGCCGCAGGTCGAGAGGGTCGGGGAGCAGGCGGAGGTGGAGCTGCGAGTTTATTAAGTCTGTTGGTCCGTGTGTGCGTGTGTGTCGGTCGAGAGTCTGCTGTGCAGCTCCATGCTGTAAAGTCTGCGACCCCCAAACGCCGACGCCGACGCCCCGTGCAAACACTGCAGAGGCTTTGTCTTCTCTTGCCTGCACAGCATCGCCTGGGGCCTTGGGGGTCGGGGAAGAGGAGGCGGAGGGAGAGACAGGCAGGAGGGCAAAGAGAGAGAAGGGTCTTCTCCATGAGAAGAAGACGCCTTGGGGAGCGCGTGTGAGTGTGCCTCGTAGAAGCTGTCGTTCTGCCGCTGCTACCCCCTGCCCCGTCCTTGGTGCTATGGCTAACTGCATGCTCCTGCGCGGTTTCTCCGAGCTGTGGCTCTCCTTCGCAGCGGTTGGGACGAGCCCTCTCTCCGTCCGTCCGTCTGTCGCTCTGCTGACTGAGCCTTTGCTTTCCGGGAGGAAGCCCCCCACCCCCCCGCCGGCTTCCTTCCCCTCTACGGGGACGCTCAGGATGCGTCCCGGCCCGCGCCAACCTGTGTCCTTGTGCACCGCAGGCACGTCCGTCTGGAAGGTCTTCTTCTTCACGCCCAAGTTCAGCCCCGAGGGCGCCAACGGCTGCTTCTCCACACACGTGTGTTTCTGCCACGGCCACTTTGTGACCCCGCACCACCCGCCGCTGCTCTTTGACCTGTCCAAGGACCCCCGGGAGAGAAACCCGCTGTCGCCGGCTACGGAGCCCCGCTTCCAGGAGATCGTGGACGCCATGCGGCGGGCCGCCGCGCGCCACGCCGAGACCCTGCAGGAGGTCCCCAACCAGCTGTCCCTGGGCAACGTCATGTGGAAGCCGTGGCTGCAGATGTGCTGCTCGGCCTCCGGGCTGTCTTGCCAGTGTGACCGGGAGACGGCGGCCCGGAGGGCGAGCCGCTAGGTGCCCGTCAAAGGGACGCGACAGTGGCCCGGCGCCTGCCCCGCCTCCTGCCTTGTGCACGCACACGGGGGTGGCCCAGCGGAGAGCCGGTCCTGTCGGCCTCACACCGGGAACCTCTCTCCATCTCACCGCCCCACGGCTCCGTCGAGAGCTCCCTGGTGTCCCCAGGGGGGACATCAAAGTCTACAGTACCTGCAGGGAAACATGCCAGAGCTGGGGCTTCGTGGCCAAAATTTCTGAGTCCTGTAAGCGTGGGAAGGTTAGGCATGTAGGAAGGAGCCGAGGGAATCACATCGATGCCTCTGCAAATGCAGGACCCTTGGCATAAGGGGCCATGATCCCTCGATGCTGTGAGGGGCGTGCTTCCCTTGGCCCACTGCTATAAGGGGGCATCGCATTTAAAAAAGCCGCAACAAAATCTTAACACATGGAACTTAGAATGACTAAGGGGCCTTCTTCACCAGTAATAGATGCCGTGCATGGCAGATTGGTTTGGAAGGCCGTGGCCATCAGTGTTATGTAGAGCACATAGTCGAAACTCTCTCTGATCGATGTACCTACAGGCACATAGTTTATGTCTTTCTTCCGGAGGTCAGAGATACTTAAACCATAAAACTAGATGTTTCACGCTATGTAGGGAAAAGGGAGAGAGGCTCCCAGATGCACTTTCTTCACGCAGCACGCTTTTTTTTTTTTTGGTGAAATCCTTCGGGAACCAAAATCTCCGAACAGTCTGTCCTGAGCGGATGTCCGTGGCATCCCTTATAGTGTTATATCTGGGTTTTACTGTTTCTTTGGCGAATGGACTGTGTCAGAGAAAGGCTACCTCGGGGACACGGTCGCACGAGGAACCCCTCCCGGTGCGGTGTGGAATTACTGGCCTGGGAAGTGGGCTGCTGGGCCGGGTGGACTCGTAAGCACTTCGTGACCCACGCACAATATTGGGATAGCTTTAGTTCTTGCAGAATGTGCTAAGACCGCAGGAGCTCGTCTCAGAACCTTTGTTTGACGCTGGTGTGATGTAAGAAACACGTGTGGCTTCTCTCTCCAGTGAGACGTCCCGTTTTGTTCTAATCCTGCTTCTTCCAACATCAGCAGTGCAGGACAGGGCAGCGGCTGGCCACGGGCGGGGTGGGTGGGCACGGCTCCGTGGGTGGAAAGGCCTGAGTCTGCACCGCCAACCCCCACGGAGGAGAGTACGCCCCTAAGTATTAGACACTCCTGGCCCTCGATCAGACACCAGACCCCCTCCAACAGGATCACGCAGCCCTTTCCGGTCCGTGGAGAGGAGCCATACCTGTCCTGTTCCTCTCTGTAGTGCACGTGTTTGCTCCGTTCCGGGAGACGGCAGACAGCCGGAAACCTGGACCGCGGTCCCCGTGGCCGTGTGGACACTGCCTGTGCTCTCAGGCACACTGACCACGGGCCACATGTCTCTCTACGTGTCCCCCACCCCAGGAGAACTCCCAAGATCCGACAGTATTCCCGCAGTCCCTCTTGAGGTCCGGGATTTCACATTTCGCACTTTGCTTTGCTTTCTCTTACAGTCGACAAGGGATGTTGTTAGCCTCCCCTCCCCGGGAAGGGTTGAAACATGTCGAGCAAACAGGTGTCTTGCTTTTCGTGGGGATTTCGAACTCCAGAAATTGCCGGGATTCTGTCCCCTTGCTTGGCTGGTGTTACTATGCCAAAACTATTTAAAACCACTGTTACGGACTTGTGTTTTACGCTGATGGTGTGTATTTAAAGTTGAGCACCCTCAAGGCAAATGGCCTTCTCGACAGCATTTCCGGGGGTGGGGCTGTGTGTTCAGCATTGAGTGAGAAGACGCAGTTTTATCGATTCTGTGACTACGTATGTAGGTGAAGACTTGTCCCGTCTGTACAATGTGACCAGCCAATGAAGGACACGTATACCTCTAGAAATAAAATCAGCTTTAAAGTATTTGCCTCAGGGATGCCCGGGCGGCTCCGTGGGCTCGGCATCTGCCTTCAGCTCACATCGTGATCCCGGGGTCCTGGGTTCAAGCCTCACGACGGGGACCCTGCTCAACGGAGAGCCTGCTTCTCCTGCTGCCTGCCGCACTCCCTGTTTCTGTGCTGTGTCTTTCTCTCAAACCAATAAATAAAAATCTTGAAAAAAAAAATTGCCTCAAAATAACGTAGATGACCGTTACGAAGCAGGGTATTGGAAAATCCGGTGTGTACATGATAAGCGTAATTCCGAGGTTTCAGCCCACTTGCCCTGTGAAAGTTTGGCTTGGGATGCACAGCAGGAAATTGGAATTCTATTTTCAGCAGACGCCTAGCAAACCTCTTTTATGACCTAGTCTGTGTTGTTTTTACGAGGTTGCGTGAGCTGCTTGTTTTCAACGCACCTCATGGGTATGACCGCTTGAGCTGTATGTCCCAACCTTACAGGGTTTTGGAGCTTTAAACGAATTCTTTTAAAAGAAAACCTATCAGGGCACCTGGGTGGCTCAGTGGGTTAAAGCCTCTGCCTTCGGCTCAGGTCCTGATCCCAGAGTCCTGGGATCGAGCCCCGCATTGGGCTCCCTGCTCAGCGGGAAGCCTGCTTCTCCCTCTCCCACTGGCCCTGCTTGTGTTCCCTCTCTCGCTGTGTCTCTCTGTGTCAAATAAATAAAATCTTTTAAAAATAAATAAATAAATGAAATAAAAGAAAGCCTCTCTATCTGTCGCATGTCATAGATCTAACGTACCAAGCAAACAGGGACGTACGGACGGGTCTCTTTTCCCAAGGCCTATAACCCTGCCTCAAAAGCTGAGTCCCAGGCGCCGGCGGCGGTCAGCTTCCAGGAAAGGAAACACGTCGCATTGCCCTGGAGGACGGACGGCGGAGAGCGGGGGAGAAGGTGCAGGGAAAGGACGCGGTCCGTGTCCGGGAGACGCTCTCTGTAATGACACACCTGCTTAAGGTTTCTGAGAACCTCGTGGCAGGGTCCGTGCGAACTGAAAATAAAATTTTCCTTGGCAAGGACACGTGCTGTGCCTTCTCGCGTGACTCGATGCAGCGAGTCTGGAGGGGGCGGGGGAGTTCGCTGTGTGGCGCGACGGGGCACGGTTCCGTTGGAGCAGTCCTGATCCCGAAGCCGCAGGGAGGGGACACAGCGCAGAGCCGGGCACGAAACAGACCAGCCCCGCCCCTCTGATGAGGCGGGCGCACCGCCTCGGGCCTCTTCGGGGCACGTGGAAAGTTCCCTAATTCCTTTTAAAATCAGAAGGAAGAGGATGGACCTCGAGGATGGACGATCTCACGCACTTGTGTGCCGACACAGTCGTAAGAAAGGAATCTGGGTGTGTTTCCATGTATTTCAGGTCTGCACACAGCACGCCATTATCTTAAAACGGATTTACTGTGTTTTCCCTCCGCGGGCACGTCAGAGTCTCGAGTGGGCCCACACGTGGGGGACACACCTCTTGTGCTCATGAGACGGGCAGCGGGGAAGTCTGCGGAGTCGAAAGAGCAGAATGGAGAACGTTGATCTGTGTGGTTGGGTACCGGGACGGGCTGCCCTCGGAACACCGGAGCCACGTCAGGATAAAGCACGGCAGCGGGAAGAAGGCCGGGCAAGCATTGCGGGCACAGGGGGCTCAGGTGGGCTCCCCTGTGACCCAGCCCTTCTGCACAAATGGCAGCACGGGTCCTGCGGGAGAGGCCAGTGTGGGCGATGTGTGGGGACTTGTAGACGCTCCCCGCTGGCTTCAAGCCTCATCACGCGCTTGTTAGCCTTCCAAGAATGTACCGTGTGATGTCAATGCTGGCTCCCTCCAGGCCACCTCCGGGGGGCCCGAGTGGGGGACTCTAGGGTCCTGGCTATCCTTGGGGGATCCTTGGGGTCCCGGCACCACAAACTTCCGTGCTGCTAACGCCAGCTCCAGCAAACATGGCTGAATACCGTTGGAGCTCGGTTTACTGCGCTCCCAATAAAACGATCGTCCTAACGTGCCAGTATTTAAGGAATTAAGGAAATTCAGTTCAATTAAGGAGATGCCAGCCTTCCTTCTTTGGGTAGTTTCCAACACCTCGAACGTAATACACGTGTTCACAGAAAGGAGACGTCATTCTCCTAGCGACGTATCCGTTTCCTACGAAGAAAACAGCATCTTGGAGACCCTTAGATGTTTGCCCTACTGAGGTTCCACGACTCGTGAGGGCCGTATGTTCTGAACGGTTTGCAGGGAAGCCCCGTTTAGCTCATAGTCAACTAAATTTAGAGGCGGACTGTGCGATGCCCGGTCGGCTTTACCCGGTATGCGGTATGCGACCCTTCAACGTTCGTACCAAAGCCTGGGTTGGAAAATTGGCCTCACGGATCACGTGAGACTCTCAGGTTACAAACCCTATCGTCTACGGTGGTGTTTTCCTAAAGGCAAAATCCCCAGCGGCTGCATTTTTACAACTACGCAGTTTGAGTTGACTATGAAAAGGCGTGTTGTCTTAAATTGAACGCAGCGTGTGAGGTTAAGTACGTACAATGCCGTATTTACAAAGTCAGGCCGTGTTCCTGTCTCTGTCATTACCTCTGAGACAGAAATGTCCTCCTGTGATGGCACCGTTTTGAGTCGGTGGGTATGAGGCAGGGACATATTTCCATCAACCCTTTTCGTCAGGTTGGGACTCTGAGACGCTCAGGACTGGCCGGAAGGTTCCGTGCACAACCTCTTTCCTTGAGGGCACTGAACACAGGACATCCGGGTAAGGAGTCCTCGAAGACCTGAGGAAGGACGGTGCCACAGTGGGGTTACAGGAGCCTGGACCCCTGAGCCTTGTCATCACCCAGGGCAGCCAGGGAGAGCTGCCTGGTTACCGACGGACCCTGAGCTGACCAAGATCCAGTCTTTTCTCTCGGAAGCCGCCAAGATTCGGAAGTTGACGGTATCCCAGCAGGTTGACTAGGAACCTTGGTTCGCCGAGTCGATTGGCCACACTCCATCAGCCCGACGTGTTGTGATGGCTCTTTGGACGGCAAACGATGTGTCTGACTCACGGGTGCTGCTTTCCGTAGGCGCTCCGTGCATTACTTCTCGGGTGACTGTGTTCTTTTCTATTTTTTTTTTTTTAATTTTAATTTGGTTGTTGTCCCAGCACTGAAGCTGGGATCCAGCCTGTTTGGTTTTTAAGTGTGCAGCGCTGCTGTTAACCAAAGACACCAGCCTGCGCAGCAGACCTCCAGGACCCATCATTCTAGCCATTGATTTGCAGCCCCCCTCATCTTTGTTTTTCCTCATATTCCCTCCACCAGCCTGCTGCTGCTGCTACTGCTGCTTCTCTAAGGCGGACACTTGTAGGTCCCTCCCGTCAAGGAAAGGCTGAAGTGTTTGTCCTCTTGTCGCTGACGTGATTCCCGTCACCTCGCATCATTAAGGTTCATCTGCGTTGTTGCCTTTAGGCAGATTCCCTTCCATGTTAAGATCGAGGGGCAGGAAACATTATTAAAAAAGAAAAAGCCATAAGGATTGAAAAAGATGTAGAGAACCTTCGTGCTTTGGGGAAATGCAAAATGGTACAGCCATTTTGGAGAACAGGATGGCGGGCCCTCCAAAAAATTAAAAATAGGATTACCATACAATCCAGCAATACCCCTTCTGGGTGTGTATCCAAAGGAATCACAGTCCGTCGGGGCACCTGGGTAGCTCCGTCACTTAAGCATCTGCCTTTGGCTCAGGTCATGATCCCAGGGTTCTGGGATGGAGCCCCGCATCGAGCTCCCTGCTCAGCAGGGGTCTGCTTCTTCCTCTCCCCCTCCCCCAGCTCATGCTGTTTTTCTGTTAAATAAATACCTACAAATCTTTTTTAAAAAAATGAGATATTCTTTAAAATCCCTGTAGACTTTATGGCGTTTGAAATCCTTAAACGCATCCTTCACATTAAGCAGTCTGGTGACTGCGTGCTTTATTTATTTCGTTTTTTTTTTTTTCTTTTTTTAATCAGATTTTAGCCTTAGAAAAAGATCAAAAGGCAAACGTAATGTCTTCAAGCCACCTTGTTTCCGCGGGCTTTGAAATGATACCATGTAACTCCCAGTTAATATTTACAATTACTTCATGCGATCCGTGCTGCTTTTGCTTTTCTTTACAAGTCCGAGTGGAACGGGTTCCATTACTGTCGTGCACCAAGACGTTGTACGGCGAGATCTGAGAGTCGTAGCCTCACAGGTCGAAGGCAGCAAGCACCGTGGGAGGAGGTTGGGAGAAGTCAGGGTTTCAGATAATTCAGGAGCAGATGCGTATGGCGTTTCATCAGACAAGGCCAGTGGGCTGGGTCGGGAACTGCTGAGAGACAGACACATCAGACCGGCCATCTGTTAGCGCTTGTCTCAGGGACCCGTTACCAGCCATTGCATCTGGAGCGGAGATCAAGCGAGTTTCTGGAGCACCTCGCATAGCCCTGCAGGCGAGGCAGGAGCTGGTCCCAGGAGCTGCCTCATTGGGAGCGGCTGGGATAGGGGCTTGTGCTCAGTTAGCTCCGTGCATCCCTGGCCTGACTCCCGAGTGCCTCTGTACGTTGATTGACTTAATCTTCACTATGCATCTGTCCGATAGATGTTTTGATGGTTTTGCTACAGAGGAGGGAAGTGATAAATAAGTTGCTTTAGGCTTAGATTTATGGAGTGATCTCTTGGTTAAGAAAACAAGTAAAGTAGGGCACCTGGCTGGCTCAGTCTGTAGAGAGCAGGGACCCTTGATCTCAGATTGGGAAGTCTGAGCCCCATGTTGGCTGTAGAGGTTACTTAAAATCCTTAATCGTTTGTTGTTTGTTTTCTAAGGAGGCTCCATGCCCACCATGGACCTCAAAGCGGGACTCGAACTCACAACCTTGAGCTCAAGACCTGAGCTGAGGTAAGAGTCAGATGCTCAAACAACTGACCTACCCAGGTGCCCCAAAAAATAAAATCTTGAAAAATAATAAGTGAACAGATACATTTTCAGGATATCCATATATGATCGCCTGTGCTGTGTACCACCCAACTCCAGGGGCCACATTAATACACTGCTGTGGGAACACCGCTTCTTAAATTTGTTCAGTGCACAACCTATACCACCATACGCAGTATCGGTTAGGTTGTGACGTTGTATAGCGTCAATGACAGCACTCCTTTCACTGGTTTGCCTGGCCAGAAACCCCGAAGGACTGTGTGTGAGTTAAAGCCATGTGTTGAATCCATGAGCTCACATCTGGATTTGAAATTTTTCCAGATTGAAAGAAAACGCCAAGCGTGCCAATCATGAAAATACACATCCTTGATGTGCTGCGTTCAAAGATAAGGGCGTTTGGTTTTGTGTTTGTGCGTTTACCATTATGCACATCTCATCCTTGGACTGGGCACAGATGTCCAGCTGGCTCCAGAGTCCAGGCCTATAGTAAGTGGGTCTTTCTGGCTGCTGGAGAGCCATGAGGAGAAATGTCCCCTGTTCCTCTAGGGTCAGTGCATCAGTTCTCAGTATGAAAATGCCCCCGTACATTCTCAACATCCCAGGTAGAGGCTCCTCCCTCTGGCCATGTCAGAGAGCAGGTGATACCACAGAGAGCCTCCGATAACCCTTGGTGACCACACAGGGTGACCACGAGATACTCCTTTGTGGCTGGAGTGAGTGAGATCTGCGTGTTGACACAACAGAACGAGCACATTCCACTCATCTTGGAGGCTTCCCTTATCACCCCGTTCCTGCAAAGGAATAGTCACGAAATGGGGCAAAATACTTCATAGGTATTTGTGGGAAGCAATCCCATGGCATTTGGGACACTGGAGTAACTGAGGCTTAATCAGGCTTCTAGAAAAATGTTTTACGTAGTTGGAGGAGGAGAATGGTGAGGATGGCTTTGGGCCAGTGTAAAACGAAACAAAGAAGCAAACAGAAGTGAGTGTTTAGGTTGACTGTATCTTCAGAAATAGACACATCTGGGACACCTGGGTGGTTCAGTCAGTTAGGTGTCTGCCTTCGGCTCGGGTCATCATCCCAGGGTCCTGGGATCGAGTCCCACGTCGAGCTCTCTGCTTGGCGGGGAGCCTGCTTCCTCTTCTCTCTCTCTGCCTGCCTCTCTGCCTACTTGGGATCTTTGTCTGTCAAATAAAAAAATGAAGTCTTTTTTTAAAAAAATTAAAAAAAAAAAAAAGAGGGGTGCCTGGGTGGCTCAGTGGGTTAAGCCTCAGCCTTCGGCTCGGGTCATGATCCCATGGTCCTGGGATCGAGCCCCGCATCGGGTTCTCTGCTCAGGGAGCCTGCTTACCCTCCTCTCTCTCTCTCTCTCTCTCTGCCTGCCTCTCTGCCTACCTGTGATCTCTCGCTGTCAAATAAATAAATAAAATCTTAAAAAAAAAAAAGAAAAGAAATAGACCCATCTGCTAACCTTTCCAGAGTGGGAATTAGGAAGGTAAATATCCCTTCGCACATCTTACATCACACGGAGACGCGGTACCCGTTCTGCAAGCTCAATTCTCTTGCTTTCACAACAACAAACCCTACATTTTCATGCCATTTTAAGTGTTGAAAATGTTCATCCCTGTTTAATTGTATGTTAAAATTCGGGGACCATGTATTTTAAGCAAAAAAGGATGATAAGACCGCTACTGGTTCGTTGCATCCTGCTGTGAGCTTTTCAAAGCAAGTAAACCGTCTTTCGACCTTTTATCTTTTGAATTAAGTGTGCCCCAACTCCCTTTTTTTCCACCCCAGTAATGTTTGGTGAATTCTGGTGCTAAAAAAAATATATATATATATATATATATATATACACAACATCATTATCTTCCACAGCAATTTAAAGGGCGTCTTGCATTAGGGAAATATTGTAAACCACATTGTGAAATTTCTGTCCCAACAAGGCAGTGTGAAAGGCTCTCCAGGACTATGAATGGTTCTTCTCATGGAGAGTTTTTATACTCTACGAGGATGAGGATATTCCACAACGAGGCCACGAACTGTGTGTTGACAGTGGCAGAAGCGGGGGTGAGGCTGCACAGGGACCAGTGTGTGGGACAGAAGCTGCGTCACCCCCACTTCTGTTTGTGGCCACGTTCTCCTTCAAGATGATAAACCAGAGGTTGGGGGTCCGACGGGCCGTCGGTCGTGGCGTGGCAATTACCCGGTACGACTCCCGTCTGCCGTGATCTCCGATAATGCATGGGAAAGGGCTTGATGAATGCTTCTGTCCAAAGCACCGTTTAGCTGCGGGGCAGGCGAAAAAGCCAGAACTCAGGAGCTTCACCCCTCTCTGTCTTGAGTGTCAAAACCACGCTGGCCTCGGGTGTCAGCTCATCACTTACCGCGCTTCCAAAAGTCATATTTCTCTGCAGAAAGATGGTCTCTTGGCGTCTCTGCTTCGCACAAGTTTTCTTGAAATACAAGAAATCCCTCTCGACGGAGGCGGGCATTCATTCTAGGAGATGACAGCGTTCTTGGATTATCTTCTGATGAGATCTGGCCGTGAGCGGTGTCCCTAACAGCTAGGTGGCATGGTGCCCTTTCTAGAAATTAATGGCAGTGACAAAACTGTTTTTACCGCAACACGGGCAGCTACGTAAACGCTCACTCTGCGGATACCGTAGATAATGAACATCACCCACCCATTTTGAGATGTTCTGTGGCTGGGAAGGGGCGAACCCCGTCCTGTTCTGCCTCTTCCGTACTTCGGATGAATGACCTCTACCTTTCTCCTTTTCATGACATGAGCACAGACAGCAGCACACCACGGAAGGAAAAAGATGCGACCCAGCCAGTGAATCGTACCCCCAATCCCTCATTTTGAGGATTTCAAACATAAAACAGTTCCGTCTCTGCCATATGAGTAATTCAGGATGGTAAAGATGGCGGTCGCCGAAGTGTGAGGCGCCGTGGTGATGAAACACGATTATTGCATACAACACATTTTAATTATCCTCCGAAGAGACCGTTCCCCAATTAGAAAATGTTTTCAGCAACACCCTGGTAAGACCCATTCTGATATCTCTTTCCCACTGTTTTAATTGCAGTTTCTAAGGAACAAATGGAACCTGAAATAGTAGTTTAAACCCTTTCTTACTTGGTGGATGAGTATTTTCCTCCGCCATGAAGTAGGGACTTGCCAATGGAGAGAGTTAATCACGCTGCCCTAGATTTTGTTTGATGTTGGCAGAGAAAGAGAGAGCTCTTTCCAGCGTGAAACTCCGTTCTCTGACTGCTCCGTGGTTCGTTTTCGCTCCCAGTACCCGAGGTGTTACAAAAG
Organism: Mustela nigripes; assembly: GCF_022355385.1. Taxonomy (NCBI): domain Eukaryota; kingdom Metazoa; phylum Chordata; class Mammalia; order Carnivora; family Mustelidae; genus Mustela; species Mustela nigripes. The sequence goes on along the minus strand of NC_081575.1, from coordinate 119,790,271 downwards.
CAACACATCTTCATCAAATGCTAAAATATGAGGGCAGGCCCTGTGCAGTCTGCATTTCTCTATTACGTGTGGTATTAAGAAAGACCATCTATGTATAATTTGCATGGGATTGCATTGTGTTTCTGCTGCAAGCAACGTGCTTTCCATCCACCCGTGGAAGCCTCACCAACTTGGAACAAAAGCTTAGAGTACAGTGATGTCGTCCGTTTCGTGAGCGAGGCACTGATGAAAATTTAAATTTTAAAACCCGCTCTCATCTCTGCTCTTCCAAATGGGGAGGCGGGATGGAAAGAGCCCATTGCAGTGGCTAAGCATCATTAGAAACAAAACGAAACAACGTACGGTGGGAGATGTCAAACACACACAGAAGTGGAGAGGGTAACTTGGAACCCTCCGTGACCTCGTCCCCAAGCTTCAAAAACGATCCCCGCCGTGTCCGTCTTCAAACACAACTGGGTTGCCGTATTTTAAAATTGAGCATTGTCCTCCGTGAGCAGAACAGAAACATTGGAAATATTTTGTCTCCAGAGTGTATCTGTTTTCATAGCCCTCCTCCAGATGATCTAGTGATGTCTGCATTGGAATTTTTTTTTTTTTTATAATTTAACTTAATTTATTCATTTGACAGAGGGAGAGATCACAAGTAGGCAGAAAGGCAGGCAAAGAGTGAGGGAGAAGCAGGCTCCCTGCTGAGCAGAGAGCCCAACTCAGGGCTCGATCCCAGGACCCTGACACCATAACCTGAGCCAAAGGCAGAGGCTTTAACCCCCCGAGCCACCCAAGCACCCCAAAGATTTTATTTACTTATTTGATATAGAGAGAGAGATCCCAAGTAGGCAGAGAGGCAGGCAGAGAGAGCGGGAAGCAGGCTCCTTGCTGAGCAGAGAGCCTGATGTGGAGCTTGATCCCAGGACCCTGAGACCATGACCTGAGCCGAAGGCAGAGGTTTAACCCACTGAGCCACCCAGGCACCCTGCATTGGAAAAATTCTTAACGGGTCAGGGTGCTAACATGATCTTTCAAAGGAGCACATGTTTTCTGACTGTCTCCCTATCTAGGGTACCCAGAAGGGGCAGGTCACTTGGGAGACCCATCCCAGCTCAGCTGTATTCAGAGTCATCCAGATTACCCAATAAAAACGGCTCCAACAATTACTATTTCCGTGGGAATCCTAGCGATCTGAATTTATGTGTCCAACACATTTACTTAATTTCTCATTAACCTAAACATCTCCCCTAAATGACTGATTGTGTGTCATCTGGCTCCCCTTACACCATTAGAGGACAATTTCTTGTTTTCCTCGAGGCTCCTTTGAAATAAACTGAACATCGCATGACATAATCCTCGAACAGCAGATTCCAAACATGATCTGGGTTCCAAATTCCCAGGGATATTTTGGTGTACGTGGAAAGTTACATTTTTAGCAATAAAAAAAAAAAATCAAAATGCAAACTTGGCTACCTCTAAGAATAAAAGTACCAGAGCCACACACACACACACACAAAAAAAAAAAACCCAAAATTATTATTATTGGGGCACCTGGTTGGCTCAGTGGGTTAAAGCCTCTGCCTTTGGCTCAGGTCATGGTCTCAGGGTCCTGGGATCGAGGCCCACATCGGGCTCTCTGCTCCGCGGGAGCCTGCTTCCCTTCCTCTCTGCCTACTTGTGATCTCTGTCAAATAAATAAAATCTTTTTTTAAATTATTATTATTTTTGATAACACAGACCTAAGACAGTTGTGATGCATGTTTAAATATAATAAGAGGAATAGGGCCCTGGTCTAATTAAATTATTCCTAACGATTAGGAAAGTACCTAAATGCAACCATAGTACAACTTTCCGTTATTTGAGAGATCACACACTTAGGGTTTGGCAATGAGAATTAAACTTTAGTCATAGAATTAAAGCCTTAAAACTCAGTGTTCAGCAATGTGTTTGTGTTTGCAGTACCCCATCAATCAAATGGATTGGTTAATTATTTTCTTATTGTGTGAGCTGTTCTCACATTTGGGGGATTAAAGACATAAAACAGTTTTCCTAAGGCCTGATGTTCTAAAGAAGATGTAGATTTTTCCGAGCGCAAGTGAAATCCATCTGAGCTAATGGGCTGGCGTCAGGTCCAGAATTAAGTGAGTCCCTAAACTGCGAGAAAAATCACAGAAGGACTCAAGTTTGTATAGATTGTAAATGCGTTAACTGTACCGTTTGGTGACTTAAAAAAGTAAAATTTCTTAGGCATTTATGATGCACTTAGTTTGCGTAAATACACATTTGCATGATGTGACGATGGGGCCTTTGGCGAGGCTGGTTCAGAACACGCCTGTAGTTGCACGGGATTATTTTCGCTCTCTTGTCCGTGTCTTGGTTTGGGGGCTGTTTGGTAATGATCTCTGGTCTTCAGCTCTAGGGTGTCATTCCGTAGAAGTCCGTGTAGTGGACAACCATCACTGCAGACCTTCAGAGAAGTCCTTTGCTGTGACCCAGGCTATGGCTGGAAAGTGTCATGTGTTAGTTAGCTACTTCCACAGTGATGCTGTGTAACAAGCAACCTCAACTCAGTGGCATGGAAATAAGCATTTGTTCTTATGCTTGTTGGTCTACAGCTTATCTGGTGTGGCTCTGCTGTGTGTATTGCATTCAGGACCCAGGAGCAGAGGACAGAAGCCCCCCAACAGGCAAGAAGAGACACCTGCTGCTCTTCAGATCTGTGCCTATAAATGCCATTTCTGTCCACATTTTTGTGGCCAAAGCATGTGGTATGGAAGTCTGTCCCTCCCATAGATGTTGAGGAGTCATCTATGTTAGATAGTTTTCATTCATGTGTAATGCATACTGCAAAGCTAGCAGCATAAAATAATACCCATGTATTGTCCCTTAATTCCGTGAGGCACAGTCCAGTTCAACCAAACTGGGTTCTCACCATGCTGAAATCAGGATGTCAGCTGGAATTCACTGCAGTCCTCACCTGGGGCTTGAGAACCTCTTCCAAGCTCAACGGTTATTCAGAGAATGACTCTCCCTCCCATACTTCCTGCCTAGGTTCCTCCGTGGTTAAACTGACAACAGCAGGTGAAGTCCTTCTCTGCCATTTTGCTCTCTTTAGCCACTCAGTGGATTAGGAACATTCAGATTGAGAACAATCTGCTTGGCTCAGTCTACAGAGTCAGATGCTAATCTCATCCAGGAACACCCTCCTAGACACACCAGAACAGGATTCGCTCTATATCTTGGCACCCCCTAGCCCAGTCAGGGTGACACAGAATAAAATTAACCATCACGGCGAATGCCAAGTTCATGACCATTGTCGAAACACAGAGCAGAGTTGGGGCTGGGGAAAGGCAGGGACCCTGTGTGGAAGGCCTCCTCGGAGATCTTGGCCTGTATTCTAAAAATGTCAAGAACCCCACTGGAGGAGTTGAAGCAGGGGAGAGGGCTGATTACATCTGAAGGATCATTGTTAGCATGGAAGAACAGAGGAATTTGTTGGGGGCTAAGGCCTCACTATGTATATGACCTCATCTGTCATCTAGACAAGAGATGACGGTGGCTTGGCCATGGGTGTACCATTGTAGGATGTAGACAATGGACACCTTCAAGAGTTTTTTCGAAGGTGAAGTAGATGGGAGTTGGTGGTTGACCAGACATATAAGCTGTAGCAAAAGAAAGGATATGCCTTAGTTGGGGGACTCAGGACGGTTGTAAAGATCTTATGCGAACTCTGGAACAAGGATTTCCAATTGTAGTCTACAGATTGCCAGAGTGTCTGTCTGTGCATTCTCTGTAGAAAATTTTATCTTGCATTATGATTTTACCAATAGACCAAAACCAAAAGTACCTAAATCTTCTGCCTCATGACGGAGCACTGCCATGTTGTTCCAGAGTTTCCACTGGAATTTCTATAGACAGTTACATTAGTGTCCTATAGGGTCCTCGTTTTGTCACAGTAAGCTTGGTCTTAGTTCAATAGCTTGGTCTTAGTTCAATAGCAAAGTTTTGAGGGAATGGAAGTTACCGCCAGGACTACAGAGACAGCAAATCCAGAAAATCTGTACGTCAGAAATCAACGTCAGGAGTAGGAAGCATTCTCTCTTACAGTGAGTAATGCCCCATACACTGATACTATATTAGAAGATACTATGGGACGCCTGGGTGGCTCAGTTGGTTAAGCAGCTGCCTTCGGCTCAGGTCATGATCCCAGCGTCCTGGGATCGAGTCCCACATCGGGCTCCTTGCTCCGCAGGGAGCCTGCTTCTCCCTCTGACTCTGCCTTCCACTCTGTCTGCCTGTGCTCGCTCTCACTCTCTCTCTCTAAAAAAAAAAAAAAAAAAATTTAAAAAAAAAAAAAAAAAAAAAAAAGAAGATACTAGCTCTCAGGATGTGGCAGTAAGCTGTAGATTGTGTCTTGGAGGCTACATGACAAGGGGCAGGGCAGCTAGGAAGGAGGCACACAGCAGTGGATCTTCCAGTAGGAACGTTGCTGCCCACTGTCAGCATCTGTGATAAAAGGGACAGGTCCTGGAAGAAAACCCATCTGCTCTTTCCAGCATAGGCAACACTGCTGGGAAATCAGAGCTGCCTTAGCATTCCCGCAGCCCCTCTAAGGGTGTGTCCTTGGTGGAACCAGGTCCCTGGCTCTGTCTCTTCAGGTCTGTGCTCACATGTGGCCTGATCAGAGAACCCTGCCCTGACTCAGTTGCATTTCCTCTTCACTGGGGCTTCTTTGCCTTCATAGGACGGGTCAGCACCTGGTTGGTGGTGGTGGCTTACCACCCCTCTTGCCCCTAGCTGGAGTGCCAGCTCCACCTGATCAAGGACTTCCTGTTACGGTCAGTGCCGATTCCTCAGTGCCAAGCTCAGCGTGGAGCTTGGAAGTCATCAGTCAGGCTATGTAATAAATAATGCCTGGTCAACAGAAAACAAATCTGTGAATGAACAAAATAGAAGAGTGAGATTGGGAAAATGTATATGCATAGAAGGTAGCTGGGGACCCCTCCCCATAACTATGTCCAGGGTCTAAAGGAGGGCTTCTGTGAGAAGAAGGAGTGTGGCATGTTGTATCAGCGTGGAACTGAGGCTTGTAGAGAACGGGTGCAAGCTCTCCTTCCCCATCTCATACAGGCGTTGGTGAAGTCCTCGATGGGCTCTCTCTTCTTTCCCAGAGATTACCGCAGAGACCATGGTTCACAGTTATGGGGACAGGGGTTCCTGGGCCACAGCGGGCAGCTCTGGGGAAGCAGATTGCTGAGGGCTGTGTGGAAAGAGTAAGATAGACAAGAGATACGAAGAAACACCCCGGGAGGAACGGATAACCCCTCTCTTAGTGTGGCTGATCTTTTGAAGGACCCAAGGTCCCCCTGGCTTCCCTTGCCCACTCTGGAGGAAGCAGGCAGAGCAGATGGGGAGCTGTTGAGTTCCAGGACAGAGTGAGGGCAGCCTGAGCCCCTGGGGCATGCTGTCAGGGAGCAGGAAGAGAGGGGGCCGGGACAGCGTGGGCTCAGAGAAGAGAGCCGGGTACCCACAATGAACTTTGGGTTTTTTACCACTCACCGGAGTCACGATTGCTGTGCGTCAGGTCGGGATCAAGGACTTTGATGACTGCAGATGGTAATTAAAATCAAAGGCTTGGCACTCGTAGTAGAGACCCGAATTAAATGTGATTTACTCAATCCTGAGCTTTATTTCTCTGCCCCATAAAATGTGCACTAGCATTTGGCTGCCTTTTTGTTCAAACTTGGTCAGGGGGGATTCATGGTCCTTCCACCTTGTTCTTTTGTCACCCCTGGGGTGCTGCTTTCTGAGACAATTCACTGCCATGTGAAAATACAGGGGAAAAGCAGAAAAGGGGAGGCATGCCTGTTCTGTCTAGGACTTTCTTCTAGAAGTTGGACAGTGTCTGGCTCTTAGCTCTCATTGGCTAGAACAGAGTCATGTGACCAGGCCAAGCCATAGAGGAGTCTGGGAAATGTAGTCTTTTGCAGAGAGCCTAGTGCTCCGATGTTTCTGTAATTGTGAGATACGTGCAGAATAGGTTTGGATGCCAACAGCTGCCCCAACCGCCCTTCGGGATGACGCACAGCCCGCGTGTCATCCGTCTTGCCTACATCAAGCCATTTTATTCTCATGCCGTATCCATGAGGGAGGGAGCGTTTTTCTCAGCTTCTGAGTGAGGAAGAGGAGCTTCCCCGGAGGGAGGTAGTTTTCAGTGAGTCGGGAAAGCCGCGCGGGGTTGGGAGGCAGAAGGTGGCACAGGAGCTGGGGACAGATGGGGGACATGGGGCCCGACATTCTAGCGATTGCAAAACCATTAACGTGCTTGTGCGTGCGTGCGTGTGTGTGTGTGTGTGTGCATGCCTGTGTGTGTGGGTCTGCCCTCGTGTGTGCGTGTGTACATGTGTCCGTGTGTGAGTCTGCTTGCGTCTGTGTTCACCATGAGGGCTGCAAGAGAGCGGTGTGTGAAGAGGCGGCCTTGCCAGACTTTAAGGGAGGGACTGAGGTGTCTCTGAGACACGCAGGTGCGTCTGCTCTGCGTCCTTGGCACCTTCCGAGCCTACCTGGCTCAGGTTGCCAAGAACCGATGGACATAAAGGTTCCAGGTTGAGTCCTTGTGGCAAGTCTGTGTCCATGCCTTGGTCTAGACGAGAACCTCCAGGTGTGCGACTAAAGGGATGTGCACACCGGACTCTGTGCCGCTTTCTCTGAAACGCACACACGCTTCCTCCTGGCTCAGCGAGTTGTGCTTTGGGGCTTGGAATCTCGTTCCTGTGGGCAGAGCGTCATTTTCACAAGACGCTCACGTCCCCCCCAAGGACGAAGGAGGAAATGACCCCTGTACAGGGCGGCTCTGTACAGAGCCCTCTGTGTCCTACCACCCCCGCTGCCTCTCTCCCATCCAGTTCCCTCCACGCTGCGTGTTTGCAGGAGCCTGGAATGTCCCGCCGCAGGCAGATTCGAATCACGTTAGGATTGTAAATGAATTCGAGTCGTCACAGATGCAGTAGAGCGGCTGCTGTCTTCAGGGAGGACATCTATGCCGAGCTCTGTATCTCGGAGGAAAGATGGCCGCGGCCCCGTTCTTCTTATGGACTCGGAGGTGCCGCAGGAAACGCTGCACAGGCAAACACGGCGGGGGTACAGAGAGTGACGGGGCTGTAACCGCCCCGGCCTGGCAGCCCGTGCTCGGTGTGTTTAAGGGAATGAGCCTACCTCGCACTATCTCTGCAGCGAACTCTGCCCAGAGCACCTGCTCCGAGGCCGTGCCTACCTCTAAACTAGGTTCCCCCTTCTCGGCTCAGCTCGCGGTCCCCCAGACATTCACACAAGCAGCGGGGAGCAGAGCACATCTGTGGGCCGGTAAGAAATAGATGATCTTGTGTCGTCGCTGCGGGCGAGGACAGCCGTGGGGACAGATTCCTCACCAGGAATTTGGATCGGTAACAAATGCAAAAAAAAGTGTTTCTTGCAAAAATGTGGCTCTCTGTTCAGATCCCCAGGGAGCTGGCTATCCTTGGTGGCCTTTCTCTGTGTTTCCTGAGCTTTCTCTGAATTTTTACAATAATATTCAGTGCCTTGTGAACCAGAGCTCTCTCAAGAGAATACCTAATAATTCTGTAAAAGCGCAGCCCCTGCCTTTATATCAAAATTAGGTAATGATTATTGCAATATTTACACTCCTGCCTGGACTCCAGGCAATATTTTAAAACCTTTATGCACGTCGACTGTGTTATTTCTGCAAAAACACTGGTGAGGTATTTTGTCCCCGTTTTGCAGATGTGGACGCTGAGACCTGGAGAGGGCAGCCCCTTGCCACGGGCGTGCATGTGAGGACGGGTCAGGGTTGCCGTGCGACCCAAGTGTCCCGCACGTCCTTGGTGTCTGCATTAGATGCCAGGCCAAGCGGCTCATGGGAACGTGTTCCTTTGCACATGAAGCAGAAGGAAATATGGGTTTTATTTTACTTTTTAAAGATTTACGTATTTAGAGAGCCGGCACATAAGGGGAGGGGGAAGGGCAGAGGACGCTGGGGACAGACGGTCCAGCAGACTCCCCGCTAAGCGCCATCCCCGTCTTCCGACCCTGAAATCATGACGGGAGCTGAGACCCAGAGTCTGAGATCCAGCGACGGAGCCGCACCAGCGCCGCAGGACATGCGGGTTTGGTACAGGGTACATTTCATGTGTTGCTCGGTTCTCGTGTGACGGAGGAGCCTGCCTTGCCCTGGGGTAGACCTTGGAGGGTCATCGCTTGGAGACGCACGTGGACGCCGAGCCTGGGCTTCCCGGCGAGCCGGCCGGAGACCGCTGGTGTGTGGTGATCACGCAGCCGGCGGCCCAGGAGGACAAAGTAAGAAAAAGACGGAAGGGAGCTACACGTGGACACCCAGCACGGCATCAGGAGAGGCGTGGGTGACAAGCCGGGGAAGCAGGTCTGTCGCCTGACTCTGCGGAGTGCAGCTGAACCGTCCGTCGGGTGGTCCCGGGGACAGAATCTGCACCAGGATTGTTGCGCGAGGCTTCTCCAGACGTCCAGCTCCCCGCCCCAGGCAAGCTTTCCCTCTCTGTTGTCTCACGCAGGTGCAGACCAAGAACAAGGGAGCCACCAGTCCGGCCCCTCGAAGCCCTCGGTGGCCGGCTGTGTGCCCAGGCACGGGCTCCCTCCCCTGCGGGGCAGGTGTGCAGACCGCTGTCACCACAGGCGGCTTTGGCATGCGTGATGGACACACAGACACACTCATGCTGGCTCATTCACACTCCGCAGACCGTGGGCTGCCCCTGGTTCCCCAGGACCGCTCGGCGCCCCAGATACCGAGCGGCGTTGGCCGTCCTCAGGTGCACTTGGCGTCCTCTCTGCGGGTTCTGTCCCCTCCCCGGGAGCAGCGGCTGCTGACCTGTGGTCCCAGCTCCACGTCTCTGGCCCTGTGCCCCATGCCCCCACTCTGGACCGCAGAGCTCAGCGTCCCGTGGGACATTCATCTGCAGTGTTGCATCCGGTCCCCGCCACGTCTCCAGGATCCCGAAACATTTAGGGTTGTTTCTGGTAACTTCTAGCCGCTCCTGCTTCCTGACAGATTACCCTGCCCTCAGCCCTGTCTCCAGGACACCTCCCCTGTACACTGACAGTGTATCCCACTCTTTGTGGCCATCCCAAAGCTTGTTTTTCCTGGACTCCAAGCCCCTGCTGCCGTGCTATGCGGGGGATGGATTTTCCGGGCGCTCTCGCTCCTCTCCACGTAGACTCCCTCCTGCCTGTCTTCCTTCCTCTCAGAAGTGACGTCGGACCCTGTCAAAGCTGCAGTCTGTGTTATGAAGTCCTCCCCATATGCTTGGAATTCAGTTCACCCCCACACAGAGTGGACGAACCTCCCCTTTCCCCGGGAATGCTTAAAAAAAACCGCATAGGTTGCCCCACTCCTTCTGTGGCGTAACCGCATTCCCAGCTTCCAACTCAGGTCGCCTGGACGTACTGAAGTCACCTTTTCCTCCTTGGCAAATGTTGGTTTAATTTCATTGAGTTCTGTGGATTCCACTCGAGAAGCTTGTGTTGAACTTTCACCTCCGTGTTGGGCCACTCTCTGGCTTTGGGGTCTTGGCGTCTCTGACCCAGCTCATGTCTGCTTCATCGTCTTCCCTGCTGTGGCTCGTGGGCCGTCGTCGTCTGCTCTGCAGGGAAATGCCGCGCCTGTCTGCCTCGACGCTCCGTCCCTAAGCTGACCTTCCTGTCCGCGTTGGCTCTTGTCTTCATGTTACCGTGTTCGAGGTTCGTCACACGCCCCACCGTTTCCTCTTGCCACTCGTGGCGCTATCTCCGGGCTCATGTGAGCAGCCCGTACGCCTTGCAGTGACTTTTCTCTGTTCTGCCCTTGGATGTCCGCCTTGGGGTTCTCTTGCTGCCGTAGGAAAAACATCACCGACTTAGCAGCGGAAGACATCCCGCAGGCATCCTCTGGCAGGTGGGTGGGTCAGAAGTTGTTTGGGGGAGGGTGGTCGGCTGACTTGCCTGCTCTTGGTCTCAGAAGGCCGTGAGTGGCTGGACATGTTGAGTGACGCTGGAGACTGTCGGGGAGATGCAGAATGCTCAGAGACGCACGCAGATGCTTGACAGAATTCAGTTTTATGCAGGCTCAAACGTGCATTCCCTTTCCTCCTGCTGGCCGAGCCGGCGACCCTTCTCGGCTCCTCGTGGCCACCTCCGTAGCCTGGCCTGTTGGCCCTCCGTCTTCAGGCAACCAGCACGTGCGTCGAGTCCTTCAGACGTCCGATCTCTCGGACTTCTCAGGATAGTACCCTCGTGCTGTCCTTGTGAATGTCCCGTTAGTGCATTATTTTCCTTTATGTCATATTTGGTTGCACGAACTTAATAGTGTGCCGTTATACATTGCGTGAGCTCAGGAAATGCACCACCATCACCTTGATATCCTGTGGGGCATCCAACACACTGAGGTGCATTTGTGAAAGAAAATGAGTGTGTTTATAATTGTTTGCTGACTATTGATGAAATGGTTGACATGTGTGAGACCCGGAGACCCCCAGATCATGAGCCAGTTGAAGGCATCGACAGATACGAAGGCAAATGTTGGGGCGCCTGAGTCGGTTACGCATCGGACTCTTGATCTCGGCTCAGGTCTCCATCTCAGGGTCGTGAGGTTGAGCCCCACGTTGAGCTCTCTGCTCAGCGGGGATTCTCCTCGAGATGCTCTTTCCCTCTCCCTCTCCCCTTCCTCTACTTGTGTTTTCTCTTTCTCTCTCAAATAAATCTATAAAAATGTTTTTAATTAAACAAATTTACAAAGGTGAATGTATGATAGGTAAATCTTCCTTAGGGCTGCTTACGTCAAGGTACACTCTGGATTACGTGGAAAGAGGAATATGCCCCATGATTGGCTTTATTTTTGGCTCTTTTTTAAAGATTCTATTTATTTATTTGGCAGAGAGAGAAAGAGCCCAAGCAAGGTGAGCAGGGGACAGAGAAGCAGGGTGCCCACTGAGCAGGGACCCTGATGTGGGACGTGATCCCCGGAATCATAACCTGAGCTGAAAGCAGACGGTTTAACTGACTGAGCCACCCAGGCGCCCTGTGCCCCGCACTTGTTCTATCCATTGTGTGTTGCTGTGTAAGCAGGTAATACACACTCAGGGCTTAGAACAACACAGGTTCATGATCTCACACTCACTGTGGATCAGACATGAAGGCAGACCTGAAGTAGGTCCACAGCTCTGGCTGCCTCACGTGACTGCCGTGCATGTGTCATCCCGGGCTGAGGTCTCATCCGAAGGTCCGACTGGGGAAGGGTTCCTTTATAAGCACATGTGGTCGCTGGCAGAGTCGGTACCTTGCCAGCTGTGCGCTGGAGACCTGTCTCTGTCCCTTCCCACGTGGGCAGTTCCACCTGGTATGTTGCTTCTTAGAAGAGCTCCAGCCAAGAAGGCAAGAGAGACCCGAAGCACGGTGAAGCTCTAATCTTCTGTAAGCTGATGACAGAAGTGACGTCTCAGTTGTTGGCTTAAAGCGGGTTTCTAGGTCAGCGTCCATACCAGGGTAGGTGGTAACATGAGGGCAGGGATTTTCCAGAGGCGGGATCATTGAGCGTCAGTGAGGGGTATGCTTACTCCATTCGTCTTTCCAGAGACAGGAATGCTGGACCATAGGATGTCCCTCAGTGGGTTGAAAAGCAGGTGCACTGGTAGGACATAACCAGAGTGGGTGTTGGTAGACCTTGGTGATGGGCACTTGGAGGAAACTGACTTGGCAGAGGGAGAGATGATCAATGGAAGACTAAGACCAGAGTTCCTAGTCTTGAAATAAATAGGGTGTCTAGCAGTTAACGACCATGCCTGCCCACTAGCAAGCATGGGGCAGCTGCACAGAGCACCACGTTGTGTGTTGGAAGCAGGATGGGTGTAGGATAACCCTCCTTGAATGTTCTGGTCTCAGAACCCCATCTCGGTGTTAAATGTTACTGAGGACCCCACAGGGAGATGTATATGGGCAACCGCTCTGGCTGTGTGCTCCACGACAAGTGAAAACAAAGATACTTAAAAATATTTACACATTCATGTAAAAGTAACAATCACAAACTATTCCGTGGGAGCATAAAATATTTAGAAAGATAACTACATTTTCAAGGCGCCTGGGTGGCTCAGTTGGGAAAGCGTCTTCCTTCAGTCCAGGTCATGATCTCAGGGTCCTGGGATGGAGCCCTGCTTGTGCTCTCTCTCTGTTTTAGTCATATAAATAAGTAAACTCTTAAAAAACAGATTTTTTAAAATAAAATAAGTAATTTTATAAAATAATTCTATATAAATCTAATACTTCTATATATAATTATAAAATATATTTTCTAAAATAAGATAAAATGGGGAACTCTGTAGCATTACATTTTGGGGGCACTTTTGCCCATCTTTTTTAATGTCCCGATTTTACCAACGGACAGCCGGACTGTCATCGCTGCTAACGCACTTTGTCTGTTGAAATGTGTTGTGTCGGTTGGTGTGTCCTCAGGAAATCTGGCTTCCCACAGTAATATGGTTGGAAAAAACAGGATCATTAGTAGCTGTGGATATCCTTCTCAACTACGACAGCAGAACTCAACACCAGTAGCTTCTTAGAGGTTAACCAGTGTCCTGTGGACCTCTGTCCATATGCATTTTCTTCTCTATAACATTAAAACTCATCGTTTTATCTTGCACTTAAAGTATTCTATATTCTTTCACAAAATAGCAGTTTGCTTAGTTATATGGGCCTTCCAAATACTCACACATCTCATATCCAACATGGAAACCTCACATATATTAGCGAGTTTATTTAAAAAAAAACAAAAACAGGTTTTTTTAGGAACGAATTGAGGAGTGTGGGGAGGCCATCCAGTGTACGGCGGCAGAGACAAGATTTCTAAAATACTGATTTTTTCCTGAAATCTTGACTGTGGTGATTGGCAGCAAAGACTTGTCAGCTGTTCGCCATCCAGTGACAGACGTGCTTTGTTCATTTTTGAGAACACGTCTGCCAGCCATCCTATCGCGTCAAAGTGGCCACGGCGGAGTCACGTGATGAACGCACACTGTAGCATTTCTTCTTCCTGTCCCGTGCAGACAACTGTCAGATGTCCTCATGCAGGAGAACAACGCTATGTGTATAGCCCCCATGTTGCCATGCAGGATATCTTTTTAAAAGATTTTATTGATTTATTTGACACACACAGAGAGAGAGAATGTGCGAGCAGCAGAGGGAGAGGGAGAAGCAGGCTTCCCGCCGAGCAGGGAGCCCAAGTGGGGACTCTATCCCAGGACTCTGGGATCATGACCTGAGCGGAAGGAAGGTGCTTAACGGACAGGGCCACCCAGGCTCCCTCGCATGCAGAATCTTAAAAAGATATGTATTCAAGAGGTATTTGAGAAGAGGACTATCGTGACAGCGTGGTTCACAACATTCTTAAGTGACAGTGGCATTCTTGTCCTCAAGAGCATGGTGGCAGTGATGTTAGCACTCTTTGGGACCACTGCCTCGATAGGTGACCGCAACTTCACGTACCCCTGCTTTTGCTCCCTGAGTGCAACGGTTTGCACGATGCAAACAGCCCACGGCATTCCTGTATTATTGGGAAGACGGACGTGTCCCCAGGGATCCTGTAAAAATGTCTCCCAGACTCCCAGGGGACCAAGGTTCACACTCTGAAAGCTGCTCACCTGGAATCTAGCAGGCGGTATCCTTGGGTAAGGCTGTGGAAGGTCAGCGAACTCATGATCAGCTTTACGGAGAGCTCGGGCTTGCTCTGTCGTGCAGTCTGTGGCTCAGCCCCCGCTGGGCATTGCCTCTTCTGCCGTCGCGTTGCTGGTCACCAAAACAAAGCAGAGCTTCTCAACCGAGAAGAAGCTCCTTACTGGCTGTTTCGAACGTAGGCCCAGCCAGGTCTTTGAGCCTCCTGGGTTCTGGTTGTAGTGGTCGTTCATTCATTTAATTGTTGTGCATTCCCTTGGAGCTGTTACTCGTTGACCTGTACCGTCACTCGTGGGTGGACTGTTCCCTCGTTTACTTGGGTTTGCACATGTCGGTCCAGCTGGATTCAGTCAGTCTCTGCAGATACTTTGCCATGGCTCGTTTCTTACACTACTGTTGGAGCTGTGAACCCCTCCAGAGATCAATGTTCAATAAAGAAAGAGAAATGGACATTGTCTCATCATACGATAAAGAAAATGAAGATACAGTTCAGCTTATCAACCCTGCGGAGAACGCAGCTGTCCTTGTTTTTGTGATAACAAAAGAGCGGTTTCGAAAGAGAAACACACTGAAACGAGCTTTTCATTCTTGTGCGGCTTAAAGCGCACCTTGAAGAGCTCCCAGAAACCCACACCGAAGACAGCACCGGCCGTTACCCATAAAGCCAAGCTCGAGAGAGAGAAATACGAGTTGAAATGAATATTGATTGGACAACACGATACGCCTAAAAGCAAGCGATTTTTAATTGGCCTTTGATCGGTGTAGCTTGCACGAGGGAGCGATCTTGAAATTTAGTCGTGACTCTCCATGTTCTCGCCCCCATGGTATTCGCATTGTAAGGTTTGCTGCAAGGCGTGCCACGGGGAGGAGGTCCGTATAAGCTCGTGATGAAGGACCGTGTGCTGTCCCCCGTGTTTCCACCGCACGCTGGACTCCCCACATGCAACCCACAGTGTCTTTTCGTCATAAAGGCGGGACCTGGTTTTCTTCCTCTGAGCACGGCGGTGTTGGGGGAAGGGTAGTCTCGGCTCTGTTTTCTGCGAAATGGGAGTAAAGACGGGTGCCCTTCAATCGCGGTGTCACAGTCGGGAATCCTAACATGCGCCACGAGTGTGATGTGCTTTCCTAAGGCCCATCGTCCATGCTCACATCATGATTTTTCCAATCCTCTGCTCTCTGAGAAATGGGATTTTTAAAAAATATTCAGAAATACGCCCCCCCCATAACTCATGTCCTGGAAGACACGTTCGCAAGGGATTTTCTCTCACCACTAATGCTGCTAAGGGACCCCGTCTCTCTGCCACCCCTGCCTGTATCTGAACCTGCGTTTCCCTCCGTTACGTGGGCTTCATGCGCTTGCAAAAAGCTTTCCTGGGAAATGGTTCTGCGTGTCTGCTTTCATTTTGCCGACTTTCTGTGGCGGACGGGCGTGGAACTCTCCGGAAAACAGAGACCCCCCGCTTACGCGGCTGCTGTCATGGGTTCCTCTGTACCATCCATGACAGACCTCCAGCCCCAAGAGACGTGGGCCACGGTCGGGTGACCTGATGGGAGTGTGTCTTGACTCTTCCTTGCCTAGGTCGGCCTCCGAAACATCAGCCCTTCCTTCGTGCACCGCACTCGAGACGAGATAAAAGACATGGCAGGAAGACAGCTTTCGTTGGTTTTTGGAATTCTGATGCATTATTAATTTTCTCAACCAAAAAAAAAAAAATGTGCATGTCAAGACTGATTAAAATCCTTTATGGGTCCGTCGTTTAAAGATTGTTTCAACATGACTTCTCCCCGGTACCACTGATGGTGGGAAGGAATGATTCAGAGTCTGGTAGTTCTGCTAAGAGTTACGCATGAGTGTCGCATCTAATGATCTCAGACAGGCTGCCTGGTGACTTTATGTCTGCACCGCCATTGACGCTTGCTTTTCCTAATTGAAATTAATTGGGATACATATGTGTCAAAGAGTGAAACACAGAAACCTAATTTTAATGGAATGATTGAGCTCTTTTTCATACTCATGAGCCTGCGTATATTTTCTCTCCTTCCAGAGGTCTGCTTTGATGTGGCTCTTAATGACGGTGTGTTTTTCATATGCTCAGTCCTCAAATTTCTCAGAAGTAGGGTAGGGTAGCCTCCTGGATCTCCGTTGTGAATGAGAAGAGAGGGGGTCATTTCACGCGTGTCACAAAAGTAGCCAAGGCGGTGAGAAATCCAGTCCTTCCAACGAATGGGCAAAACATCGCTATTGCGTCAAGTAATTATTCCAGAGATGCTAAGTAAATATATCCGAAATGCACACACGTGTTCGATTAGAATTTTATGGCCTTGGTATCCGGCACAGATGCGGACAGGGCTGTCCACAGGCTCAGGACGTTTCGAGTACTTACTGGGCATAAAAGATGTATTCGCAGGCAAGGCTGTGTCTCGGAATCATTGCGAAATCTGTAATTGGCAATGACTTTCACAGTAGCCCCTAGGTTCCCCAAGTGCTGCGTATTAGTCACGTCTTCTGAGTTTCCCGTGCAGACGTGGGGACACTTTCCCTGGGATAGGGTCAGATGCCGCGTCTGTGCTGGGGAACCGTAGTAAAGCCAACACGTGTGCTACCGAAAGAAGTCCCATTGCTTAATTAATTCTGAGAATGTCGTGTGCATCTTGGTTGTTGTATCTTAATGGCGTGAAATATCATCATTGTCGTCTACCATATACGTGGTTCTTAACATGGGTCGTGTCGTGTGTGGATACACACGCGGTTGATGGAGAGGAAGGCAATGGCTTTCTAAGGTTATCCTGGTACGGGTGGCTACAGAGGCACAGGCGGGGTGCTCAGGGCCAACCCTGCAGACACAGCCAGGCATCCTGGGAGGACCAGACTGTCCCTGAATAGGTCAGACTAATTGGCTGCCAGGGGTCAGTAGCAAGCCCCTGTCTCTGCAGCCTCTGAACCATCAGACGTGGGTACCGCCGGACTTAAGGCTGTGGGGACTGAGCATTCGTATAAGGTTGGCACAGGAATTTGCCTCGAGATCAGCTTGTGGGAAACTCCCAGGAACAGGGCAGGCAGAGGAGAGAATCCTTACTAGAGCACTGGGTTGGCGTTGCAATTCTTTGTTCTGGCTCTGGAGTCAGTCCCGTTGGGTCTATCACAAAAGAACCGTCAGAAGCTACAGGAATGCTTGCTTCAGTAGCCAGACCCTCGGGGCCAGGAGCAAAACGTGTGGGCTTACTTCCCACTGCATTTCCCCTGGCGGTGGGATGGGGAGTAACTGTCATCGACTTTTTTGTGGCCTCATCTTCTGGTCAACACTTCCACGTGCGCTGGTGCTGGGGGCAGGAGAGATATCTCAGATGCTCAACCCGTGATTCTGGGCACCACCATGAATTCTGCTTTTATGTTTTAGGTCAATATCCAGAATCAGGGGCTCCTGGGTGGCTCCTCGGGTTAAGCCTCTGCCTTTGGCTCAGGTCATGATCTCAGGGTCCTGGGATCGAGCCCCGCATCGGGCTCTCTGCTTGGCAGGGGGAGCCTGCTTCCTCCTCTCTCTCTGCCTGCCTCTCTGCCTACTAGTCATCTCTGTCTGTCTAATAAATACATAAAATATTTAAAAGAATATTCGGAAGGAGACTCCCGACCAGGTCGGAAACCTCTTCCACACATCTCAAAACCGGGCTCACACTGGTTCCCAGGGGGCTTCCGAAGCTTCTGGGAGTGGGGAGAGGGGCAGGAGGGTGTTCTTTCTTCTTTCATCCCTTGCTTCCTGCCCCACTCAACTCCCTGCAGTGGGCATAGCCCAGGGTCAGGCCTCCAGATGAAAGAGCTGTGCTGTCATCTCCCCCTCAACTCCCCCTGTTGTCTGCTGAGAACCATCTTTACTTGTTAACCTGTGCAACTGTCCATGGACTGTTGGCCCAGGGTCAGGCCTCCAGATGAAAGAGCTGTGCTCTCATCTCCCCCTCAGCTCCCCCTGTCGTCTGCTGAGAACCGTCTTTACTTGTTAACCTGTGCAACTGTCCATGGACTGTGGGCAGCAAAATGCCAGCATTTCTTTCCACGCCTTTTGCGCTTGGGCTATCACAAAAAGGTTTTTGAACGTGGAAAGCTCTTTTGTTAAGCGTGATTTTCAGACCGTGGCGACGTGGGTGCGTGTAAAGTTTGAAACACAGGTGCCGTGCCACCCGAGGCAGAACGAGGCCGGCTTTGTTCTAGGCACGGGGGCCTCCTTCTGATGGGACCCACTGTGCCGTTTCCCCGGGTGCGGTGGGCACGGCTTCGGGAGCGGCGGGGAAGGAAAGCTATTTGGGTTTAATGCTCTAAGTAGACTATTAGCTTTATGCATTAATATATGTGTATTTTCCATGCAATCACGGATTCCCTGCCTCCAGCTAGTTATTGAAATAAGGCAGTTTTGCATATTTATAGTTAGGATAAGGAGCAATTTTCAACGCTAATATTCTAAAGGGGCGAGTGATTGCGGAGGGTGAGTGGAATGGGAAGACGGGCGTGGACACGTTCTTCCTCAAAGACAATGCACGAGCGTCTTTACAGCTTAGGGCAGACTCTGGTCCTCTGGGTGGATTCCCGGGGAAACGGCACAGTGGGTCCCTTCAGAAGGAGACCCCAGGAGCAGGGGAGGCACACCGGTGTGGGGGCGTAGAGGATAGGACATCACCGTCTTGTAGAGCGCCCCTACACCCCCAGAACCGCCAAAACCCTAGGATGGGCGCCCACCGACCCACTCACCGTGGCTCAGGAAGGGGCCCTCGCTCCCACGTGGGGCTTGGAGAAGGTCCCTGGAGAGTCCCATTGATTCACAGGCTGCCTCTCGATGATCACAGAGGGCTCTCCCCTCTCTGTGGTCTCTGTTCAAAGCTGGAGAGTTCCCGAAGGGGAATAGGGCATAGACCGGCCAAAGGGGCAAGATGACAGGTGCGTACGGAAGAACTTTACATGTGTGGACATTTCTGGAAAAGCTTTTCCTCCAACATGGTCCTGACATCAAATCCCTGCTTCGCCTAGAAGAAGACTTGATCATTTGGTTTGTACGTTGTTCGGCGTACCTGGAGGTTTCCCCACTTCCCCCAGAAGCCCAGGAAGGACTGCCGGCCCCGCTGGAAACGCCCCGTGGCAGAGCCCTGGCTCGGCGGACTCCGGGACCTTCTGAAGTTGGCGGTACTCAGAGTCATGGTGTGAACTGAGTGAAACGCGCGTCCTTACGGGGCAAAAACCGTGAAATACAGGCAGTGCACATGCTCTGAGGTTCTACCCTTTGGCCTTTACCGCTTGGCTTCCTGATGGAGTCCGCACCTCGGAGGTGCTGGAGAGATGCAGAAGAGCCGGAAGAAGGAGAAGCCGTTGGCCAACGTCATCTTCGTGGACCTTCTAGACCCACATCATGGGACCGTCAGAGGTTCAGACACGAGCGAGGCAGGGTCATCCCGTGAAGGTCCCAACACAGGACCTGAGGCCCCTCCTTCCACGCTCGTAGGTGGCCTGACATCCTCTCTTCGCTTTGTGCCCAGCCCCTGGGTGCAAGCCACATCCACAGCCATCACCCGTGCTTCCCCTCCTGGCTTGTCAAGTACCCGGCCACCTTACCCAGAGATTTCCAGATCGAACTCTCTTTGCTGGGTTAAGCAAAACGGTGCATGTGTTCTTACGCGCACGGGACACAAGCGTTCAGGACTGTGGTTGGAGGGAGCTTTTCTGAACCCTTCCGCCTCCGGGGAGTGTAGATGCTTAGTGTTCTGGGTCCCAATGCGTCCCCTTGTCATCCTAGAGTGGGCCTGTCTGTGTGTTCGGCCCGTCCTCCCGCTTGGGGCCTCTGGGCAGCTCCAGCATCCGGCCGACGGCTGGTGGGATGGGCCTCCAGTCCAGACACGTGGACACATGGGTTCTCTTAGTTGGAGGGTCCGTATGCAGCAGACTCGCAGGTAGCACGAACCTCACGGCCTGGGCCCATCACTGTATGAAGGGACCGCATAGATGGCCCCACGTGAGCTCGCTGGACCTTCTCCAGACCATCATGTCCTCCCTTGATAACTCAAGCTGTCTTCTCAAGGCAGACCCAGACCTCCTTCCTACAGGCTCTTGCTGCTCTCAACAGTCTTTCGGATCAAGACCTTGCATTTTCAGGGCCTCTTGTCCACTCTCTGGAGTGTTTTTTGAACTTCTGTCCAACTGTAGGGTAGACAAGTGGCCTCCACTTGTCTGGAAGCTGCCAGCCTTTCTTCACACTCTTGTGTGATGCTCCTGGATGCCCACCACCGGGCTCGGAGCCCGCGGCCCGTAGATCCCTCCAGCGATTGTCCTGGCATTTTCCAGCTCCTCGTCTGACACGCGAGGTCTCCGATGTATTCTCTTGAGTGCACTGAGTGTGAAATTAAACTTTTATTCACTCTCGTCCCCTGAGGATAAGGCATAATCAGTGCCCTGTGGACGACGGTGTCAGCTCACTTCCAGACTTGCGGACTGAGCCTGTGTCGTGCCTATGGAGTTCGTTGTGCTGAAGCAGGAAAGGGATGCCACCTCGTTCATCCTGCAGCGCGTCTCTGTTGTTTACATCGTGGGCCCACGCAGGGATCGTCTCTCCAGTGCTTGCGTCCTGAGCAGGTCTTAGAGGACACATGGGAGCTGCCAGCCAGAGAGAGATGGTGGGGAGGGGTTCTAGGCTGCGGCAAAGGCATGGAGATGTCTTCTGGGATCTGTGGACAAAGGAAGCTGGAGAGGGCCTGAGGGACTAGGGACATCCGAGGTGTGTTGGTTTCTCATTTCCACAGAGACGTGTAGTAGGCAACTTACGCTCCCATGTCATAGAGGTCACATCTATGACCTCTATGGGACCTACCAGCCTCAGAATTTATAGCAGTGATTTTAATGGGGTGAGTCTGCCTCAGGCGGGATATTTGCACCATGGGAAGACACGGTGGGAAGACGGTATTTTGTTACTTTGGTCCTCACAAAGCAAGGCCCACGTTCATCCAGTAACGTTTTTCTGGGGTTGGAGTTTCTGCGGGTGATGCTCAGGAAGGGAGACAGTAGGCGGACCGACGGTGCGGTCATGCTGGTCTGCATGGGAGCCGTCCTTGGGCCGTATTGGTGTTCTCTTGTCTGTGTTTTGTTCAAGAGGATCCGTTCTGAGCTGCAGCGTTTCTGGGAGAGAACTCCCCCGTGTGCAGGGGGATGTTGACTCCAGCTCGAGCACCCATGAGAAGACAGACTGACCTCACCGCCTGCTCTAACTACAGAAGTCCTTCCAAATCCAAACCCTCCTAACCCTAAGATGATCTCCAGACACACAGCACCCTGGCTCTGTGGGTCCCACATGGTATTTCTTCAGAAAGAAAGGGTCCAGCGTCCCATCCATCTGGGGAATGATGTTTCTTCTAAACAGATTTCTTTACTGGCTTTTCCTTGGGTCTTTTTATTTTTGAAAATGTGAAAAATTCAAGCAGGATGTGTATCACGAATCATTTCTGAAACATCCTTCACTAAGGAACTCGTCTTCCGTGCTCGCTGCTCATTCTGTGTTTCTTTCTCCTATCATTCCATTTTTTGCTTTGTACACGGCTTCCTTCTGTTCTCGAACCAGACCAACCTGAGGAGTGATCTCCGTGTCTTCTCTTTACTCCTTCTCAAGAAAAATTAATCCCACACGTCCTTGTAAAAATCTCAGTTGCAGACCTAAGCATTGTATTGATGTCCTCTGTCCGTATCTCCGTCTTTCAGGAGAGACATTTTCTTAATCACTTTCTGGGCTGGAAAGAGGCATTATTCTAATTCAGCTTACCATCCTCTGTACCATGCCTCTCTTCGCTGCATGCCTTGCTCTAGCTCATGCTAGCGTTTCTTAAAGTGGGATTCGGGATGTAAGAGCTCTGATTCCACACATGTTATGAGTCTGGGCGGCTGTCACCATGGCCAAGAGAGCACGTTGCTGAGAATGAACATCGAGGCAGAAACAGAAGAGCAGCCTACACCCATCGTCATCCACAGTCCTTTTGAGGATTCTAGGCTAGGCTACGGTGGGGCGGAGATTGATATCACAGCTCCCCGATCCATCAGTCCTGGGCAGGCAAGCCCCAAGACGAGCAGATGTTTGGGACGTACCCAGCATGTCCCTTCGGATCCGAGATACAGGATTCATTCTGCTTCCCAAGCAAGGGTGAGTTGAGCTCCCTCACGTGAGGGAGCACCTGTCTTCTCCCTCTGAGACCTTGTTCTCAGGATGACGGTGGCAGAGAATTATTTCTATTGTATGGTGAACCCAGCAGGAAGGGATTCAAAGGCCTTTCCTAGCAAGAGTGATAGTTGATCTCAAACCCAATCAGTTAAGCGATCTTTCGTTGAGCTGGATTTTTCTTGAACATGAGTCTAGTATGGCATAGGGAGTGGCGAGGCTCGTAGGTGTCCAAGGAACTCCTTCTCTCTGCCGATAGCTTCCAGAGGTGGGATGTCCAGTGAGATGGTACAAGAAAGCATTCCGGTCTTACAGGGGCCCTCTGTACCTTTTTCCTAATGTCCTCACAGTCCTCTTCCATCTTGGATAATCTCAAACCCCCACCCATCCGTGTGTAAAGACAACTCGAGAAAAACAAGAGCTTTTGACTTTGGGTCACGGCTTTTTAACGTCCAGCCCGTAGAAATCTACATTTTCCAGCATCTACGGAGAGACGGGGGTGGTAGGAACAGGGAGGAGCAGAGTGAGAAAGTACATTGTCATCGTGTTTATCAGGCTGAAGCCTTACGGGCTTGTTTCCATGTTGGGAGTTCAGAGCCTTTCTGAAATGAAATAAGAAAGCAGTGTGTTGGGATGCCTGGGTGACTCGGTCTAACTTCAGCTTAGGTCATAATCCCAGCGTCCCATATCTGATCTCCCTGCTGAGTGGAGACTCTGCTTTTCCCTCTCGCTCTCCCTCTCTGTCTCAAATAAACCAATAAAGGCTTAAAAAAAAAAAGAAAAAAAGAAAAAAAAAGAATGCACTCTATTGAGAAAACCCACAGAACGTCTGTGTGAGCGCGTTGATTAAAGTCTAGGAGGAGAAGGATTGCTTGTTGTGAATAGGGGTTGTGCCTTTTGCTAACACAAAATCGTGAGATGATGAAACAAGAAGGCGGAAGAAAAGGGAATGAAATCGTGGTTGGAATAATAGATCAAGGAATCCATTTCTCTATATTTTATGTGTCTCGAGTATAATTTCTTTGCATTTAAGCCTTCTATTATCTCGGGCATGCAGAGTCGATGAAGTCTATTAGAGATACTTATTAAAGGTCTGTGTTCTAATCAATGTAAAATTCATTTTCTGTTTAAAATAGAGAAGCGATTTTTTTTTTCAAGGACCTCTCCTAAGCGTCTGGTACAAAACAACACCCTTTACAAGTACAGTAAATGTGCTGCAAGCCAACCAGGGATTTGTTTGCTCACATCTTCCCGAAGGTTTTGGATAGGCCATTCAAACATGAATGCAATTCTCAGTGGGACTTCAACTGCCTAAAAGCTGGAGAAACGAAATGAATACAAGTGCCACTAAGAGAAAAAATATGTTTCTTACAGTGGAGAAGAAATATGCCAGAGCACACACACAGTCTGTACTAAGAAGACACACACACACACACACACCCTTTGTACGCAGAAGGCATATTGGTCTTGCTATGCTGTTATCTCAGAGTATCACAAAAATAAACAAATTCTGCACATTCCGTGCCACGATGGAAGTTACGGCTTGCTGGTAGGAGAAGTGGGCATGGCTCTCGGAAGATCACTCTTCTGACACAACCCTGATGACATGACAGTGAAATTTGGCGTTCCCAATGAGGGGCTCTGCGCGCAGCAATTTACGCAGACCATGTCAAGTTCTCCTAATGGTGTAAATTGTTGTTTTCCATATTTGTCACGTTAGAACATTTTTCAAACTAGTTTCTAGAGACAGTCTTCCAAATGAAGCCAAGAAGGCTCTATGTGAGGAGCCCATTTTTCAGAATTATTTTAAAGATTTTTATTTATTTGGTTGAGGGAGAAAGAGTGACCAGGAATGGGGGAGCCCAACACAGGACTCCATCCCGGGACCCCCGAGATCATGACCTGAGCTGAAGTCAGGCACTTAACAGACTGAGCCACCCAGGTTCCCCTATCAATTTTTTTTTTTTTTTTTAAGTGAGCTTCACATCCAGCATGGAACCCAGTGTGCGGCTTGAACTCATGGCCCTGAGATCGAGATCTGAGCCAAGATCAAGAGTCAGATGTATAACTGACCGAGTCACCCAGGCACCCCACAGTAATCAGTTTTATAAGACTACTAAGCAATGAATCCACTTACTTATTTGCTGATTTCTGAGTACCTAAAAGAGTGCCTGATGCATCCTAGGACTTAGTACCTATGGGTTGAGTAAGGGAATGAATGAGCACCTCCTGTGTAAGAAGGTGTTGCTGGGTTATGGGGTGAACAGCTGACTGAAATAGGGATGTGGCTCTCATTCCTGAATTGGGGAGTCTGCCTTGCTTATAAATGTCAGCAGTTGGAGATAGATGTCGTATGTGAAAAGGGGGTTCTCCCACAAAAATAGAACTTGCAAGTCCATAGCCAGAAAGGGTTAGTGGGAGAGAGGACATCTTTATTTGATCAACTCATGGGGTCAAGAAGCCAAGAGTCACAAAAGGGAAAGTGAATGGATTTCAGTGCGGATAACAATTGTCTGGGAACCCCCAAAAGAAAACCTAGAGGCACAAGATCGAGCTTTGGGGAGAAGTCACACTCTGTATGCACACACAAGAAGCATCCCCCCAGAATCCATTTGAGGCAATCTTTGAACATTGCCATTAGAATGATGAGTACGCTAGATAGAATAATGACCCCCTCTCCCGACCCCAAAGATATCTATGCCCTAAGCCCTGGAGCCCGAGAATATGGGAACTTGCATGGCAAGGGGGAAATTTTGCAGCTGGGATTCAGTTAAGAACCTCCAGTTGGGTGGGGGAGGGTTATCTTGGATTATGCAGGTGGGGTCCGTGTAATCACAGGCATCTTTACAAGAGGGAGACGAGGGGTTGGAGTCAGAGAAGGAGCTATGCCCACAGGAGCTGAGGTCAGAGTGACGTGACTCTCCACCGAGGAAGGTGGACAGCCTCTAGCAGTTGGAGAGACCCAGGAAACACATTCTCTCCTGGAGCTGCTAGAAAACCTACTCTCCTGTATGCACCTAATTTTGTCCCTTTCACAGTATTTCAGACTTAGGGCTTCAAGAGCAGTGAGATACTCCATATGTGCGGTTTGAAGCACTTGATGGTTACAGATACAGTGAGCTAATATGTTCTGGGACCCACCAGCCTTTCTCACTGTCGTGTCCTTGCTTGGCCTAGAGCAACAATCTCAGGAGCTCTTCCGCATTCAACACCGTGTCCTGATTGACACGGCCATCGGTGTGAGCTGTGTTTCTGGTGGCACACAGCAGGCCGACCCTTAGAAGTGAATCCACGCTTGATCATTTGCGTCCTGTTGCTATGGGGCCTGGACAAAGTGGGACTACTGCTTCTTTTCTCCCAGAAGGGCAAAGCCATCAGCTCACATATTCCAAGAAAGATGTGCTATTTGTCATCTTGATTCCAGGAACACAGATGGGCACATTATTTTTTTTTTCCAGAAGTGTGTGTGTGTGTGTGTCAGAAAATCATTTCAACGAGCCTTCAAAATATTTGGGAGGAAATGGCCTAAAATGCATAGTTATTTACATCGATTCTGTTAACCTCTGCCATAGGCTCATTTCTTCTTTCCTGTTTTCCCAGAGCAAGTCGTGAATTGTTTGCCCCAAAATAGGAAAGATGTGCACACATAGGACAGCATCTGTTTTCTTGTCTTTCTCCCATGTCCATGATGAAAAATGATGCTTAGATCATCACCGATAATTATGACATTCTCCGAGTGGGATTAAAAACCTACCATCACACATACAACCTTCAAGGATTTATCAGAATGTGGGGAGTATGTACTGCAATTTGTTGTTTAATGACATCTACACAGTTAGGTTCTTTGGTCAACTCTGGAAAACATCACAGACTCTTTTTTTTTAAACATCTTATTTTTATCTTGTTTTTTTCAGTGTAGCAAGATTCATTGTTTATGCACCACACCCAGTGCTCCCTGCAATACGTCCCCTCCTTAAAACCCACCATTCTTTGGATCCAGATTCTTTGGATTTCTACGAAACTAGAGAAATCCAACTGCACTGCAAATTTCCTGGAAGGGGTGAACATTTTTAACCCCAGCCTTCAACGCTGTGTGAACCCATATAGACACAGGGATGTATTTGAGTTGGTTCTTGATTTGCAACAGGACCTCTGTTAGGATACAAACTATGGGCACACCAATCCAGTCCAGCCTCCATGATCATGGGGCATCCATCCAACCCTGACATTCAGATAGTCCTATCTCTCAGTCACCTTAAAGCCCAGCAGGGAGGAGTGAGTTCTGATCTAAGAGAATTCCAATTTCCCAGGATGCCTGGGTGGCTCAGTCAGTTAAGCACCTGCCTTTGACTCAGGATGATCGCGGGGTCCTGGGATCGAGCCCTTCCTTGGGCTTCCTGTTCAGCAGGGAGTTCGCTTCCCCCTCCCTCCCCACTCCTGTTCTCTTTTCCAATGTCTATCGCTATCTCTGTCCGTCTCTCTCAAATAAATAAAATTAAAAAACAAAAAAAGCTTTCCAATTTACCAAACCCACAGAGAAATGTGCATGGCTATGTGATTAGGAATGAATGCTAAACGTTCTGTTTTTCTGCTTATTGTAATTGTCTACAAAGACAGTTGAGGTGGGAAACAAGTACCTATCTAGAAAACATCAGTTTAAGTCTCCACCTGTTGTAACTCATTTGCCTGGTTTTCAGTTGTTCAGAGATTCTCCCGGTTAGATTTAGATGACCAGATTTGAAGTCCCAAGCCCAGCATTGTTAGAAGAACTTCCGGATAGTCATACAAAAATGTATATTTTATTATAGAATGTCTTAGTCCATTTGGGCTGCTGTCACAAAATGCCAGAGTCTGGGAGGCTTATAAACAACAGACATTGATTTCTCACAGTTCTTGAGGCTGGAATTCTAAGATCATGAGGCTGCAAGTCCAAGTTCTCGAGGCTGGAAGTCCAAGTTCTCGAGGCTGGAAGTCCAAGTTCTTGAGACTCGAAGTCCAAGTTCTTGAGGCTGGAAGACCAAGATCTCAAGGCTGGAAGTCCAAGCTCTCAAGGCTGGAAGTCCATGTTCTTGAGACTGGAAGTCCAAGATCTCAAGGCTGGAAGTCCAAGTTCTCGAGGCTGGAATTCCAAGTTCTTGAGACTAGAAGTCCAAGATCTCAAGGCTGGAAGTCCAAGTTCTTGAAGCTGCAAGTCCAAGTTCTCGAGGCTGGAAGTCCTTGTTCTCAGAGCTAGCAGTGCAAGGGTCCAGAATCAAGCACCGATAGATATAGGCATGTTGTCTGATGAGAATTCTCGCCTGATTCGTAGGAGGCTGTCTTATCATGTTGACCCTTGGTAGAAGGGGTGTGGAGCTCTTTTGAGATCTCATTTATAAGGACATTAATCGCCATTCATCGGGTCTCCACCCTCATGACATGATCACCTTCCAGTGGCCCCACTTCCAGATACCTTCCCATCAGTGGTCAGAATTACAACATAGGAACTTGGGAGGAAACAAACATTTGAACTCTAGCAAACAATTGCAGCAGGACAAAGTAGGAAAAAATGCAAGACCTTCAAATGTGTGTCAGAGCTCCAACTTGAAAGGGAAGGTGTCAAGAAGACTTGCTCCTTCAGGGTGTGGCAAACCCCTCCAGAGGGTCCCAGATGGTTGATGCTGTGGTACCAAAGGCAAGAGTGATTTTAGGCCTCACTGAGTGCTTGTGTTGGAGAAGACCTTGCTGTGGGTGCCACGATCTCAATGGCGAGAGTGTGCCCACAAAGTCCCTGTGACGAAATACTGTGTTGTAGGAAAATGCAGCAAAAAATAAAGCCTTGGAATGCCATGTTCCAGTATGAAGATTGAACTGGTGTGTCTGTGGGTATGTGACTGCCTCTGGGCACAGTGCTTGCCGTGATGCTCATAGTTGAACCAAGAGTTTTGACGTATGGTGGGGAGTAGTCTCCCAGTGTGGAGGGGAGATGTGAGTTGTCCTGTGGATGCTGTCTGGTGCCGGTGCTGAGGTCTCCTCACTGCCACACCAGGCCTGGTGCTGTGTGTGTATGTGTGAGTGCTTTTAGCATTTATCCCTTTTTTATTTGCATAGATTTGTCACACTTAATTTTACCCACAATTGCAATTTGTGCTGGTAATTTCTCAGTCTGCGCACATTGACCTAAGAAATTCATTATTATTATTATTATTATTATTATTATTATTATTTTGATTTGGTACTTTGGGTTTGTAAACCTCTGGAAATTGTCCTTTTAAAATTTTACACATATGGAATAAGGAAAGGGGTTCTTTCATCTCTCCTGGAAACTGTAGGGAAATTCTGCTACATGAGTTCCCTGGTTTACAAAGACCCTTTCAATCAAAGTCTCTCTGTCCATCATGTAGGACTATAACTGGTTCTAGTCCTTCTGGTAAAGATAAAAGTTCTCTTCTTAATATTTCTTAATAACCCTCGCTGCTAGACTTCCGTGGGCGTGCCGAAATTATTGGTCCCGTTATTTCAGGGTGGGGCGTGGGGTGAGAGAGATGTTGCTTTCTGAATTTCAATCATTCGAATCAGAACTCAGTCCAGGCCTGCCCTCTGAAATGGCTCAGGTTGGTCCGGATAAAGCTGGGCCAGATAAAGGGAACTCAAATTGAAAGCTCTAACCCTTGGAGTGCCTCTGAAGCAGTGGGTTTCCCAGGGCATCTGTAGAACGTGCTATTTTATCCCGAATTTGCCCTGATCTAAACCCAGGGCCCTCTACCAGTCTATGCATGTCCTGAAAGTTGGGGGCATTCCAAATCCAGGGGCAGCCTTGGGGCAAATCTCTTCTGACTGCAGGAACTGAATTGGCAGACGCAAGTAGGATTTGGGAACCCTGGCCATGCTGTCCAGGCTTGCGACGTCTCACAGCGGTTTACATGATCTTTTCAGTGTTTACTAAGGCTGCTTCGGGAATGAGAAATGCTTTAGGGATTTTTAGCTTTCATGGTCTTCAGTTGTATTTAAAAATACTGGTTTCTATATTAAACATTCACCTTTAGTTTTATAGGAGAGTTTATCAGAAACTGTTAAATGGGGGCGCCTGGTTGGCTCAGTGGGTTAAGCCTCTACCTTTGGCTCAGGTCATGATCCCAGGGGCCTGGGATCGAGTCCCGCATTGGTCTCTCTGCTCAGCAGGGAGCCTGCTTCTCCTCATCTCTCTCTCTGTCTGTCTCTCTGCCTATTTGTGATCTCTCTCTCTGTCAAATAAATAAATAAAATCTTTAAAAAAAAAAAAAAGAAACTGTTAAATGTGGGGGACCTGGGTGGCTCAGTGGATTAAGCGTTCTGCTTTTAGCTCAGGTCATGATCCCAGTGTCCTGGGGCCGAGCCCCACATCCCCAGCTCCTTGCTCTGTGGAGAGCCTGCTTCTCCCTCTCCCTCTTCCTGTTCCTTCCCCTGCTTGTGCTCTCTCTCTCTGTCAAATAAATAAGTAAATAAATAAAATCTTTTAAAATACAAAATGGTGAATGCAGAAGATTTTGGAGGCATGAAGTCTGTGTGGGTGACCAGCTGCTTGGTTAGCTCTTCATGATGCTTATGGATAAATTGCACCCAAATCCATGCTATTGATGGTTCTCGCCTTCCCTCCAAGAGGGAAATTATGAACAAAGACTTGGTAACCAAGGCCCCCATACTGTTCTAGGTTGACGGTCTTAGCCAGTGCTTTAGAAGAACAGCAGGGTCTGCACACTTTCTGTTGTCATTGACGTAGCATGGACGTTTCCATGCTTAATGAAGCTATCTGTCATTCCAGTGTGAGTTTTAGCCTCTGGGCTTGAGTACACGTGAATGCCTTGTCCTATAACTAGTCCAGCGAGGGTTGACTTTGGGGAGTCTGATGTCTAAAGAGAAGGTGTTTGTAAAGGGACTGTGGTCGTGGGTAGTGTATCAGTTATCTGTTGCTGTGTAACAAATAGCTACCAACTTAGCAGCTTCAGTTGACACCCATCAGTTATCTCCCACATTCCATGTGTTGGGAATCTGGAAACTTCACTGAGTCCTCTGCCCAGAAGGCTGTGGTCAAGATGTCTGCTGACCTACGTTCTCATTTGGAGGCTTGGTGGAAGGAGAATCTGATTTTGAGCTCCCTTAGCATGTTGAGGGAAATTCTTTCCTTGTGATTAGGGCATTCATGGCAACATGTTCCTTCAAAGCCAGCAAGAGTGGCTGGAGGAGGGGGTTTTTGCAGCTTTGTCTGGAGGTCTTCTTTTAACAGGCTTCCCCTGATTAGGTCAGGCCCACCCAAGATAATATCCCCTTGGATGACCCCAAAGTGAATCAGTGAGGTATACTTCAATTGTATCTGTGAAACCACTTCACTCCCATGGCCTCTGCCACACTGAGAAGAAAACCAGAAGGAAATCCAGAGCCTATGAGAATTATTAGGCAATGGACAGGACAGCCCCCCACAGCAAAGAAATAATTGGTTTAAAATGTCAATAATGCCAGTGTCAACAAAAGTTCTCTACTGCGTTTTGGCTTAATAAATTGTTCCTTAAGTATTGCTTTTAGGGGGGCAAAAAAAAGAAAAAGAAAAAGAAAACAAAACACACGCCCCTTTGCTATCATGGAGTTATGCTTTGGACGTAAATATCCACTGCTGTTGGCCTTGTATTTAATCCAGTTCATTTCTATGATTCCTGCCTCTCACTTCTTTTCAAGTCTTTACGATTTTCCCTGGGGTGTTTTGCTGTAACAAATTTGTTTGTTATTTCTCTGTGTCCTGCTGTGTCTTCTGCAGCTCTGGGATCCTTCAAAGGGGTGCGATATAAAATAAATAACAATAATGTTGATGTATATGGTACTTATCCCCAGCAATTTCAGGGGCATCATGAAAGCAGACACAGAGAAGCAAGTAACAAAGGAGTGACTTTGCATCTTGGCGTGTTGTCTATAAATAAGCACAGACTAGCTCTTGTCTGTGGTGAAGTATCCATAGATTTTTTTCCCCCGTGCATAAGCATGCATTTCGCATTGTATGTATTTTACCCTTGGATACATTCAATTTGTCCTCATTTTGCAGTTTATTCTGTTAATTAGAAAGAGTTATAAGATTAATAACTAGTCACTGCTAATACATCTGGTAGACTTCAGGTATGGCTCCATAAGGGCTCCCCATCTCCGTTCCTCCGCACAAAGAGACACAAATGGTTAGTCCGTGAATGTTGTATCAGGCATTTGATCAAATGCACTGTGGAAAAAGTGCTCAAGACTCCAGTGGTCTTGTAATGATTTCTAAAATTATCCAGACTTCAAAAATGGAGTTATGTGCCATGTGTGTTTTAGGTTGACTAACCCTTTGAGAGTTAAGACATCATTAACTGAGATGTTAGAAACCACGCGAGCCGATTCTAGGTGAACATCTATAATGACAGCACTAGTACTATCAGGGAGAACATCAGAAGTTTGTATTTGATTCAGGTTCACAGTGGCCTGAGGATTTCACCTAGAAACACAGACACCCGTGAACTGTCACAGGCAGATCGTGGGGATTTTCCCCCCATAGTAGTGAAAAACAGATTGAAGATTGTGTATTCGGTGGAAACTTGGAGCTCAGCCCATTTCTACTGACTTTGGGTTTGTTTGCTTTTATATGATAAACCAAGCTCGGTTTTGGTCCAGGGGGCAGGGCGGGGGGAGGTAATATTTACAAAATACTGTAGGGTCTGGGGAGAGCATATTAAATCAGTTAGTACAGAGGGAAGTAGTTGCGTATGCAGAGGTATGAGGACACTGGTCTGACTTGTGCACGGCCGTCTCCTCACGTGACTTCACACGGTCGAGACAGGGAGGGAAAGTGGGAGATGAGATATTGGGGTCTCTTCTCATGGGGGCATTAATCCCTTCACGGGCACCCCCTTTTGTGACCACCTCTGACACTCATGACCCCCCAAAGCCCAACCCCCCACCGCCTTTGCAGATGCCATCATGTTGGGGGTTACGGCTTCAATGTGTGAGTTTTTGGGGGGACAGAGTTCTGTCTGCTGCCGTGCCTCTGGTTACCGATTGGGAGGCAACCGTCGCGCAGTGCGGCATTTCAGAAAACAGAGCTGGCAGACGCGCTCTGAGCTAGTGGCCAGATTTCAGGATTTTTCTGGGTGATGTTTAGGGACCTGTGATTGGCCTCTCAGGGTTACCTGCCTTCGTGTCATCCCCAGTCACATGCTATGGTCTGTCCACTGCACAGTAACCTTGTAAGTACCGGACTATTAAAACGTTGGGGGTGCCTGGGTCGCGGTGTAGGTTAAATGTCTAACACTTGATCTCATGTCTGGTCTCGATCTCAGGGTTGGGAGTCCGAGCGCTACGTTGGGCTGTGGGCTAGGTGTGGAACCTACTTAGAAAAAATATTTGTTACCATAAGAGACTCTTAATCTCACGAAACAAACGGAGGGTGGCCGGGGGGAGGGGGTTAGGGTGAGGCTGTCTGGGTGATGGACACTGGGGAGGGTATGGGCCATGGTGAGTGCTGTGAAGTGTGGAAACCTGGAGATTCACAGACCTGTACCCCTGGGGCTAATAATATATGTTAATAAAAAATCAAAAACTTAAAATATTTGTTTAAAGGACCCCATGTTTTAATGGAAAGGGTACAACCTTTTGAAAGGTGGCTATGGGGCTGCCGGTAACTTTCTGATCACCGGCAGAGGGCCAGGACCGTTTTCACAGAGGAAACACCGCAGGGATTTTAGAAATAGTATTTTACCATTCTGACGTTTTAAAAGTTTCCATTTAATAGATGATAATACCACCTTCAATGAATGTTGCCTTTTAAAATTTTAATCACTCTTTTTAAACACCTTTGTCACCACTTTTTAAAAGTTATTTATTTTTTAAAAAATTCTAGTGTAATTCACGCACAGTATTATATTAGATGCGGGTGTACAAGACAGGGATTCAGCACGAGGGTACCACGCCCCGGGCTCATGGCAGGGGACTTCCTTCACCGCCCCCAATCCCCTGTTCCATCCAATCCCCTGACCCTGCTCTGGTGACCATCAGTTCGTCCTCTGTCGTTAAGAGTCTGTTTCATGCCTTTTGCTCATTTTCAATTGTCTTGTGTGTTGGGTCTTGAATTATGTAGGTTCTTTCTGTTCGTTTTTGAGAAATGTCTACACGCAATGTGAGATCAAGAGTTGCGTGCCGTATACGTCAGCCGTGTGCTTCCGCTGTATACGTTCTTTATACGTTTGGGGGCACCAGGGGGTTCGGTTGTAAGCTCAGGCCATTCCCAGGGTCCTGGGATGTAGCCCTGTGTGGGGTTCCCTTTCTCCCTGTCCCTCTTCTCCTTGTGCTGGTGCTCTCTCGTTCTCTCTCAAATAAATAAAATCTTTAAAAAGAAAAAAACAAGATAGGGCGCCTGCGAGGTTCAGGGGGTTAAAGCCTCTGCCTTCGGCTCAGGTCATGATCCCAGGGTGCTGGGATCGAGCCCCGCATTGGGCTCTCTGTTCCTCAGGGACCCTGCTTCCTCCTCTCTCTCTGCCTGCCTCTCTGCTTCCTTGTGATCTCTGTCTGTCAAATAAATAAATAAATAAAATCTTTAAAAAAAAAAAAGAAAAAAGAAGTTATTTATATATTTTTAGATAGTAGTCCCTTATCGGATATGTCCTCTGCAGGTTTGTTCTCCCATTTGATGGGCTGTCTTTGCGTTCTGTTGACAGTCTCCCTCCCCGTGCGAGAGCTCTGTATCTTGATGAAGTCCCAATAGGATCATTTTGCTTTTGTTTCCCTCGCCTCCGGAGACACATCTCGAAGGACTCCCAGCCGATGTCAAAGAGATCAGTGCGTCTGGTTTTTTTTTTTTCAAGGAGTTTTATGGTCGCGGGCCTCACGCTTCGCTCTTTGATCTATTTGGGGTTTCTTTTTGTGTGTGGTGTAAGAAAGTGGACCAGTTCCATTCATTTTCGTGCAGCTTTACGGGTTTCCCCAAAACCGTGTGCTGAAGACACTGTGTTTGCGCATTGCATATTCTTGCCTTCCTTGTCATGGATTAGTTGGCCATGAAAACATGGGTTTATTTCTGGACTCTGTGCTCTGTCTCATTGATCTTTGTGTCTGTTATTTATGCCGTTTCTATAGTGTTTTGATTAGTACAGCTTCGTCGTCGGTCTTGAAATCAGGGATTGTGAGACCTCCAGTTTTGTTTGAACTGAATCTCACTTTTCGCTGATTATTTCAGACTTTATAAGTCAGGGTAAGATTTAGAAACCAGGAATTGCTCTATCTTTTCTTTATTAATTATTAATAAAGCCAATTAAAAATAATCAATTAAAATTAAAACGAATGGGCCATTGGTTTAGGAAAACCAAACCATGGTCTTGTTATTACAGACAGGCATTGGATAGGATTCATCGGTGAGGTCACCTTGAATAATTAGAAAATACTACTGAGTTGCTGGTACTAAAATTGGGGAACGCAGATTTTAGTTGAGAAAAACATGACAGAGTAAGGGACCCCTGGCTGGCTCAGTCAGTAGAACATGTAACTCTTGATTTCAGAGTCGTGAGTTCGTATTCCACGTTGGGGATACAGTTTAGTTAAAAAAAAAAAAATTTTAAAACTGGCAGGATAATACAAAACATAGGAACTGTCCTGAAAACAAGGCAAGTAGATGAATGATATCTAATGTTTCTGGATTTTCAATGGGGATTTTTTGAGTACAGTTGGACATGCATGACCGTTCCCCCCCAGTGGTGTGACTTTGAGAAAGTCTCCTCCTAACTTTACTGTTTATAGGAGAGTGACAATGACATCCACGGCCAAGAAATGTTGGGATTGAGTATAAATGAAAAAACAAACAAACAAAACAACAACCAAACCAACAAAACACAAAACAAAAACCAAAAAAAAGCTCTGAGAAATAAAAACCATACAAATAAACAAAAAGGAACAGTAACCAATTACCAAGTGATAGTCAAGCAGAATTTCCATTTTATCGTGCATGTTCTCATCCAGACGGGAAAAAAAAAAAAATGACGGCCAGTCACTTTGGCTGTTAGATCTTTATGGAATATTCGTTAACGACGTGGCAGATTTCAAAATTCAAAATTAGGCTAGGGAATGACCACTGTGGGAAGACAGACGGGATCCTCATACAAGCACAGCTCTCGGGACTTGGAGACAATTTCGTTACTTCCTATAAAGTCAGAGTAAAAGTAATTCCCTCCCCCCCCCCCCCCCCCCCCCCCCCCTACACAAGGCAAGTCTATAACTTTTGAAATAGAAGGGCTTTATGACAATTCTGTTGCAGTTCCAATTCTGTGTATTATTCATAGTAAATCCTGAAAACTACGGTCCGTTGTCCAAGATGTTGAGGCAGTAGGGACTGTGATCCTGACTTGTATGTAAACCCTTTTCTGGAACCACATTATGATTTCTACTTTCATTTTTATGAGTTTAAAGATCTTTGGGGGCAGAATACTAGTAGGTTTCTAGAAATACACTGGATTTGTCTGCCTAGATTTTTATTTTATTTTGGTTTTGTGGAGGTGTTTATTTATTTGAGAGAAAGAGAGAGCCCAAGCAGGGGGCAGAAGGAGAGGCAGAAGCGGACTCCACACTGAACAGGGAGCCTGATACTCGGGACTTGATCCCTGGACCCTGAGATCGTGACCTGAGCTGAAAGCAGACGCGTAACTAGCGGACCGAGCCAGCCAGGTGCCCCCTGTGAGCCTAGATTTTTAGAGAAACCTAGTAGCTGAAAACAACACACATTTATCATGTCACAGGGTTTTTGTGGGTCAGGAGTCCGTGTGTGGCTTTGCCGGGCCCTGACGCTTGGGATCTCTTACAAGTCTACAATGATGGAGATGACTTAGGCTGTGCTCCCATCCAAAAGTCAGTCCAGTTCTTCGCCATGCAACCAGGCCACAGGGAGTTGGGTTTCTCCTTGACTAGTAGGAAGCAGGGGTCATCGTGGAAGTCTACGCGCTGCAGATGTCTGTCTCCTAACTCAGTAAATCCCGGAGTGAAGCACTTAAGAACAACGAGATGAGGGACTTGGCTCGTTCACGAGACTTGGCGTTGATCAAGAAGGCACGGACGGGAATGGAGCCCTTCTCCTTCTCAGTGTCCGAGACGCCCCTTTTCAACTCCGTGGGTCCGGCCAGCATGACCTGATTCCGGCTACGAAGCAGAAATCCATCCTTGGACTGGTCTCCTGTGGCTTCCAACGTCGTGGTCAGGACATGCAGAGGAAAGCGCCTGGGCTGCCCCCGTGCTCATACAGGGTTCGTCCCATGTGCTGTTGGTGGAAACAACCTACGCGCCTTCACGACCTTCCAAGCCTAGGGGCAGCCGGGATGTGAGAATGTTCTTCTCAAATATGCTTCTGAGTCAGTTTTACCAACAACAGACTGTTAGTGCCTGGAGCGATAATGTTGATAATGTTGATTCAGTTGGGAATCTCACCTAGTCTCACTTTTTACCCCATTTCTCTTCAAGGGAGCTCTAGAGATTGGTGGCTGCTGTGTCGATTGGTGGCTCCTATGTCAACTGTACTCAGATTAAAAAATTTATAGAAATAAAGTCGTCTTCTCTCTACACACAGAAAGACGGCTGTGGGGTTATGACCACGTTTTATTCTCCGTTAACAGTATTTGTTGTTTTTCGTCTTGACCTGTTGCTTGACGGGCTCCCCCTGACCCTGCCCCCCCGCCGTTGGCATATCCCACTGAGTAGACGCATTATCGTGTCTAGCAAAGATACATACTAAGTACCGGGTCTGGGCTAAAGTCTGGAGACGCTAAGACAAATGACATCTGTGCTGTCCCTCAACGAGCTTACAGCCGGGAGAGGGTCTGATGAGAAAACCAACAGATGAAATGCAAGTCGAGATGTTGTAGGAAATGGGAGCTTGTTGCTGTAGGGGTGTGTTGCGTTAGGTCGACAGAGAAGGGCCAGACTTCTTCCTGGCAGAGACAACAACACTGTGCTGGGAACCGTTGTGAGATGTTTATGGGATTCCCTGTTATTTGTTATCTGACGAACAGATAGCAGACGTGTGATGGGACACGGATGCCTCAGGGGTTACCCCTGAGACCCTCAGGAAGACATTTCCTCCATGGGATGAAGGAGGTGACTGCACCGTGAGAAGACTGTTGGTCAAACCTAAGTGATACGGGAAGCACAGAGAGGAGGGCAGAACGCCGAAGACACGGCTGCCCAGACGGCATTCCCGGTGCCACTTGAACGCGTGTCGACGGAGACCATCTGTAGGCAGCACGGGGCGGATGCGAGAACCAGCGTCCCTAGCATCGCAGAGAAGACCTTGCTCTCTAACTCAACCTTGCGCTCCAAAGGATTGGGTCCTTCTCAACATAACTGTATCTTTTATTTCACATCATTGGATTCAAGTAGTCCCAAGAGCACCAAACCCAAGAAAGGGTAAACCAGGAGGTAAAGGGAATAGATCTCCTTCACCGTCAATGCCCGGAAGACTGCACAGTGCTTCGGCGCTGAGCGTGAAGGTGCTCAAGTCTCATATCTCATTTCCCTGAAATCTGGGATGCATTGTTGGTCTAGTCAAATTATCCACGTCACCCCAGTGCACAAATTATAAGACACGCCCCCAGGAATGTTTATCGTTAACAGTGTTTAAGTAACAACATGAAAAAAAGATACATCTGCATGGTTTAAAAAATAAAAAAAGATTTTACGTATTTGAGGAAGCCAGGAAGAACATGAGTGGGGAAAGCAGCAGAGGGAGAGGGAGAAGCAGACTCTCCACTGAGCAGAGAGCCCAATGCGGGGCTCGATCCCAGGACCCTGAGATCACGACCTGAGCTGAAGGCAGAGGCTTAACCCACTGAGCCACCCAGGCATCCCCCGTAGTTTTCATTAAATATTTGTGTTTACGGGTAACATAGGAATCAGGCAATACTAAACCCCAATCCGTTCACACATGACCCACATTCAACCTTGCGTCCCAAAGAACTGGGTCCTTCTCCACAAAACGATCTCTTTCACTTCACATCGTTTGACCCAAGTAGTCCCATAAAGTTATTAATTTCCTGTTGAAATGCAAATGCTGGCAACAAAACCGTAGTCCCTGGGAGGGGGGCGGTTTGCAGAACAATGCTTCGATTTTACACCAGCACCTCGAGGCCCAGGGTAGAGCCCCGTTGGTTATGACGCGTCATCCTTTGTGACACGCGGCTGGCGGCGTGGGCTAAAATTTTCTTTCCGTCTGTCTTTCTCTCTCTCCCTCCCTTTTTTTTTTTTTTCTTTTGTTGGATCTGTTGAGGAAGATGGGCCCCTACGTATTCTTTCTCATGCCGCTTTGTTGGAGTGAAGATTATGTGAGCACCGTAAAATGATTTATCGAACCTTCCCTTCTCTGTTCTCCTTAAGAGTCTGAATAAAATTTGAATGACTTGTGCTCTGAGAGCTTCATAACCGTCACTGATGAAGCTGGGCGAGCCTGGCATTTTCGTTCTGGGAGTAGTTGACTAGGAATTTAATTTTCTTAAGGCATATATGACTGGAGGCTTTCGTATTTATTCTCTTGGTTTTTCAATGACATCTTTTTTGGGGGATTTATGGCCTGAATGTTTTTCCTCATCTCTTTAGTGACGTACGATCTTAAGGTACCCCCATTTTCTTTTGCAATATTGGTTGTTTCTACCTCTGTCTCTCCTTGCCCGTTGAATGATCAGACTTGCTAATTTGATCCTTTTATTGGACCTTTTGAAGAACCAATTTTCATTCTCATCCATGTGCCCGATCCCATATTTACTTTCTTTTTAATTAAATTCAGCTCTTCTCTTTTAGGTTTCCGTCTTTCTGCCTGCTTCCTGATTATTTACCAATTTTTAACATTTTAGGGTGGTGATGACTTTGTGAATGTTCGGTCTGTCTTCTTGGCTAATGGACACGGTTTCCAGGAACACTGCTCTAGGTGCACCCAAAAGATTTGATACGTAATTTTCAGGTCATTTATTTAAAAACATTTTTCAATTTCCATTATGCTTTCTGCATTTTCTGGTGGATAATGCAGCCTTTCAAAAACATTTCCCAATACCTGCGGATGTCACAGTTAACTGCATAATATGTGTTTTCAGACTTTGGAAACACACTGAGACTTCTTTTCTGGTGCAACAGAACAGTGATTTACATGGACCTTTTCTGTATGCTTGCAGAGAACTCATACTTTTTAATTTTTAGTGCAACATACATATGTCGATTAAATGTGTTAATTGAAACGTTTTATTTTATTTTATTTTTTAAGATTCTATTTATTTATTGCACAGACAGAGATCACAAGGAGGCAGAGAAGCAGGCAGAGAGAGAGGAGGAAGCAGGGTCCCCGCGGAGCAGAGAGCCCGATGCGGGGGTCGATCCCAGGACCCTGGGATCATGACCTGAGCCGAAAGCAGAGGCCTTAACCCACTGAGCCACCCAAGCGCCCCTGTTTATTTGGTTTTTAAAAGATTTAAATTCGTCCATCTGTTTGCTGCAACGTCTTTGTATATTATTGTTTCGGTTATAAAAATACCAAAATGCATTTATTCATTCGCCTGTTGATGGCCTTTCGGGCTGTTTTCTCCTTTGGGGTTTTTGGCACCAAGCTGGTGTGAACATTCTTCTACCTGTCTTTGTGTGGACATGTCCTTTCATTCCTTCCGTGTAAATATCCAGGAGCAGGCTGGCTAGGTCATGTTTAACTTTTTCAGAAATGACCACAGTGTTCCCCAATGGGATCATTTCATACCGATCAGTGTATCGTGGTCACAGAAGAGAAATATTTTGATTTTCAGCACCACAAACTCGTCTTACAGGAAGGGACACAGAGAGCTGATGCAAATAGAACATCCTGACCCCGTTCCTGATGGACAAGCCCTGCGCCAGAGGACCCACAGGACGCTCACCAGCTCAGCTTTGTCGTCGTGAGCTCCGAGCACAGGAAGAACAGGGACATCGGGCTGAGGCATAATCAGTCTGCAGTAGGCAGCCCGTCCTACTGGATGATGCTCAGAGGCTTGGCGAGGTCACAAAGACATCTCTGGAATGAAGAAGGGAAGCGTCTTAATCCGTCGTGTGGCTGTACATGAATCCAGCGATTCTTACCGTCACAGGCGTCCGTAACTACGTCCGGTTACTGACGTCAGTGCTCAGGGTCTACCTTGGAAGACATGAGGGAAGGACCCGTTCCGTAGTTAACTTTTACCTTTCAAATTCATTCCCTTCTTCCTTCCTTAGTAATATTTACACCCAACGTGGGACTCCCATCCCTGAGATCAAGACACAAGCCCCACTCACTGAGCCAGCAGAACTCCCCAGTTACCGTATCCTTTTGGTCCATTATGTGACCTGTCTGTAAAAAAACCATGCCTTTCCATTTTAAAGGCTGGTGTTCAAGAGGGTTTTTAAAAAAGTTTGAATGTTATTAAACAGATACATGTTTTTAATGAATAGATTTTCGTTGGGGGCATCTGGGAGACTCAGTCAGTGAAGCGTCTGCCCTTGGCTCAGGTCATGATCCCGAGGTCCTGGGATCCAGTCCCACTTTGGGCTCCCTGCTCTGCAGGGAGCCTGCTTCTCCCTCTGCCTCTGCCCCTACCCCCTGCTCGTGCTTTCTCTTTCTATGTCTTTCTGTCTCTCTGAAATAAATAACTTAAAAAATGGTTTTCTTTTTAAGCATCGTTTCATATTTGTAGAAAAAATGAGCAGGAAGTAGTGTCTTAGGACAGAGTCCTCTGCTGCTTTTCCTGCCATTGAAGAAGACAAATATTTTTAAACATCATTTCACTAAGGACACCCAGAAGAAGTTATTAAGTCTTTTAAGTCAAGTCTAGAAATGATACTGTCAAAAAAAAAAAAAAAAAGAAAAAAGAGAGAGAGAGAGAGAGAGAGAGAAAGTAATGATGCTGCAAAGAAACATACCTGGAAATAAAATTCCATTTTCCCAAAATCCTATTTTTGATTTTAGTGTTCTGAGTCAGTGTGGCAGATTCAGCGAGAAGGGTGTCCTTTTGGTTAAACACACAGCAAAATTTCAGATACAAAACGCCCTCATCTTTGAGAAGGTTACCGGAAATGGGCGAGTTTATGATCTAGGGACAGGGCTTTATCATGTTCGTGAAACTGATTTCATGGCGGAACAGGATTAGATTTCTCGGGCCCTTAATTTCAGGAGAGTGAGCACCGTTCGCTTTGAAAGTTACCCATGACTGAACTATGGCTCGATCCTGGAGCACTGAAAGCAGTTGGGAGAATTTTTATGTTTGACCTGGAGAAGAAGCAAGAGTGCCTCGTGTTTCATTGGCATTCCTTTTTTCATATCCTGTTAGGGGGATTGTTACCAGTATTTCCATACCCCTGTTTTTCTGCCCATACTAATAATTTGTCTTCTGACTTTTACTATTTCCTGAAATTTGTAATCCATGTATAAATGTATATATAATAATATCGTGGGAGTGTTCGTAGTTTATGGTCTTATGCAACTCAAGTATCCTTTGCATCGAAAAATTATTCTTCCCGCATCCCACTTGATTGCTAACAGCAGACATTTGTCAGCTTGGCAAGCCTCTGTGGACGGCTCTCCGACCTGCTGTTCCGAAGAGCTGGGTTACGATGTTATAGAGGAATAATGGGGTTGACTCTTGAAGAACCAAGTCATACACCCAGCCCACGTGTGCCAACACGGAAGTAGAAGCCAGTGTGGTCGGCAGGAAAATTCAGCAAAGCCTGTCGGTGCCTAAGGAGTATCTGCCTTCGAAAATTAAAGAAGGAATTGGCTTGGAAAAAATAAATGAGGTCGTGAGACGGTTGTCTTTGAGACCCTTCAGAGCTCTCCTCTCGTTAACTTGCCAGTTTCCGTGCCCAAATCTCAAGGAGGTTCCTCTTATCAGTCGGAGACCACGCGCTTTTTTTTTTTTCTCTTTTGCCATTGCTCCGAATTTGAGGTTCTATTCTTATCCCTGTCTTGAAATTCTTAGTGATTTCGGAGAAGGGCCCCTGCCTTTCTCTTTCTCACGGCCTCGTGTGCACTGGGGAGGGCTCAGGCTTCGGTCTACACCAAAGTCGACTGTCTACAGTGAAGTCTACTGTTGGACTTCACCGACAGTCCAAATGCTGTAAAACTACAGCGTCGCATGTTTGCATGTGACTTTTACGCTCTCCGTTCTCTTTTAATGCATCTCCGGAACTTTCTCTCAATTCCCCATTGACTCTGCCACGGAACAGAGGTGTCCCCAGTTAGGGGTCTTCACTTCAGTTGTACAGATTATAGATGGCTACGTGAGCTGCACCAAACTCAAGGTATAACCAAGAAACAGTATTTTTTTTTAAGATTTTATTTTATTTATTTGACAGAGAGAGATCACAAGTAGGCAGAGAGGCAGGCAGAGAGAGAGAGGAGGAAGCAGGCTCCCCGCCGAGCAGAGAGCCCGATGTGGGGCTCGACCCCAGGACCCTGAGATCATGACCCGAGCCGAAGGCAGCGGCCCAACCCACTGAGCCACCCAGGCACCCCGAGAAACGGTATTTTTAAAATAGATGTAGGGTGTGGTGGGCCTATCATTAGTTAGTGACTTTGGAGATAGATACATATGTTTTTGAACTCCTGAATCTTTTCTGTAACTTTCATAGCTAATCTGCTCTTCCCTTACAATTTCTTTTTCTGTGAACTCATTCCTTATACTATGCTTAGATAATTTTCTATATAAAATTAATTTACTCTCCCCCCTAATGTTTCAGTGTTGATGCAGAATATCCCTTCCCCAACCCCCACCCCAAATATGCAAGTCAGAACCCCACAGTCACCCTGACTCATGCCTGTGTTCCTTTCTCAGACACCACAGTTGACAGAATCCCCTATAAAAATCTGTTTCATCTCCCCGTTTAGTTCGTCATCTTTGCCAGGGTCTGAGTTGGGCTTCATGCATTACGACCAGGTTTCTCTCTTGACGTTCTCTGTTGCTGCGTTGGGCCGGTACTCTGTGCTAGCGTCAAAGGATCTCTGTAGAACCTCCATCTTGTCATGGGCCTGTTTAAAATCCAGCAGGAGTCATTCCTGATTTCCACTGAGATCCGACTCCAGGTTCTTTAACATGGTGCCGAGGCCTCTGGCAATCTTCTTGTCGGTGGCTTGTGATAGACTTTCTGTACAGCTGCCTACCTATGTCCGTTTTCACTTGCTGCTCTCCCAAGAAGAGACATTTCCCCCTGTACTTACTTCTTTTCCCGTGTGCTCATTCTTCCTCATCTTTAAAGACACCCTCCCCAGAGTTTTGGGGGAGCAGTGGCTCGTACGCTCTCCTGGGCTGATTTCCGGCATCTCACGTGTCCCCATGCTTTCTGGAGTTTATGGTCGCTGCCACATACTTGAGCTTGTGTTGCAGTTTCTCTTGGTGGGGCTGTGGTATGCATGTTGTATGTTGTATGTTGTATGCAGAAGCCAATGTGATTTAGTCGTGCAAAAGCAATCTCTTGTTCAGCCCGGAAACTTCCTAAGTGTTGCATGCTATACATCTGGGGGGCGGTTGGGGGGGGGGGGGGGGGGGGGGGGGGGGGGGGAGTGAGCGCATGTTTATGGGAATACTGTCTTGGTCTCTCTTGAATGTCTTTGCAGGCTGCGACCATAATCACCCCCCAGTTCTTTTCATTCAGAACTGAGCTCTTTCTATTTGAAAACCAATAGAAAATCATCTTTGTCTGCATAAACATTGACAGAGAGTATAAGGATTAAGAATCTTCCTTCTGCCGAAAATGCACGAGAATCACCCAATCTACCTTAAAAATACCAGCAGAGATTTCCCTACTGTGGTAGGTCCTTTAGAAAATACCATTCTTTACCGATGAACACGCTTCCCC
Source organism: Mustela nigripes (assembly GCF_022355385.1). Taxonomy (NCBI): domain Eukaryota; kingdom Metazoa; phylum Chordata; class Mammalia; order Carnivora; family Mustelidae; genus Mustela; species Mustela nigripes. The sequence continues at coordinate 119,746,550 of NC_081575.1, read as the reverse complement.
AGACGGAAGACGATCGAGAAGCTGTCACATTAATAATAAGTAATATATTTTCATTATTTACATCTAAATCCTTGAGTTTCAAATTAACAACACTTGAAGGAGACCTGTTCACACAAATGAAATTTGAATTGTAGATCAGGTGACACTTGGGAAGGGTTAGGTCACGTCACAGCTTTTCAACACCGCCGAGATGTAATTTATGTAGCGTCATTGCAAAGAGAGAAGTCTAATGGCTTTTTAATTATTCTCCACTTCAAAGAATAAATGGGAGGGAGACTCGTTGCCAGACAAAGGCAGGAGATATTGGAAGCTGAGTAGAGATAATTATGCAGCAATGCCCTAGTAAAAGTATCCTAGGACAAGGGAGTGGAGCATGCTTCTCTGCCCATGGACCTGGGGAGTGAAACTCAAGCACACCCTTTGTTCATGTCCCTACTGTCACGCCTCGCTCTCCAAGGCGGGTGGCCACGGCGAGTCACGGAACGTTGGTGGAAAGCTCTGGTTACCATTTTAGGGAAGCGTGTTGGGCTGTGGGTTACAAAGAAGGAGCAGAAGCATCTGTTGTGTTCATTTGTGGAACTCAGAGACAGAGTGACTTTGATACAGTAGCTTCAGAACAACCCACCAAGAACGTTGTCCAGAATAAAACGTTGTCAACAGTGTGCAATAAGAGAAAACCGTTTCTGAAGCTTCAGTCTCTTTGGGTCCATTGTGGGAAGAGAATTTTGGCCCCACTCGGCTAAGTGGGATATGATGGCCTTTCGCTCTGAAAGTGGATATTGAGTTTTTAGTTATAAAATATGAAGCTTGGATGAGAGCTCATTCCCTTAGAGAACATGGAACTTGCGTGTTCACACAGCAAATACGTGCTCTTTCTTAATCATAATGTTTACGATTTATTGAAGCTTTGTAGCATGCCAGGGACTAGAGATTTACTCCCAGGGGGGCTTCTTGGAGGAGCCAGTTTCATTCCAGTGAATGTAAGGAAGAAAAGAACAGATGGAGGGACAGAGAGACAGATTAGAGAAGCAATAAAAACTAAGGAAAACAGAGGTGTCGGTGCCATTCTGATGAACACAGGGCATGGCAACCGTCCGTAGCCTCTCCTCCAGCAGTCCTAGTAAAAATTTTACAGGGAGGATCTTGAGAAAACCCAGGTGTGCGTGTGTTTTCATTAAATAAAATGACATAAACCAAGACATAAAGTGTTAGGTTGATAGGAGAGAAAACGAGTTCCGCCAGCTACCGTGTGATAAAGTTTACTGTTTTGGTGAAGTCTTTCTGACGGCGCCTGGGTTCCTACTCAAGTGTAAAGATTCTCCTCAACACTGGCTTAGAGTGAAGTTCCACGCATCTTTGCAGAGCCTTCCCGAACTATCTGAAAATATTGACTTTTTGACAAGAGGCATTAAGAGTTACTTGGCAAACTTGAGCTTCCTATCAGTGGTGTGGGGGAAGGTGTCCAGTTCTTCAGGTTTTAGAACTTTGAGTTATAGGCTCAAGGGAACGATGAACAATGCATATGGAAATACATGTCACTAGCTAAGGGGGACATGGCAACAGATTTGGTTAGCGGGTTCTTCTGCCAGCGTGCAGTAGTTCTTTTACGGAGAACTCTTCCAGCACTTCAGAGATGTGTCTAGTTCTGTGTCTTCATAGTTTCTGTCCCAGTTTGTGAGCAGCAATTTCTCCTAGTTCCAAAGTTTAATGTCAAAAGCGTAATATCCCCTGGGTAAGCCAACAAGCAGGACTCACGGACTTCAAATGTAGTGAAGGAAGCTGCCCAACCTGGAAAATGTCCACATCAGTGTGGCCATCAAGGTACACACGGAACCCACCTTGAAAACCAAAGTTCATAGATGCTGTGTACAGAGACACCATGTGTAGATGCTATGTTCACTGCTTCCCAACATGTTTCATGGTGAGAACATGGAAACCACGTGTGGGATAAGGTTGGAAATATTTGTTTTATGGTATTTCTTGACTCCATGAGCCTTTGATCTCTTTCTGCTTGGACAACGTTATATTCCCTCGTCCTTTGCATTTTGGCGGGGGGGGGGGGCGATTCCTCCCACCTCCTTTCTAAGCAACATACACCTGCCATATAAAAGCAATGAATGATGCGGAATTGAGGAAGACCCCAGGAAGGCTACCATCTAGTGAAAGAAGTAGACATGTGCAAAATCTACCACCCCCGCCATTGTTAGGCAGATGCCAAGAGAACCCATAAAAAGAAGTGAAGAGGCAAGAAGCCTTAGCAACGTCAAGTATAAAACTCATTCAGTGGGCCAGGAAGTAAATCATCCCTAAACTCAATGAGCACAAGGACCCTTCTGTATCGTACCTCGCCAGGGCCAGTTGTAAACTGAATGTCGTCATAGCCACTGCACAATCTGAAAATGGGCCTCAGTTTGCAGAATACAAGAAATAGTGAGCGTGCTACATTTGCAGGCCATCGGCATCGTGGGAACATCTCCGAAGGATCCAAGGGGATGTTTCCCTCTTGCAACAAAACTTGAAAATCGACACAACACATCCTTGGTTCGCTACCAAACTTCTCCCGTCACTGGAAGTTCAGAATTTGAATTTTCCATGATTTTCCCGCAGGAATTCCAAGATATTAAAGAATGAATACAGCAGAAGGAGAAATACTCCATCCTCCCCTCATGCCTTCTGCCTATCCTCGCCGCCATTTTGTTTCTCTAGACTTAAAACCACCTCAGTACGTGCCATGTCTCGCATAATTAGGACTTGGGAGTATATGGCTCTCTTCGCCACAACCACACGTGTTCCCATTACTGAGTTTTTTTCCCAAATTCCCTCTGCCCTTCATTTATGCAAAATCTAGCTACACTTTAAGGTACAAAGGCAATCATTTCTTGGCCATCCTTGTCGACTATAATTTCTCTCCCATGTGCTAAGGGAGTATTTCCTCTTTTCATGAGTGTGTTTGGCAATTATGCTGTAAGATCTTAAGATGGCTCTGTGTCTTCCTTATTTTTTTATTATCATAATCTCAATAAAATGTATAATGTTGACTGAACTATAATAGTTCCCAACCATGTGGCATAGGGTTGCTTGGAAGGCCTAGAATAACAATGAAATCTGTCCATTTATTTATTCATTTTTGTCCTTTCATAGTTGCCTTCTATATTTGGAAATTACTTGATAATTCTACGTTTCAACAGTAGAATTGCAGTATGCGTCTTACATGAAAAGTGACATTTGTTAATAGTTGTAAGAATGTGTATCGCTGAGGGGTCAGTGTGGGTCAGTCAGTTAACTGTCCTACTCTTGATCTCAGCTCAGGGCTTTATCTCGGGGTCATGAGTTCAAGACCTGTGTTGGGCTCTATGCCTACCACATTCACTAAAAAAAAAAAAAAAAGGAATTACATCATTTAAGGAATTTAAGATTTGAAATCATTCTAATGTCTAGAAGTTGAAAAAGTGTGAATCATCTGAAAATCCTGATCACCTAAAGGATACTGCCAGGAAACAATCTATAAAAATAATTGTGGACACTTGCAATTAAATTCCATATTTTTAAATGTAGAAGGAACATGGTACCTGTTGAGTGATATACTGTTTATCACCATAAACAACTTAAGTCTAAGATTCATGTTCTCCTACAGATGTAAGAGACTGGAAGATATATTGCCGAGATTAAAATTCAGTCTCTTCCCTGCCTTACAAACATGAAGAAGAAATCAAACTCCATTGCACCTTGAACATTTAATAACAAATAGCAATAACAGATACTTATTTTAACCAGGCAGTAATCCATCTGTGAACACGTGTATGAACACTGATAACAATATGAATTATGGAAACAAAGGAAAACAAAACCGCAGAGAGATGCATCATTTAGCATGATTTATGCACTGGCTGTTCCTATAAGGTAGACATATACTCAGACCTCACAAAGCATATCTAGGAGAAGAGCATGCGTGAGAAGCTCTCCAGACGTACGTGATTATCCAGCAAGATTAGGTACGCTATCGGTGGTGTTGGAAGAACCTTCAGGAAGGATCATTTTTAGGTGGTCTTTGTGATGGACAGTAAATCAGGGAGGGAGAATTCAGGATAAGATTGACTGAAAGAGTCAGGAATGGCAAGGATGCACACATCTCAAGGACGTAAGAGATAAGATGTCAAAACCCACAAAGAGCGAGGAGGCCTCTACATGTTGTTCGTTATATTTTTGGCCTGAAAAACTTCCTTCCAACAGTCTAAAGGTGAGGGAGGTAATTCCCAGACCTCAGGCATAAGGCGTCTTTCTTTAGCTCTGGCTTGATATCAATTGGGGATTATGTTGGATTTGGATTCAGTGAGGGATGGGCGTGAATCTCTTCATTTCCAACAAGCTCCAAGGTCATGGTCATGATGGTGGTCTGCAGAGCACGAGGACGTTGTCCTATAAGAGAAACCGATCACTGAGAAACTGATCACTCCATCTTGGAATGGGTGAATGGAGCCAGGAATGGCTGGCGTTCTCGGCCGCCATGTTTATTGATACCAGTGTGGCATGAAGATGTGCTCATTTTCTGTATTTGCTGGGACAAGAAAAGGGTTGACATGCATGCTGTCACACCATGTTACAGTGGTAATCCTGAGAAATTTATATGCAGAGGGAGAAATCCAGAAGGGGCAAAAATGGTGAAAAGTGGTGCCATTATAGATACTTGGAAAATCAGAGGACAGAGGAGTTCGGGACATGTTGTGCTTGCAGAACAATGAAGATGCTTGTATGGAGATGTTCAGTGGGTGTGTTGGGTAGAATTCTGGCCCCCGTGACTTCTGACCACTGGCATAACTCCCATAGTTCCATTACATGGTAGAAGACTACTGATATAATTAAGGTTACTCATCTGCTGACCATATGTGGGGAGATAATGCTGGTTTATCAGGGTGGGTGTAGCATAACATGAACCAGTAAAAGCCGGGAATTTTGCAGACTTGGAGAGGAAAAGATGTGGCAGAAGAGGGAGTAATGAATTTGTAATTCATTACCCCAGAACACCACCTTGGACACCGGGCACCAGAAGGCATCTTCTGCATGGGCAGAAGATGTTGGCCTTTTGGACGAAAGGATTTGAAGTACCGGTAGGATTAATTTAGCTGATTGAGCTGCCATTGTCTGATTACATTGTCACAGTGCAAGCAAAGTGGCTGTGTGTGAATATGAACATTTTCACCTCAACATACTAACATTGAGCGTGTCGTGAAACCAAACCTTGCTTAACATCCTTTGCTAGTGTAAAAAAAAAAAAAAAAAAGCTTTGCTAATTTTCTGTTTTTTGTTTTTCTTTGTGCTAAGATGAATGGTGTCAGGAAAGGAATATAATTGCTCTTATCATTTGAAAAGTTCTGGAAACATTTGGTGCTGCCCTTTGGAAAGACGACTGTATGACATTGAGCAAAGATGGTCAAGGCCATTTATTCTTTGGAAACGGACCCTGTCATCTGTGTCCGGGGGGGCTCCATTTTCCCCTGGAGGGATCTTGTCTATGCGTGTATCCCGTAAGGATAATTTCCAGCCACCCTAGTAGCCAGTCGGCACATCACTGGGCAGGGCAAGCACCCTGTGGGGATGGGGTTTTCCAAGCAAAACAAAGCAGATTGCATGAGCGCTCCAGGTCAGTCGTGAAGGGCAAATACTGGGCAAAGAGAGGGAACCAAAACTGGAGATGAGAAAGTATAGGAGACTAAGATATCAGCATGTTTCTAGAGTCTTCTCCTCTCTCTTCTCACTTTCCTGGGACCATCCAATGTGCTTTTCATAAGATAAATATCGGGGAATCCCCAGCGCTTCCAAGAGATTGGAAGTGGACATGATTAGTCTCAACTTCCTATAAATTCTCTTTTGTCACACCAGAGCCTGATGTCCCCCACCCCCCGGTCCAAACACAGACATGGTTAGAGTCGTGTACTTAATAACATCTATTTCAGACACATATATGCCATTCCACAATTATTAATATGTAGAAGGGTCTAAAACAGACCATATTCAGTCATGGCACGTCTGTGTGTTCATAATCACAGTGCACGGCGAGTGCACTGAAGTAATTCAGACAGACGCATGGATGTTCTTCCAGAAAATGGCCTGCAGAGCTGCCGGGGAGTTGGGTTTTGCTTTGCGCCGTGGTTTAAGCATGGTCAGTCCTCCTTGTCCTGTAGTACGCCCCGCACGCTTCTCCGTCTGGTCCTCCTCTAAGGCTGGGCACATGGAGGAAGGTCCCTGTGTTGCAGGCTCTGCACGGTGGGGCGGCACTAGCAGTGATGAGTGTCACTGGGTTGAGTTCTGGGTTGAGGCAGCTGCCTTGACTTGCCTCTCCGGGGCTCTGTCCCCTGCTGCTCGAAAGCTTAACAGCTCCTAGGGACATGGTGGGCTCCATAAGATGGCAAAGCCTCCCTTGGCCAGTCTGTGAGCGCCAAGGATGAGCAGAACCTCTCCGCTCATCGCACTGGGGTTGAGGAGTGGGCAAGGCATCCAGCGTTGTGTTCTACCCCAGAGAGACTTCAGAGTGGTTGGGTACGGTCCTGGAACCTGGCTTATTCCCGCTGAAAGTCTCTGGGGAGGGGGGTTAAGTAGTGACAGCAGGCTGTACTCACTTCTGCTTGCTGTCCACGACGAGTTTGCATTCAGCATTTACATGACATTCAGAGGGGATAAGTGACCACTGCAAAAGCTCTGGCTGGTCCTGCAGATCACAACCCACTAGAACGCCAATCTGGAAACATCTTCTTCCTGGGAGGTTGTTATCATGAGTTCTGAAGTGCCTGGACCCTGGCCAGCATTCTCCGCAGCTCTGACAAACTTCATTAAGTCAGAGACCCCGAGAGGGTAGCTTGGAGGTCCTTGGGGTGGCACGCGGTTCCTGGTTTGGCCTGAGCGGTCGAGAACGGTAGAAAAAACATCTTGAGCATTCACAAACACTTCTAATATCACTAGCGATTAATAAGAAATGGCACTCCGAAGTGCCTACCCAGAGTCCACAGACAGAGAAGTCCTCCTTGTGGAGTGGAGCTATTTCGACATGTTCAATTATAATAATAGGAAACTCGGCCGTTATTTCAGTGTTAGGTGGTCGAGGACCCGGGGAAAATTAAGATCATGGCCATGGGGAAAAATTAAAAGGTAGGCTTGACAGAAAGAGGGAGGAGCAGCTCCTAGGAGAAAATACGAATTTATGCAGAACGTTTCCTCCAAGTCTTCCTTTTATCCCTAGGGGAAGAGAGAAACCTTCCACTTTTATATTTATAGATACACTTATAAATGTGGTGCACTTCTCTTTTCAACTGTAAGAAACTCGGCTGGCGAAACCTGGCGGCAAGCAGAATAGAATCCCACCCAGGCTGTATCGTTTGGGGGGGACAAAACCCTTTTCCACAAACATCCAAAGATGAACAGAGTAAGCATTGCCACGATTTTTTTTTTTTTTTTTTTTTTTTTTGCTGCTCTGTGGGAGTAGGCGGCAGATTTCGCCATCCATTTCTGCATAAGTTCTCATTTGGTGATAACAAAGTCTATTAACAACCCTTGTTTTGCAGTAAAATGCTGTACCGATGGAATGGAATTAAAATAATAATAATTAAAAGGGAACAGGAGACAAAGGGGGGGTGTGCTGTGAGTCAGAATTATTCATCGCGAACAACCTACCTGGCTTTCTTGTTCAAGGAATCTGATTTTGTATAAAGAGAAGTCATCAACGTCTTTGAATAGAAATAATGGCTGGAAATGCTTGAGTCATTTGTGTCAGAATTAGAAAAAAAGAAGTTTCGCTGATGCAAAAGTTTCATTGATGAACATTAAGTGATTGCACAGCATCGGGCAGAGGAGTAAGTTCATGAGCTTACAGAAGACAAAGTTTATGATGCCGGCAGATTTTTCTCTTTTCTATCTCCCTCCCCTGATTGTGTTCCCCATTGTCTGTGTCCTCAACAGCCCTGGGGTCCCCAGATGCCCCGTTTCCATGTCCCGCAGGCTTTTTTCTTCTCCGCTCTCTTGCCTTTCCTAGGACCCCTCCTGCTACCTGCTGCAATTAGGGAGATGTTAGAGTGAGATTAGAAGCCGCCGCTCTAACGAATGGTCTGCTGATTCCGGGGCCACGAGGCGTCTCCCTGGTGGAAAGGGCTGGTCTTCAGAGCTCTGAGGTCTAACCGGGGTTGTGGCTGGTGTCCAGGAACCTGGACCCTCCTGTGTCCTCACTGCCGGGAACTGGGTCTTAGGAGAAGGTGCTGCAATGATCGTGGAAGTTCTCTTCCATGTATGTTCTCGTCCATGTATGTTGGTACTTAGAAGAATGTCTCTGTTGACTTGGGCACTGCTCTGTGGAGCCCTGAACTTAGCGAGATGAACAAGGAGATGAGAAGTCAGAGGAGGGACAGGATGTGGATACTGAGGCTGTGCACAAGACTAAAGGTGGTACTTGGTAGCAGGTTGCTTTGATGTTCCAGTGTGTGATGGCGGGGGCCACCTGCTCCAAGTCACGGGAGGGTCCTGGCACAGGGTAGGTGGGGTCCCTGCAAACAGAGGCAGCAGGGGGCCCTGAAGCCATCGTCTTTGTCAACCATGGAGCCTTGCCTGTGCCTCGATGCCGCTGTCAAGAGCTTTACTTAGCCAATATGGGCAGAACCTAGGCCTCATTTTGACACCAAGTTCTTTCCAATGACCTTCCTCGTCCGTCTTGCTGAGTTTGCTCAAAATACCATGGCCTTTAACGCACCTTTTTTCTTTGTGCGTTTCCCGAGACGGTCTCTCTTTTCAGCATCCCGCCAGCCAGTCTTCATTTAGCCTTCATAAAGAGAGAACACCAACGTGGTGTGGGACATGCGGCGGTTAAGGGTATTTTGCTGGCCGTGGCTGGGTCTGGGGTCTGAAGTGACTGCAGCGGTTTCTGGTTTGGACAGCGGGGCAGGGCTGTCTTCTGAAGTAGCAAGCTTGCGGGCAGAAGAGCTCCCGGTGCTGGCTGGAGTCCTTGCCCACAGGCGAGACCCTGACCCTAGAAGCTCTGTTTCAACACACAGCGGGCCTCGCTGAACGGACCGGGGTGTCCATGTATGTGGAATCAGGCCAGTTTGGATCTGCCCGCAGGAACCCGCTTGGAGCCCTTTCCTGGTCGGCGCTGGGCCACAAAGCCAGCCTGGTGAGAGATGAATCGGAAGTTCACGATGTCATTGTGCAGATCTGCCTGTTCTGGATAGAGACGCAGACTGTGGACCGTCGCCGCTGGGGTACGCGTTTGGATACTGGAGAGTGAATTCTCTCTCCTCACCTCTGCTCCTGGGCTTTCTCCTGAGCCCTTTAAAGCTAATTGCTTTGCTTGTACTATAATCTGGCATCAGAGAATAACTCAAGTACAAATAACGTATGCACTACCATATAATCGAAACCATTTTCAGTCTTTTGCGAAGCTATTACGAAGAATTCCTTCTCAGTCTATTTTTGTGCATTGTGCAGACGGGCTGTTCTCCCTAAGTGCCTCCCTGTGCCCGCCGCAGGAGGGGGCTGGCCATTTGCTAGAGCTGAGATACCGGAGTACAGGTGAGAGAGGGAACAGAGGTGCACCAGACAGTTCCATCAGCGCCCAGAGTGGCTCAGAAGCAGTCAGAAAGGAGGGCTGGAGACGGGACCGGTGACCAGGCCCTTCCTGTGTGTTATGGCTGAATCACGTGCCCCCCAAATCTGTGCATGGAAGGTCCAGCCCCCAAGACCTCAGAATTTGCAGACAGGGGTCTATACAGAGGTAACCGATGGCATACAAGGTCCTGCGTGTGGTGTCCTCCTGAGAGAAGGATATTTGCCTGTAGATGTTCACACAGTGATGGAGAGAAACGTGTGTCAGATAATGAAATCCTGTTGGTTAAGGTCGTTAGTGTGTGTGGTACTTGGTTATGGTAGAGCAGATGAAAGCGTTTGGGAAGGACACTGTGTGTGTGTGTGTGTGTGTGTGTGTGTGTAGGTGTCTGGCTGTAGCTGTCTTTCCAAGATAAAGCCAGAAGTCAACCTAGTTGACATCAGCCTAGTTGGTTGAGCATCTGCCTCCCGTTCTGCTCCTGGTCCCAGAGTCCCAGGATCGAGGCCCACGTCATGCTCCCTACGGGGCATCTGCTTCTCCCTCTGCCCCTCACCGTGTTCACGCTCTCTCTTTCTGTCTCCAATCAATAAATAAAATCTTAAAGAAAGAAAAAAAAAAAAAAAAGATAAATCCGGAGACCTAACTCAGTCCTGCCCCCTAGAGCAATGAGGATCCACACTCCGAGGTGATCCCACGACCATCGCGTCTAGCCCGAGGATGGGCAGGGTAATAGCCTCCCAGAGATTTCCACGACCCGATCCCCGGAAACTGCGAAGGGCATGCGTTCCTGGCAAAAAGGGACTTTGCAGATCTGAGCAAAGTCATGGATCCTGAAATAGAGAGATGATTCTGGATTATGGGATCGGGCTCCATTGGATCCCTTGACCCGTTCGAAGTCACAGAGAGGGGCAGGGGCGCCCATCAGACGCAGCAGAAGCAGAGGAAGCAAGCGGCCAGGTGAGAAGGATTATGCGCATCCTTGCTGGGTCTGAGGCATGGGTGACCCCATGGAGGGACAGTAGTGGTCGGTCCTAGAGCAAAGGACAGCCCGTGGCCCATGGTTGGCAGCTGGAAAGACAGCAGGGCCCTCCGCATCCTGTAATTTCAAGGGGCTGGACTCCGCCAAGTGCCTCATTAAATTTGAAAATGGATTCGAAAAAGAAAGAAGGAGCAAGGAAGGAAGGAAGGATGGATGGATACATGGACTCTGGACTATATGCAGACATGCTGGTTCAAAATCTGTGTTTGGCCAGGATGCCCAGGTCATTTCTTGCATCCGCCAAGGCTGCCTGTCTCGATTCAGAGATCCAATGAAAACGAGGAACTTACTTCTTAATTAGCACCACGAGGAGAGGTTCCCAGAAGTTACTTCGATAAAACAAATCTCTTAGCGACACCACTAAGGAGGCGGCCGTCTGTGCAACCTTTCTTCTTCTTCGTCGTCTCTTTGAAGCCTTGTAAATACACGTAATTCTCGTGGTCTGTCTCGCTGCTGGCGAAGCTTGTGTTAATGCGGCGTTGATAGGAGCGTTCCTGGGAACAGAGCTGACTTCAGCCCGGATCTTGGCATTTTCAGCTCCAGAGTCGGTTTTGCGTGTGAACACTGATCCGGGCAGGACAGGGCACCAGCTGCTGTGCAGGGCTTACGCCAAAATCAGAAGTTGGAGGGTATTAGATGTTTATGAAACCACCTTATTATCCCCACTTTCATCACGAACACCTTGGGGCTCCGTCAGGTGTCTCTCTGTCTACCTCCCGCCGGCTGCCGGAGTGTATTATCCTCTGAACCCAGCCACTCCGTCTTCACTCACTTGTCAACTCTTGAAACCCGGAGTGATCATTCCTGTTGGACAGCTGGTCTGGGGAGGCGGCGGGCATACTCATAATCAACCTGTCTTCCCTCTCCTCAGGGTTATCTTGTCTTTACGGGACTCTCCATCAGGCTCTGCCTCCCAGAGCCTTGATCTCAGCCCCGTGTTTATCCGACACGAGACGCTCTCAGCCCAGATTTCTGCGCTCTGCACTGTTGTTTTCTCTGCAAACTGCCACACGTGCCAAGCACTTTCCCTGCACGCCAGTCTTTCAAGCATCCTGATTGTCTAACATGAAGCAAACAAGCTACTTTGATCTAGCTTTTTAAGAGAGAACGTATCCCTGATTAAGCGTTCCCGGAGGCAAACCCAGATGGATGTCAGACTCAAAAAAAAAAAAAAAAGGAATATAGCTTGACATGGAAGTCTAATGACTAATGCATGTCAGACTCAAAACAAACGGAATGTAGCTCGACGTGGAAGTCTAATGACGAATACAGGTAAACTGGGGATTAATTTGTTGAGAAGAAACTCCCTCTAACCTTATCGAGAGGGTGTTCATCGGATATGAAATTATGATTTCAAATGTTGTCAGCTGCCTGCTGACTTTTTAAAAAAAATCTTGACATTTGTAAGAAATAGAAACCAAGTGTTATTGCGCTCCTACTGTGATGAAGAGGACAGTCCTGTTGTGGTTAAGATTATTGTCTGGGTGTGACGGTTTAAGCACACGTACAACTAGGGAAGACGCAGCTGGGGGGAGCTGTACTGCATACATTCAGGAAATGCTGGGACTAAAGTGTGGGCTTTGGAGCTCAGGGCGGGAGGTATAGTCCCCCGGGGAAATTTAAGTCCCACCACAATCCAAACTAAAGATACCGATAACTGACGTGTTCGTCGAAACACCACAGTCACAGAGTGAAAATGTCACGTAGGGCCTTGGAGAAGGTAGTTGTGACACATAGAGAGAAAAGAGTAATATACTGCATAAATAAAGAACATCTTTCAATCAGCACCGGATTTGCGGAAAACATAATCAAAGAGATGGGCTGAGTAGGCACTTGGAAACAACACCACGTAAATAAGCAAGATGCATATGGAAAGTTTCCCAGTTTTGATAATCAATCAGGAGAATGGCAATTGAATGCATAGAAGAGTACCACAGGACAACCTCCAGAAGTTGCCAGAATGGAAAAGATGGATGATATCAAGTGGGGGTAAAGATGGGGAGCGACTGGAACTCTTTTGGGCATGTACCCTGGTCGGTCTATGGACCCCACAGCATGTGCCAAAGCAAGGATGTGTGCCCACCATGTGGCTCAACAGGTCCGGTCTTAGAAATCCACACGTTTCTTCCCCACGCACATGGAAAAGAACGATTTTTTTTTTCCATAGCACTATTTATGATTACCTTACACAGGAAACTACTCAGACAGTCATGCGCAATAAACTGAATAGGAAAATACCAAAGAAGTCTTGACAAAGGAAGTGTCCTTTGAACTCAGTATGGAAGAATGAGTTGACTTTTATCCCGGATCTAGTCCGAGATTACTTCTGCTCGTTTTACACCATGCATGTGATTTTTGTGCCGTGTATGTCTTAACACCCTGAACTCGCTTCTTTATGCTTCTGGTTATTTGTCCGTGTATTTCCCAGGCCTGGCCCAGGGCCCCACATACATCAGTGTGTGTCTCCTAGAGAAGAAAAAAAAAATCAGATAAAACAACTTTTGCCTGCTACTTTTTTCCTTTCAGGTTTATTCAGAGGGTCATTTGCAAACTTTAAAAGGAGATTTAATTACATGAGAGACTATCTGCTATGTGATGCCTCTGTCACTTATGTTGGCTAATTGGGTTTGGCTGCTGAGACGGAGAAGTGGATTCTGAAGAATGGGAATTGAAAGTCTCTCATCTCTCGTGTTCAAAAGCGTGCCTAACTGGTGGCAAGAGGCACCCCAGATAGCTAAGTCCTTGGCCGTCCTTCTTGACCTGTATTTACTTCTTCTGAGAGATACACTCTTCAGTGGAGGACCCTCATGTCTGAAAACTTGTGTTCTTCTTCACAGTCTGCTAAGAAATCTAGCTCTCTGAAGAGGAGGGGATGATTCAGATCACTGGTTCCTAAATAATAATACTGTCATAATAAAGATCCTTAAGCTGTCTCCTCCAGAGATGTGGAATTCATAACCCCAACATATAAAAATGCCATATAAAAAAAAAAGAATCCGTGCAAAGAATACTTGTGTTTAATTTGAGGCATAAAAAATGCCATTTTTTGGAGAAATCCTTGTGTCAAAACTTTGTGTTCAATCTCTGGGTAGAACAACAAAAAAGAGGGAATGATGATTTATGGCTTGTAACAGCTGAGACCTCTTCCCCAGACTTTTGGTCTGTCCACGCATCTTCTCCTCTGATGTGGTCAGGAGGGGATGTGTGGTCCACCCGACCCTTCAGGAGTCACGTGCAGGGAAAGACCCTTTGTTATTCTCACGATCTGTTCTGCATGGGAAGCAGGCACAAGCTTAAGCTGGAGCCCAGGTAGGGAAGTAAAGCCTGGATTCTTGCTGTTTCTGGAATTCTTGGTTTTGGCTCATTATCCTAGGCAAATACATGAATTCTAATGATCTGGTTACTTAACGTGCATAAATAAGATACTATACTAAAGGGTCTGCCTCCATTTTTGATGTTTGTCTGCTGACAGCTTTCATGCAGATCAGCTCCTCCCTTGCTGTCCTACATGCAAACACAATGATAAGAATGCCTAGGCGTACCCTCCTTTGGCCAGGATGGGAGGTTTAAGCCGTTCAAGCCCCAACCTGTGCTCAGGAACCCTCAGACCATCTCCATGCCCTAACCACCATAAAAGCTTAGCTGTGTCTTTCCGTGCTCTTTAGAGCGATTTTGGAGCAGTTGGAGAGCCTGCCCTATTCTCCCCCAGAAAGCTTCATTATGTGAGTAGTAAATCTTTTTGGATATATTTGATGCTTGTGCTGTTATGGATCTTGACCTCTAAACCAAACTGTGAGTGGAAGGGGGTCTAACCCACCACTGTGGAAGGACTCAAGCAGATGCTAAATCTTAGCCCTGAGCATACCATGGAGGAGGCCAATATATTCAGCAGAACAACGAGAGCTCCACTCCTTTGAGCCAAAAATGTACTCACCCATCAATATTTGAATAACTTGCTTCTTCTAGACTTTCCAAAACTGATATATTCTATTTACTGCTCTTTCCTCGGATGCCATCTACATGGGGTTGGGGGTCTAAAGTGGTTCTCTCCCCTATGAACTGCCGTAATGTTTCGCTTGTCACTTTCTTGTGCAATTGATTACAGTCTCCCTTTGAGTATAGTTATGTGGGCATGCTACATTGCTTTGGGCAATGGGGGTATCTGCTCATGATGAAGCAGTGTCTTACACAGTCCATGCTCAGTGAACGTGTGAATGAGGACATCATGAACTCCAGTAGAAAGGTGTGAGGAAGCACAATGCTATTCAATTTGCACCGAGCATTTATGAGGACACATTGAAGCATTTATAGATCCATCTTCAGCCACCATAGCAAAGATGTAAGAAGCAAACGCTGTTTGTTTTCCAACAAGCCTTTATGAGTACACATTTAAGAGGGTCAGACAGGCTTTTCCTTGCTGTACCACTGGACAAGATCACATGTTTTCTTGTTCACTAATACGGGACAAAAGAGAGAATGAGCCTTGACTGTGACATAACCAAGTGTCTTATGGAAATACAATACTAACTTCTTATCTGTGGAACTGTTAATAGGTGCTACCCATTTTTCTGCCCCATTACATGTAGTAATTCTGGTGACCACGTCAACAGCACTCTAAAGTATGTATCATTTATAACCCCATTGATGAGATCTGTAAAACTGAGGACCAGTGAAGGAAGCTAATGGTTTATCAAGGTTATAGGATGCTATGATGGGATGCCAGGCACACGAACTAGGGGTTCTCCTGCTAAATTGCATGTATGCTCTTAGTGCGTGCTCCGTTCAGCCTTTTATTAGAGTCCACGCTGCCTCCTAATGTTCTGAACTCCTGGAACCCACACCCTCATGAAGTTGGCTTGCCTTGTGTGTGGGAAGGACCTAAGACTTGCTTCTAACCAACAACACAGCAGAGGAGATGTGGTGCCACTTTTGTGATGATGTAACATGAAGTTGTAACTTCTGTATCTCTTGGAGTCTCTCTTCTTTGCTGGCTTTGAAGAGGGAGGCTGCCATGTTGCAGATGCCCAGAGGGCAGAGAGCTAAGGGCTGTGTTCAGCCAACAGGAAACCGAAACCCTTAGTCCTGTTGTTCATGAGGACCAAATTCTGCCAACAGCCATATGAACTTAGAAGTGGAGCCTTCCTCACCTGAACTTCAGATGAGACCACTGCCCTGGCCAACACCTCAGGTGAAGCCTTGTGAGGGGCCCTGCCGTAGAAGACCAGTCAAACCACTCCTGGACTCCTGACCCACAGTAACATAAGATAATAACTTCTGGTTGAAGCCCCTGAGCATAGAGTAATTTGTTGCACAGATGTGGATAGCAGGAGGGTTAGTACATTTAGAAGACACCATGATTCATTCTCAAAGCCTTTTATCCCTGACAACAGCACTTTTTGTCGATCACTTTTCTCTTTTTTTCTTTTTATTTATTTATTGTTATAAAGATGTTATTTATTTATTTATTTATTTATTTATTTGACAGAGAGAGAGAGAGAGGGTGAGCACAACCAGGGTGAGCAGGGAGCTCAATGCTGGACTCGATCCCAGGACCCCAAGATCACGACCTGAGCTGAAGGCAGATGCTTAACTGACTGAGCCACCTGGGTGACACAGAGCAGTGCCTTCTAAATGATCCTGGTCATAAGAATCACCTGGGAGTGCTTTTGAAACATGCACAATTTGTACCCTTTAGGACTGAGTTAATTCGTTCCGGCGTCTAGAGTTTCACCAAGGTGCTCCTGTATTTTTGTGCACAGACAGAGTCACAAAGCACTGTCCTAGATTCCGGCGGCCGATCTTGACTTTATATTCTGGACTCCTGTGGAGTTTGGGGCGCCTTTTCTGCAGTGAAGCCTTGGGATTGGTCTTTGGTTTTGTTTTTGTTTTTGATTTGTTTTTATAGATGTTACCCAGGTCATTTTAATGTGCAGCCAGAGGCGAAAACTGCTGACTTAGAGCAAACTCAACCTCAGTAACTGGCCAAGACTCTATCAAGTAACCACGCTAGTTTTCTAGGTGGGAAGGCATGTTGAGACAACTCAGGTTCAAGCAAATCTGTACTTTCGTATAAGACTGACTCCCTCAAAGCAGAATGGTCCATTCATCCTTTAAGGAGACATTCTGAACTATCCCATAATGTAAGCATAAATTGAAAAAAAAAAAAAAAAAAAGCTGGCAGTGAGAAGCCACGTGGCTGACTCTATCATAGAGCACATGATCTTCTGAGCCCCAAGCTGGGTGTAGAGATGACTTAAAAAAACAGATGCTGCCCAGGAAGGTAAGGGCAGAATTTTCTTTATAACATCTAGGTTCTTCTAGAAATGTAGATGGGATATTTAAAGAGTACGGATCCACACAGTGTCGGCTGCATAATTTGTAGAGTCCAGGAGAAACTGGAAATGTGAGGTCCCATATTCAACGAGTAGGAAAAGCATGCCATCAAGGGAACAAGGTGTAAAGCTGTTTCCTTACTTCCATACTCTCTGTCTCTTGCCTTCCGGTGGTGTTTTGCGTTTGCTCTTTAATGTTATTCTAAGTAAATGAAAATTAAATTTTTAAAAATTATTAGCTTGGGTGTTACCATACATCTTTCTGTCGTGCAATGCCAGTTTTAAATGCAAATAGAAGAGCACTTAACTTTCCTACGGAAAAGTTAAGTGCTCTTAAGTGTTTCATTTGAAACAATGATTGCATTTCTGTCAGGCCTGGATTGTTTCTCACTCAGCTTTCCTGAGTATGACAGCAAGGACCCTCCTAGAATTCTTTACACGGCTGTGAGAGCTGGCAGGGTCCCTCCGGCTGAATGTGCTCTTGGGGAACCGTGGTGATCTGCTCTCAGAGGCTCAACGCAGTGTGCACGAACGTACGTGTGTGTGCGCCTTTATATTGCGTTCATGGGTTTGGGTGTATGGAAGATCTGACTCTCCCAGATGTTAAAGGCAAGAAGATGCCTGGGAGGTGCACCTGTGTTTGCCTCCAGAAAAAGACACAATCAGCCATCATCCCAAGACTTCTCCTGTCTTAAAGAGATTAATTTCTTAATATGCCCTTGCATTATGCACCCTTCCGGGGGCCTTGCCTGCTTGGGGCCCTAAGACGCTACTTAGCTGAAACCATCCATGGCCCGTTCTTCTGTGAGACCACGCTTGACAGGTGCTGGTGGGGCCCGCCCTGTCTAGGCATGCTGCAGGAGGTTTTGAGGCTGCCGGGAGTGGGTGAGGTATGGGGACACTGCAGTAATTATCACATTAACTCACGTCACTTTATTCAAAGACTTTCAACCTTTGATCTGGTGGATCTACGCTTCAGCACTTGTCCTCTCTCCCCCGAATCCTGATGCTTATGTCGAGTAAATTTGGTGAGGAGCAAACTCATTGTGAGGTTATTATTTGAAAGAACAGTTGACCGTCGTGCAAACTAGGATGCTATTCACACATTAACCTTCTTTGATTGCCTGCCTTTAAGAAGCCAGGCCAACGGATCCCATTAGCAATTTCCATTGTTATTTTGCACCGCTAATAATTAGATTCAGCTCATTAATGTGGGTTCCTTAGACTTTTTTTTTTTTTTTTGACCATGAATTTTGCATTCATTGATGCACAGGAAAGAAAATGCAAACCTGAACTACTCTCACACGGGGCCCCAGGTTTAATTTTCTTTCCTGACTTCATTTGTTGGGGACGAGAAATTTCTCCTCCCGCCTCTCAGGTTCATTATGTGGGCGTGCGAGAATGAGCGTACGTGTGCGTTGAAGTGAGCATTGGCCATGTGAGAGTTAAAATAACGAAAGAAAGGTGAACAGGAGAAAAGGCACAGTGTTTATTAATTTCTGTGGGCACAGAAGGGTAAGAAAGCACAAATGATTTTGCTCAAAGGATTATATACCTTTTTAACAAAGATTATATATTCTTTGGACTTCAAGGGCTGATACATTGTGTGAAAGGGGCTAGGAAATGGGTGGGGGCTACTAGGGCAAGGTATTTTACTAAAGTTCATTTGTGCAAAATCACTGTGGTGTCCACTCCCCTCTGTGCTGATAAGAAACGTTACTCTTGGGGCGCCTGGGTGGCTCACTTGTTAAGTGTCTGCCTTTGGCTCAGGTCATGATCTCAGGGTTCTGGGATCGAGCCCCACATCGGGCTCTCTGCTCAGCCAGGAGCCTGCTTCTCTCTCTCCCACTCCCCCTGCTTCTGTTTCCTCCCTTGCTGTGTCTCCGTTTGTCAAATAAATAAATGAAATCTTTATTTAAAAAAAAAAAAAAGGAAAAAAGAGAAATGCTACTCTTCTGGGTAGACAGGTGTCTGAATGTCTACGTACACCCTGCTCTTAGCCAGACCCTAGGAGGCAGGTAACTCTTCCCTAATTTGTCGATTCTCGGTTGCCGGTAGCTCAAAATGATCGTTATGCCGAAGTGGTGTATTGGAAGTTGTTCACTGTGTTTTTATTCTTATAATATGAATATGTAGGTGTTTAAAGTTTAATATGAGTCAGGGTTTTTCCCGTGAGGATCTCCAGCTGATTCCACTCCATGTAAGAACATCTTTCCACCACTTGAACTGCACAGTTTTGCCCTAAACTTCCCAGTTTTGCCCCAAATCAAGTGTGGGGGGATGACTGGGTGACTCAGTCCGTTAAACGTCTGCCTTGGGCTCAGGTCATGATCCTGGGGCCCTGGGCTCGAGCCCCACACCGGCTGTGTGCTCACTAGGGAGTGTGCTTCTCCCTCTCCCTCTGCTACTCTCTCTCTCTGTCAGATAGATAAATAAAATCTTAAAAATAAAATAAAATAAAAAGAGAAAGGATGGTTCATTTAACAGAAAGAGATACATCAAGTGTAGGTCTCTTTAGGACTCTCTGTTCAGCTCTGTTCTTGAGTCATGACCATACCGTGTTAATGACTTGGTTAATATTGAGAGACCGTAGATCACATGGACAATGTCCAGATCAAATACGAAAATAGAACTTGGACCAGCCCACAACCCTAACCCCTGTCCCTGCAGCAGGTAGCCTGGAATGCTCAGGACCTGGTCACTATTACTATTCTACCAGTTGCCCTAATGTTTCCCCTTCCTTACAACTCAGAACCAACCGGAGAAAGACCACCGTGCCCCCCAAACCAGTCCCCTAAGATGTCTTGCTTCTACCTAGCATGTCTCCAGCATCCTCACTGACTGAAGACTCTTGACTTATTTAAAAGAGTTCTTGGGGCACCTGGGTGGCTCATTGGGTTAAACCTTCTGCCTTCAGCTCAGGTCATGATCTCAGGGTTGTGGGATCGAGCCCCACTCAGGCTCTCTGCCTGGCAGGGAGCCTGCTTCCTCCTCTCTCTCTCTCTGTCTCTGCCTGCCTCTGCCTACTTCTGATCTCTCTCTCTCTGTCAAATAAATAAATAAAATCTTTCAAAGAGGTCTCATTTAGACGGAGAGATATCTTTGTTTATTTCCACAATTCTGAGTCCTTAGAGGTGGTAGTATATGTCTTCCAACTTTGCTTTTCCTCAAGAATGTCTTAGCTGTGCTAGGTCCTTTGAATTTCTTTATTTTCTTTTTTTTAAAATTTTATTTATTTATTTGATAGAGAGCACAAGTAGGCAAAGCAGCAGGCAGAGAGAGAGGGAGAAGCAGGCTTTCCGCCAAGCAGGGACCCTAATGTGGGGCTCGATCCCAGGACCCTAAAGGCAGATGTTTAACTGACTGAGCGACCCAGGTGCTCTGGTCCTTTGAATTTCTATATAAATTTTAGAACCAGCTTCTCACTTTCTATGAAAGTCTGCTTGATTTTGTTTTTGTTTTTGTTTTAACCAGGATTCAATTAAATTGATATACCCGTTTGGGAACAGGACAAAGCTTGGTAACCTTAAATCTTCCCATCCATGCGAGAGTTTCAAACAGGGCTTTCTTTCATTTTGCCGACCAGAGCTTTAGACTGTGTCTTCAACACATAGACCCCTCAGGGACAGGCTCGTGGCGGCCAGTGACTGGAAGGACAGCTTCAGCGCTCGCACACATCCCTGCTAGCTCACCTCAGGGACTTGTCTTTCATACTACCTGATTGTCAGTCACCAGCACCAGATCTGCTTAAGAAAAAAAAATAAAGTTTACATTTTATCTGTCATTTTCTAGTTTCTGTACTGGATGGGGTTGCTGCAACATCCAGTTGGCTGGACAGTTAGAAATGGAGCTTCTCAGATTAAAAAAATGTACTTTAACTAATGTTCCTAAGTTTCCTAGTCAATTAGGTAACAGTATACCATGTAGTTAATGGATTTTTCCCTCTATTATTTCTTCTTTTTTCATTAATGCTAGGGCTTTAAATGCAGAGAGCTAGTTGTACTCTAAGCAATGGAAATATATTTATAAAACTGAAAAAAATTAATAACCAGAATTTTCTTCTCAGAGGAAGTTTGCTTGGATTTAAATTTACTGATGTATATAATGAAAAGAAAATCCTTTTTTCTTACTTGTATAACTGGAGGTAAACAGAAAAGATTTCATAAAATTTTTCACGTAGAGGGCTATGCGTCTCTAACAAATTAAAATTTATAGAACCCACTGACTTTCAAATTACATTGCAAATACGTAGAGATACACATAAGTTATTTTTAATTTAATGTTTTGCCAAAATTTAGCAGCCACATTCTTTATAGACAAAGATATCTTTATAGCCCACGGATTCCCTCTCTGTGTTCCAGTAATAGTGGTGATTAATCCGATAGCTCAGAACATTACCTCTTCAATGAGTAATATCACTGTTATAAATCATATTTTCATATTTTTATTTTCCATTCAGTAACTCTTCAAATATATCTGGCTTGGAATAAGTTCCTTCTCTGTGTTTCTTACACAGCTTCTCTGTTAACCGTTGGCCTTGGATGGTAAGACCAAAAACCGTTGGAGAAGTCTATTTCGCCTGTGTTGGCATTGTTAATAAGGTGTATGGTCAAGGTTTTATGTTATTCTGTTTCCTTCCTTGTTCTCTCCTTTCTTCCTCTTTCCCTCCCTTGCTTCCATCATCAGAACACGACGGACGGGTAGCTCTAAATTCATTGTGGTTCTGGTACGATGTTGAGTAGCGTAAGGTTCCTACCCAACTTTGTCAAGGCTTCATTTCATGGGTAAAACCTACACTGAAATCTTGTTTGCCTGTCACGACTTCTGTGTAATTGGCTGTAAATTGTTTTTTTTTTTTTTTTAAGATTTTATTTATTTTTTTGACAGAGAGGGAGAGATCACAAGTAGGCAGAGAGGCAGGCAGAGGAGGGGGGAAGCAACCTCCCCGCTGAGCAGAGAGCCCGATGCGGGGCTCGATCCCAGGACCCTGAGATCATGACCTGAGCCGAAGGCAGAGGCTTTAACCCAATGAGCCACCCAGGCGCCCTGGCTGTAAATTGTTATTGCTCTATGCATGCACAGTGGGCATACAGAAATCCTTGCTATGTCATGTGCCAAGGAGACTCACATATTTCAGTGAGTATGAACATAGGGGTACATTCATGCACAGGAGCATGGTGGGTCTGGGAACAAATATCCGTGTGACAGATGTCATGTCGAGTACCATGGATTTCAAGTTCTCACAGAAATCATTTTCTTCCTCCTATTTTGAGGAAGGAAGGGATACGTCTTGATGTCTGGTGTGTCCTTGCAATGGTGACTGTAGATCTTGCAAAGTCTCCTGCCTTTCCCTCACTCCCTACCCCCACCCCGTCCCCAAGGGACATGGAATGCCTTGTCTGAGTTGTCAGAGGCATGCTTCCACCAGCTGCATCATTGTCCCTTTCTTCTGGGAGTCAGCAGCCCATGGGACTGTCCATCTGTCCACATAATAATGTGGCCAGATTTGTCTCCATGAACCTTTTTTTCCTAATTCCTTTAGAGCTTCAGTGGGACAGAGGGATGCTATGAATTGGTCTTCTTGACCTTCAAAGAGGTGCTCTGGATTTATGACCTTTCCTTAGAATCTTCCAGTGAGCACACTAGAAGCAGAACAACGGTGAGGTCTTGGTCCACAAAACAATATAGCTGTGTACGCATATGACCTGTATTGTGCATGGGGACTACGTATATGGGTGTTCTGTTCCTACTGTTCCAGTGCTCATGGGATAAATGGTATCCAACGAAATGATTATTGATGCTGGGGCCAGACACAAAGCTCTCACTGATGTCACATCTGGAATGTTCTTTTATCTTCCATGTAATATCGTCCACCAAACCGTGACTTGGAGGCTGTGTTCTTTGTTTTCATTTTCGGCCATCTATTCTGCATGAGTCCCATCTTGAAAGTTCAATAAGCCTTAGAATTAAGAGTAAATGGTATCAGCCTTCAGGAGTGACATAAATCATTGTGTGTGTCAGTCAGAATGTCGGTCATCTAAATAGGACATGACACTCGAATTATGCGTACATAGAGGGTCATAGGCCCAATAGCTCAGGATGGAAACACAATTCCTTTAATAGATTCGGCTGTGATTATGCATAAACTATAATCTGCAGCTCTGTGCTGTTTTGATTGGAGAAAGTTTTTGGAACTGTTTAAAATCAGGCAAGTGTGGGTTCAAAAATAATCAACTTGTTGTAACTCAGGGGTATTTACTATCAGATGAATAATTCCAAGACTGCTGATGAGATTCATAGAAATTAAACATTACAGGATTTGAATTCTCTTAATACCTGAGACTTAACTGACCTTCCTATTACAATTCCTGGAAATAATTTGCAAAGACTTTCTTACAGAGCAGGAAGTTAATTGCTTCTTCTTTTGAGAACCGCTGTTCTGCATACTTCTTTTTATGTATGTTCTTCAAGTTGTATCTACTTTAATAGAAACCTGATAGGACTTCTGTTCCTTGAAATGACCTTGTGACTCCAAACAGAAAACAAAACTTCAAACGATACTCTCCACACTCCATATCGTGTGTATGAAAATAAGTCCCAGAACTCGAGTTCTAAGTGAAACCCTTATGTGAGGCTCTCACATCCACACCAATAGTACGACTCACAGCTCGCAAGGATTCAGAAGAAAATGCTGCCTTTGGTTTCACTGGGATTTCATTTTTATTTTAGCATCAGAGTCAAATTTCTAGTCATGTCCACCTTAAAGGGACCTATAGTGAATGTTTATCTACTTAGAACACATTTAACTGGACAGAAGTGGCATAAAATGTGGGGCTGGTGGACAGTCATTGCCCGTCCATGACATAGTTAGTTTAGATACATATCATTTGCCTTGAGAAAATAATGTAGCTTTCTTATTTCCACTAAATAAGTCATGTCTGGCATGAAGTTATACATAATGACTGCTGTATGTTGGATAGCTTATCTCAGAGAATTATTGGTAACCTTATGTTAGTTCTCTGTCATCTATCTGTGTATCAATCCATTCATCTATCCATCTGTCCACACATCCATCCAATCATCCATACATCTCTCTGTCCATCCACACATCCATCCGTTCATCCGTCCATCCATCCATCCATCCATCCATTCACACATCCATCCATCCATCCACCATCCATCGATCGCTACATCCATCGTCCATCCATCCATCCATTCACCATGTATCCATCCATCCACCCATCCACTCATCATCCATCATTCATCATCCATCTGTCCATCCACACACACATCCATCCATCCATCCAGAATCCATTGATCGCTACATCCATCATCCATCCATCCATCCATTCACCACGTATCCATCCATCCACCCATCTACCCATCATCCATCATTCATCATCCATCCGTCCATCCACACACACATCCATCCATCCATCCACCATCTATCCATCCATCCATCCATCCATCCGTCCACCCATCCATCCATCCGTCCATCCATCCATCCATCTATGCACACATGCATCCATCCATCCATCCATTCATCCGTGAATGTCTATCATCTTTCAAAATAGAAGTTTACGGACAGAGTTGACAAATTCTTTGTACACTTTCCCCATTCATTCCCATCCTGCCTCCTCCCCCACCCAAAAAGTCTGGATCCTCAATGTGACATATATTTTTTGTTACTTGTCTTTAAAACGTTGCTGTGGGTGACATCTCTTCAGAAATAATATGTTGACTTGTTTTGCAGGGTTTAAACCTTTACACAAATGGGATCATATTATGTACATCCTTCTAGTACTTATGATCTATGCTCCCCCATTTGTGTTAGAGATTTTTGGATGTTGGCGCACCTTTGGTTGATTTATTTGATCTGCTAGACAATTCTTTTCATTGCTTGAATATCCAACATAGGACTCTGCTTCTCTATTGATGGAAAGTTTAGTTGTTTCCAGTTTTCTGCTGTTCTAGGAAATGCCTCCAGGAAGCTGTCCATGTGTGTTGTTTTGGACACAGATAGGAGTGGTTTTTTAAAATATGTGATTAGGAATGGAATTGCTGGCCCCAAGGGCAGGTGCGTCTTTGTATTGTTTTACCATGTAGAGTTTGAATCAACTTCTAACAATTGGCTTTGGCAGACTTTTTAATACTGGTTGATCTTGTGAAATAACACCTCATTGGTGTCATAGTTACATTACTGTGGTTAGTGGTGCGCTCAAATATCTTTTCGTTTATTTATTAGCCATTGAAATACCCTTTTCTGAGAATTTCCTGTTTATATTCTTTGCCCGTTTTTTCTTCTTTGGTTTTTTTTTTTTTAAAGATTTTATTTATTAATTTGACAGAGAGAAATCACAAGTAGACGGAGAGGCAGCCAGAGAGAGAGAGAGAGGGAAGCAGGCTCTCTGCTGAGCAGAGAGCCCGATGCGGGACTCGATCCCAGGACTCTGAGATCATGACCTGAGCCAAAGGCAGCGGCTTAACCCACTGAGCCACCCAGGCGCCCCTGGTTTTTGTTTTTTATTGAAGCTTACAAATATATGGATATATGTATGTATTATCATTACAAAAATCTTATATATATTTATATAATATGCATCCTAAAACACGTCATATATATTTATGTAATATGCATCCTAATTATATATTATAGATATAAAACTTTCATCAGTTTTTATGCACACAAAAAAAATCAGCTGTGTTTTATGTGTTTTGTTTATTGGTCCTTAAAGTTAAGGCTACAGAATTTATTGTATAATTTTGAGCTGATCAACATATCAGTCATGACCTTCTTGATTTGTATTCTTTGGATCAGTTAAAACTTTTACTACTCAAAGTCATAACCGCCTTTTAATCTATTTTCTTGTCGAAGTTTTAAAGTGTTGTTTTTTTCCCCCACACTCAGGTACAGCGGAATACATTTCCGTTCCAAGTAGCACTCCATCACAACCATCTGGCTTCTGAAGTGTTTAATACCCATCCACTCGGATAATTAGTATGCAAGATGTGTCCTCAGAGTTGAAGGAGGGAAAATAAAACGTACATAACAGGCTCCCGCTTAATCGCTAATAAAAATTAAGATCATCGGTGTAACTCCACAAAGCATCATTAACAGCCTCAACAGGGGCCCGTATAGATGTGAAACCAAGTCTTATACAAGGCAAGCCTTTTGCTACCCGACACTTGCATTATGCAGGCAATTAGGGCTCCACACCAGTGAGCTGGAAGAAAGGAGAGCTTCTAGCTAATCCCACAGGCAAATCCCCACCCTCTTGAAGGGTTGAGGACGGTTATGCGGAAGCCTGGCTGGCACCTGTCTCAAGTCCCTTTTCTCTCCTTGGAGCAGAAATGACCGTGTCAAAATAGGCCCCGTTTCCCAGGTTCGTTCTGAGTGGCCGTGGCGGTTCTGACCCGAACGGTGGGCCTTGCCTTCTCGTGGCTGTTGCGGACGCCGACATGTTGTTTCATAAATTATTCTGTATCGTTCTGAATCAATTTAGCAGCGTCGGATCGATGCCGGGTAAATAGATAAAAATTGTATTCTGGAGCTGGTTCAGACTGTATTGATCTGAGAGCAGAGGTGGCCGTATTAATCCGTGGACACCCTGTTCTTATTTGCTATCTCAATCCCTGCGTGGAATCGGAAAGAAATGTCCTGTGCTCAAGGAACCCTTTTGTTACTCTGGGTGTCACACCATTCTTGGGATGCCTTGTGGGAGACCCACATCACCCCAAACTTGAGATAGCCTAGCCAGTTTGGGGGGGATCAGAGTGAATGCAAAAGACTGCAGACCTAGGGCGCCTGCGTGGCTCAGTGGGTTAAGCTGCTGCCTTCAGCTCAGGTCATGATCTCAGGGTCCTGGGATCGAGCCCCGCGTTGGGCTCTCTGCTCAGCAGGGAGCCTGCTTCCCCCTCTCTCTCTGCCTGCGTCTCCATCTACTTGTGATTTCTCTCTGTCAAATAAATAAATAAAATCTTAAAAAAAAAAAAAAAGACTGCAGACCTAGTTTTTTCGTGCATGCATGTTTTCTTAATTCTCTTACTGCACAAGTTCCGTGCGTTACCTCGAGACACTTGTGCAAGGTTATGGTACCTGGCTCGGTGAGCATGGGCCTGTAGTAGTCAGAGGTGAAGAAACGTTCCTGGTAATGGTCATGGTGCCCACGATAGCCCAAGATGCTGGTCAGATGCCCCACAGCAGACCCTGCGCTAGATTCTTGGGGTCCACAGAGGGAAGGCCAGCCAAGCAGTGAGAACACAGGGCAAGAAAGAAGAGAAGTCCCCAAAGAGGGTGATTTCTGCAAAATCCCAGCCTTAGCCGGATTCCTGGAGGACCCCGGGCCGTCAACAGTGCCTCTCAGGTTTTGTCTTTGTTTTGCAGGAAGGTCTGGGAGCTGGGCCGTCCTGTGTACCCCCTATGCAAGTGCTGGCTAGTTTGGGCTGTGGGGTGGATATGATAGAGATGAAAAGTGAGAGAGCCCCTCTCTGTTCCATTAGCCTAAACACAGTCGGTCCCCTGAGGCAGGTGCTGGAGGAAAACCCTCCCCAGAGTAAGTGCTGGGCACAGGGAACTGGCAACATCATGGCCGAGAGGAGACATTCGGTATTTATTCAATCGAAAATCTGCCTGTAGAGTTTGCGGTAATTCAGTCTATGGCCAGGTGAAGACTTCATGGTGGGAAAAAAAAAAAAGGAGAAAGGAAAGAAAGAGGGAAAGACACCCGTCTCCATCTCCCATATTTCCTGCCTGGAAAACACTGTTCCTGTTGATGGTTTTCTCAGCAATCATCCTTGAAGAAAATTGCCTAATCACAGAGTGCCCTTTTGCAAACGGATTCCGTCAGCCGTGCGGGGCTGATCGAAGCTGGAGAGTTTGCAGGAGGGAAATTGGTTGATCCAAATAGACAGAGGGGACTTAATTGGGGGGAAATTATCGAGGAGCTTTATGGAGTGGCAGAAAGGGTTATAACTTGGGAAACAGCCAGAAAACGCTGCATCGGAGCGGGGATCGTGGAATCAAGGAACAGGTTGCCTGAGAATAAAACAACATGCGATGGATGACACGTGGTGCAAGAGCAGTGACCGACCTTCCGTTGGAAAGGAACTCAGAGGTGCTCTCCTCTTGCCCCCATAACAGGTTTTCACAAAGGATTACGTCGTCCGTACTTATGTGGAGCTGCACCTGGCGTTGTTTTTTGTCGTTGTGGTTGTGTGTTCTTATCCTAGAACAGGATCTCTTCCAGCAGTTAGATACAGGTGCTGTTTCATTTTTTTCGAAGTTCTGTTGCTTCTTCGTTCCTTGTCAGCATTGACCCCGTAGGACAGGCCACATCCTGTCCAGCCCCGGCTTCTGTCAATAAAGTTTTCTTGGAACAGAGCCGTGGTCATCCTTAGTGCTGCAAGAGTAGAGATGTGGAGGGACAACAGAGACCGTGTGGCCCCCAAAGTATAAAATATTTACAGTCTGGTCTTTTTTAGAAGAAGTTTGCGTACCCCTGCATTAGGGGATGGGAATTTCTTAGATACCCCGCACCCCTCTCCTTCCTCAGCGTTTTGTTTCAACATCCCTGGGGGAGCTTGAAACTCCAAACAATGGATCTTGAGAAAAACAACACGTTCTAAAGTCTGATCTTTTGTTTAACGGTCGCCAAATTATTATTATTTTTTTTACAATTTTTATTTATTTATTTATTTATTGGACAGACAGAGATCACAAGCAGGCAAAGAGACAGGCAGAGAGAGAGAGAGGAGGAAGCAGGCTCCCCAGTGAGCAGAGAGCCCGATGCGGGACTCGATTCCAGGACCCTGAGATCATGACCTGAGCCGAAGGCAGAGGCTTAACCCACGGAGCCACCCACGTGCCCAACAGTTTCCAAATTATATGGTGAGACAGACAGACAGGAAACACAGCCAACTGTAAACAGCAGTTTTACCTCTGACTACTAAAATGATAGAAGAATTTTGTTTTATTCTTTGTACGTGTCTATATTTTCTGCACTTTAACAATAAACATGCAAGTGTATGTTCTATAAAAGAAAACACAACTTTTTCAGGGTTTTTAACCTGAATTTCAGTACAGTTAGCATGCCCTGTCCTATTAGTTTCACACACAAGGAAACGAATTTCTTTTGGCAAAGCTACAGACTTGCCAACGGTCTCAGAGAATTCTTTTCTCCCCGGGCAGGAGAATGGTAGGTTTGGGTCTTGGACACAGATCCACATTTAATGAGCATTTTTCAGCGTTGGGATAATCTGATATATCCTCCATAAACGTGATGTGATGTGTGATTTATAATAAGAAATGTATGTATTTGGTCTTTGACTTCTGGCCCTTCTGGCCCAAAGCTCCGAAAACCCTTGGCCCTTTGTCTTATGGGTTTCTGGCCCAGAGCTCCTAATACCCTAGGCATTTCCAGAAAGGAGAGACTCGGGAGGTGCCTTTTGTGATGATAATGAGGAGACTTTTGGAATGCCCCTGAGGAAGGGGGGTGCTTGCCTGAGAAACAGCCGGGACCAAAAGGATAGAACTTTCCGGGTCCCTTCTGAGGACGGGGGAGGGGCTGGAGGTTGGGTCCGTCGCCTCTGGCCAATGAGTTAATCATTCCCGCTGGGGTAGCAAACCCTCCGTAAGGCCTGGGTCAGAGAGTTTGGGTTGGTGAGCGCAGGGAGATTTGGGGAGACAGGAGCGCCCAGAGAGTAAGTCCAGGAAAGCGCCGTGCCCTTTCCGCCACCCCCTGGTCCTCCGCCACCCTCTGGTCCTCCGCGTCTGTCCCAGCGGGGCGGTTCCTGAGTGACATCCTTTCGTGATAAGCCGGAGATCTAGTAAGTCACGGGTTTCTCTTGGGACCTTCGCTCAGAAGTACGGGGAAGAGTGCGGACTCGACTTGTGGTCTGGAGTCTGAGCGTGTGTTTGTGTGTGGGAGCGGGGGGGGGGGGGGGGGGGGCAGTCTTGTAGGACCGAGCACGTACCCTCGGAATCCGCCTCTTGCTCCCGGCAGAGCAAGCTGAACTGTGGGGCCCCCGGCTGGTGTGGAGGGGTTGGCTGGGCGTGTGGGCAGGAAAACGCCACAAAGAGTAAATCATAGAGTAATTAAATGATCTTCGCGACCATCTCCAATCCAAATGGTGGGTCTTCATTCGTAAGTGAGTAAGGGGAGGTTTTAAATAGACATTTGGATGGTGGGGCCCAAGTTCACAAGTGCCTAAATTAGGTCACGTGTGTTTGCCTCATGTGCTTAAGACGGGGTTAATAAGAATATTTTCTAGAAGAGTCATCCCAGAATTTCCTTCTCTTCAAGGCTGACTCTGGTGGGATAAAATGGGGAGTCCCCTCAGCAAATGGCTAAGTATATTGGAAAATGCTGTTGATCAGATTTTTTTTTTTTTTTGTACTGCAGGACTTTTCAGAGCCTTTACCTTTGTGAATGTTCAGGAGAGCTTTTCGGGGGGATGCTGTTCGGCAAGACATTTTTTGGTTGCAACGGGAGGGGAGTATAGTGTATTGTTGACCACCCAGGGGGCCCCTAGGGATGCTGCTGAATATTGTGTCATGCCCAGATGGCCTCCGGGGGAGAAGCAGAGGGTTTGCAGAGGCTCTGGGTTTGTCTGACACTCCGAATGTATATCACGGTGTGGAGGCGTTTCATGGAACTCTGGGACTCTGAGAAGTGCGGCCGAGGAGGGTTGGGCAGGGAGGTGGGGCCCCGAGGCCTGGCGGACCAGGAGTGTCTGGGTGTTTGTGACGAATCTTCCCAAGAGACAGGTGTGCTTGAGAGTGGAAACAGCTCGTGAGAGAGCATTAGACAGCTGCCTAGGAGCAGGCATTTCTACAAACATCTGGTCAACCCGGCCAAGTGCTACCAGCGTCAGTCTGTTGGGTTGGGCTACGAGACTCTTGGTGAACAGATGTGCTCCAGGTAGAGAAGGTGCCCAACTGAAGCCCTCACCCTGTTCAGGTGGGCTGTCGGAGAGCAGCACCGTTCTGCGTGATTCATATCCAGAAGTTCTTTTGAGGTCAAGGACACAGGGGTCAAATTTAGGAGACAGGATCTGGATGGTCTGATCTGCCCCGAGGGAAGACCGTGGAGGTTTTGAAGACTGAAGTAAGGAATGTTCAGGTTTATTGGGTATTTTGTCTCCCTGGCGCTCAGTGAGTGAAATACAGAAGGAGCTTGAGGCCAGAAGAGGACATGCCCTGGGGACAGAGCAAAGCAGCATTGGGATCCAGTGACCGTGTTGTACACCGAGACGGGAAGCCTGTTCTTCCTCCTCCCAGCTGCTCCGGGCTGCCGTGCACCGCAAACCCGAGACACCTCTCCGCTCGCCTCCCCGGGGGAACCGGGGGCTGGCCGTGGCCATGCTTCCATCGGGTGTGGGTGCGGCATACCGCCGCCACGGTGCTGGCTGGAGGGGTTTGGGTTTGCGTGAGGTCAGTCGGCTTGAATTTCTAGCACGGCTGAAGAATAACTCCGATGGCAAGAGTGAACCAGCAAATTGAATGAAATCAGATGTGGACTAATGGAAGAATGAAGAGCCGAGAAATAAAAGCTGAGAAGTTATAGGGCTTTGGGAAATCGTGGAGGGCGTGAGAACGTTATAGGGCTTTAGAAAATGTCCAAATTGCCAAGAGAGAGGAGCTTGTTCTCTGGCAGGAGAGGCTCCAATAAAGTGCACTGTGGGTCGGGATCATAATTGTGGCTGTATATGAATAATGGGAATGGTTAGTAGGAAGACTGTGCGTGCGCTTCTCTTGTCATATGGCTCCCATCCTCTGCTCTGCTCTGCCCTTGCCGTCTTCCCGTGTGCATTAACTGGACACATGCTGCGTTCTGGGAGCTGTGCTTGAATTTGGGAACATAGACATGAATGAAGCCCACTCTCTACCCTCCAGAGTTCACGGTGCAGAGTGAAAGACAGATGTGTGCCCCGAACGGCAGCATCATGTCATTTTGTCATGCTTGACCCTGCCTTGATGGCTGGAGAGGCCATGGTTTTTAATAACACTGGGGGAGTGGACTGTGGGCTCGGGAGGGGTTTATCTGACAGCAGGACGTTGATATAAATATCCTCTTCAAAGGACATCCAGACACGGTAATTTCCAATAGGGAGCAAGGCCATCTTGGAGAGGATCTAAGTTGCTAGCAGCCACCGTTCATCGGGATCAAGCAGTCCCCTAGCTCAGAGTGCAAATCCCCTTGTCTTCCAAAGGGAGCCCACCAAGCCATGGTGGGTCTCGAGACCCCGGGGTGGTCCCTGGGTGGGGGAGTCCCACAGCCCTCGGATCTTTTCATGGGTTATTATCCCTCTCCACATGCGAGCAAGGTCGCATCTCCCCCACCTGGAGCATGAAGAAATAACCCCGCTGAAAAGACTTTTCAAAGTCAAAAAGTCAGTGCGATCTGTGGGTCAACAGCTTAACTAAATCGCACGATTTCAGGCTTCTGTGTAGGATTCCTGAGGTGTGTGTTATCTGTCTCAGCACACACAGTGCTGGAATTTGCTAATTACTGATTTCACGCTAAACAGGAAAAAAAAAAATATGAAGAGGTATTTCCTATGAACGCGGTGTTTTCAGAAAACCCGTAGCCCATTGTGTTGTATTTATAGGGAAGTGACTGACTTTCCATATCCAGTGGGATTCAGGGGTAGGTCAAAGGCTAGGTCAAGTGCACAGGGCAGAAGAGGCAAGTTTCTGTCACTTTTTTGTCCCCCCGAGGCACGAGGTCCGGGAGATGGTGGGAAGGTTATTCAGGATAGATTAGATAGAATCATACATCCTGAGATGGGGCCCATAATCCGGGAAAGGAAGGGAACTTGTGTTCATGGAACTAATCGATTTGGATAGTTTGGTGAACACCAAATCAGCTTGATTCAGTAATCAAACGGCAACCCAAGCCGCTTGTTGATATATTTGCAAGTAATTCCAGCTTCCAGGGTATGTGGACCCCAAATGACCTATTTCTTGAGACATCTGGTATCTGACATATTGGATTTTCTTTCTCAAATGCAAAAATCTTTCAATTAAAAAAAAAAAGTTATTTGGGGGGAAATTCTTTTAAAACCTTTGGTTCATCGCTAAACACTACACGTATTTTTTTTTTTTTCAAATTTTGATGGCATTTATACAGGTTGCATTTAATTCACTGATCTGCCAATAATTTACTTCATAGCGTTTTGGGTTCTACCTAACCTACTCCAGAGTTGAACCCTTAGAGCAAGGCTGTGGAGATAACTTGCTCAATGCCTCCGTGTCGGGGCTGATAATTCTGTACCCCCCCCTCCACGTTTCTCCCCATGACCTGCCTTGGTTCATGGGTCCTCCCCCCGCCCCCTTGGAGAACCACCTGACCCCCTGGGCAGATTTCCTGTGTCTGAAGGAGTCTGGGAACCAGTGTCGTCTTGCTCACTTTCTGTCTCCTTCTGGAGGTTCTCGAGTACCTTGGTTCTGGGGGAAGGCTTGGCCATCTTCAAGTCTAGGGGCGTCTGTGAGGAGCCCCACTGGTCTTCCTTAGCCTCTCCTAGAAAGTTTGTGGTTTTGTTCTGTTGACTGATGCTGTCGGAGTATTGGAACAAAGCTTACGTATTTGCCGGGGCATTTTTTGAAGGATCGTGATGCGTTTCCTCCTTTTCTATCCAAAAAGGACAAGGCTTATCCTCGTTCCGTGAATCAGCAGTCTGTTAAAATAAGGAACTGCATGAAATGCCGTATGCATACTTTAGACCGTATGAATAGATCAGTACGTCTGGGTTTCCAACTCCCAGTGTGGGAAAATGATTGCAGTTTTGAAGGTCTACGTTTTATGGAACATCTCACGAGCTACGGTCTTCACGTTACATGTTTACATACGTGTGTCTATCGTCACCGAACTTAGAGGCTGGGTAGTTTGCCCCAAGGAGGTCCGCATGCTGGCAAATCCGCCGGAACGCTTTACGGGAGGAATGGGCTCCGTGTTGATTAGTTTCACCAGATGATTTCATCAAGGTCACTCAAGAGAATTTTATGTGACAGTAAAACTAAATAAGTTCTGATTTGGGTATTCTCTTCTTGCGTGGACTTCTTTTAAGTGAGGAGTTGTGGAAGAGAAGGATTTGGGGAATGAAGACCTCTCCAACCTTTAATTAATATTCTCTTGATTTGAAGTTGTTGTCCATAATACGTTTGTGGTGGGTATGAATTTAGAAGGAGACAAGCCCTGTTTTGCTCTGTGACCATGTACCTGATTCGACTCCAAACTTTGATCCAGTTTCCCAGACAGCAAGTTTCACAAATGTTGAGCACACGCTATTTGATATTATAGGGGAAACTCCTGTTCCTGTCCATCTGTTCACTGACAGAAAAGACAGGGGAAAAAATCACTTGAAAGGGAGGATTGCAGAAGATACTTCCAATGCACGGTGCAGAAAAATGCCCAGGCTTGTGCATCCTACGATTTCTGTAACCTGCCTCGAGTCCCAGCCCTGAGGTTATAGACCCACCAAATGAAACAGACCTAAATGCACAAACAGTCCTGGGACAGGAGAATCATTTCTTCGCAGCTCTCCTTGGGCGTGATGCTTGGGCTCACTGAGGACGGGTTCCCTGGGCTGGATCCAAGCCAGACAAAGTCAGGGATGCGGATGGTACCTGGTCATTTCATGTAGCTCAGACTGACCCGCTGACTGAACGGAGAGTCCCATCACTGAATGGTGATAAGTTATCAGATGCTTGTAATTCCAGGGACCCCTCAGAATCTGGCTCCCCCAGAGTTTCCAGAATTGATAGATACTTCAGAGCTCCAAATCCTCATGATAATTATCAGTGGACAAAATATCACTCCCGGCTTTTGCCGTGATCACGGGCTGCTCTAAGAAATACAAAATTAGAATTTGCTTCTCCTCTGTAAGGCTAGATTAAAGGGATTGTGTCTATTATCTGTCTCTGTATAGGGTCCTGTGAAGGACGTCCCTGGTATTTTGTTGCGTTCACTGTACTATGATCCGTTTCACCAACCGTACGGATGAATAAATACTTAGAGTGTTTCTAAACATTTTTTAAACAAAAATGGGAAAAGTATGTGTGTAGATGTGTTTGCACATTTCCCTGGTGATGGTCCCGGGATAAATTTCTCAGGTGGGATTGGGGAGTAGATAAGACACGCATATTTAAGATTTTGATAATGTATTTCTCTACATTTGCTGACATTATTTACTGATATTGGGTAGCTCTAAATATTTTCATCTTTGTTGATCTACCTGTTGAAACAAAGACATTTTTTTTTCTCCAGATGTATGAGGTAACTACTTTTTAAAAAACTCAACTCTTTTTTCTTTTTAAGAAAGATAAAAATTAAAATAAATATATATATATGTGTATATATATGTGTGTGTATATACATATATATACACATATATATGTGTGTGTATATATATATATGTGTGTATATATATATATATATATTTTTTTTTTCTTCCTTTGCTACAGCTGGACTTTTTTTTCTTCATATTCTAATGATTTCCGCTGATCTTGTAGTTTGCTTTTATCATTGTGAAATTCAGTTTTTTGTTAGGTCTTATTTGAAAAGAAGGGTCCATAGCTAAGGAAAGGTGAATGATTTAAGATCCAGGGGCACCTGGGTGGCTCAGTGGGTTAAAGCCACTGCCTTCTGCTCAGGTCATGATCCCAGGGTCCTGGGATCGAGCCCCACATCAGGCTCTCTGCTTGGCGGGGAGCCTGCTTCCCTTCCTCTCTCTCTGCCTGACTCTCTGCCTAATTGTGGTCTCTGTCTGTCAAATAAATAAATAAAATCTTTAAAAAAAATCCATACAACAATTTATTTGTCAGAAAACTGACTTCTGAGCTTAGGAAACTGAGCAAAAAATTTTTTTTAATTTTATTAATATATAATGTTTTATTAGCCCCAAGGGGTACAGGTCCATGAATCACCAGAGCGAAATTTTTAATACAGAAAAGTAGAGGTATTTGTAGTCATTATCCTCTATTGAGGTCCTAATTATTATGAGAGGATACACAAATTAGGATGACTTAAGCATTTATCATTTTCCTAACAAAAGCTATTTCCTCTATGTTAGTCATTCGCTTTTAATCAGGCATGTGTAGGAGAAAAGAATAAATCCAGCTAAATCATTCTTTGAACGCAAAGAATTGAATTATTGGTATGAAGTTTAAAAAAAAAAAAGAAAACCTCAAAGCACTATAAAGCAAAATGAAATTAATAGATGTTCAAATTTTGACATCTATGTTAAAAAGAAGTTTTCTAGGCAGGAGGGGGAGAAATGGAATTTTACCAGGACTTCTGTCGTGCTCTACATACGTGATGGGGTCAAAACATATTTAAGTAATGCTCTTTTGGGGGCGCCCGGGTGGCTTCGACCGCTAAGTGTCTGACGCTTGGTTTCAGCTCCGGTCATGATCTCGGGGTTGTGAGATAGAACCATGTGCTGGGCTCCATGCTAGGTGTGAGGCCTGCTTAAAAAATAAAACAGGATGCCTTTTTTTTTTTTCTTTTTTTTTAATCTGAATGAGTTTTTTTGGAAAGATGCATCCAAATAGCAGCGTCACTGGGATTTGTTGGGTGTCATTAATCCACATGGGGGGTACTTTCTGGGAACCCGAGCAGCTATGAGAGCTGGTATGTAAGTGCACATTCACCCCAGCTGAACTTAGAAGGAGAAATCTGTCACGGACCCTGAAGGGGGACAGAAAACATCCAGGTGCAGCCCGTGTCCTGGGAAGGAAACCCCGTAAAGCAGTGAGGTCTTCCCACAGGCCACCCCCTACGGCGGGGGTTAGAACCAAGAAAACATAGAAGTCGTCCGTCTTGATTCTGGTGCTGTGACCCCTTCCTTACCTAAGACCATGGCCGTCTTTGCATGATTCACTGGTCTCACTTTAGCCAAAACAATTCTGGAAACCCTGTCCTGGAAAAGGAAAGAAGTCAGGGCTTTGGAGAGTTTCATGATCAGCAAGTTTTGACCTTTTTAAAATTTTTGTCCTGATGATCTGAATATCTTATCGGAGGCACTTTTGTTTGCAAACCGCAGAAAACCTTGTAGGTGCTGAATGAGATAAGCAAACGGAATTTATTACAAGGTTAGAAGAACTTCCTTTAGAACCCCCTGGGTGGGTGGGTTTTATTTCATTGTATTCTTGAGGAATAAAGGTGTGCACAGCAGAGATCTTGGAAAACAGGCGTTGGTTCTCTCCCTCTTCTGCGTGGTCTTGTAAGAAAGAGTCGTAATTCGTTGAAAAACTTGGCGTTGGCTCTCATGTGCCCCTCCAGATGGCTGACTCTCAACCTGTTTGTGGTCTTGGAGCTGCGTTGGACTTCTTTTTTGTTCAAAACAGAGTTGGAACTGACCAACACCACACCCCCCGCCGAAATAGGTTTTGCCTTGATTTACAGTTCAGTCCCTTTGCTCCGTAGGACTGTGTTGCTTTCCCCCCCTTTCGAACCAGCTCTAACATGTGTCTGGGGTTCTTGATGATTAATGAGCAGAATAAAATCTTTAATGTGTTCATTTTTCATCTGTATAAGAGTCAAGCTTCACCTTTTTGGGGAAAATGACCTCTCTTCTCTTGCTTTTACGGATTCTGCACACAGCCAGGAACGTGGCGGTTTCATCCCATGCTGATTTTGCATGATTTGGGTTCAAAGGGACAACGTTTCTAAATCTCAGGTACAAGTTCCGAGAGAGGAGAACGTGTCTGCATGTGTTCAGCTGACTTCATTGTACCCTTGAGTGGTTAGATGAGTTGAGAGGGTGAGACCTCCCAATGCCCACATGTTTAATGGGCCCAGGATTTAGGATGTTGGGGAGGAAGTTCCGAGGAGAGAGAGCAAAAAGAGAGAGAGGGAGACTGTACATGTGTGTGTGTGTGTGCACTCTTGGTGGTTGGAATGGTTCTTGGCCAGAGCAGATAGGCAAAGGTGACTCTTGCAGGTCTCATGGCTATAAAAGTAACCCAGACGTGCCTTACAGAATCCGGGATTCTTCCGTGGGAAGGGGCAGAGGACCTTAAACCGGAATGAGCAATGTCCATGCCTGCATCTCACAACATTTCATTGAATTATGTCTGTTGTGCAAAGCCCCTGCGAGGGGCTCTGGCATAGATCATGGGGTTGCAAAACAGACATCGGACTCACGGTAATTCAAATTAGTGTGCGATAAGTACTATTAAGAATGACAGATAAAGGTTGTTGGGAGTCTGGAAGATGTTACCATGACATCTTGGTGGAGGGAATTAAATACGGCTTTCTGCTATCCTAGCAGGCCGCATGGATCCTGAAATAAGAGACCAGATTGGAACTGGTCCTTTGTGGTGTAGGGGCGTGGTGGGGTTGGGAGGGGGAAGAGGTAGAAAGACACCAGGTGCTCTGCCATAGAAATCTTGGCATATCCTAGAGCCCACTCTTCTGGGCTGTCTGCTCCCGGCACCGTTCATTGTCTTTTAGGTATTTTGTGTCTTTGTGTTGTAGCTAACGGATGGGTCTGCACACTTGTGCACTCAGGTAGACTTTTGTCTGACCAGCAGGAAAAAAAAAAAAAAGAAGCCAGTTTGCCGCCATATGCAATTTGGGTGTTTTGTTGACTTGGCCTTTCCACAAACTAACATCGTCTTTTTGGCTCCCTATTGCAAGAGTAGAATAAAATCTTTAGGACACACTCATTTTCCACCTGTCTCATGGGCATGACTTTGTCTTCTCCTGCAGATGCGTCTTTGAAAAGCCCACCTGCTAGATTCTTGTTTTGTTGTGGTTTGTCTTCCTCTAGTAAGCTCCCAGGCTGATCTCTCCTATTTCAAGAAACTGTTGTTTAATCAACGACATATTTAAAAAAAAAAAAAAATCTGAGCTCCTACCCGTAGAAGGAGGGATCTCATTGGGCCCATTCTGGCCACAGTGTTTATCCCAGTTCTGATCTGTTGGCAGGACACAGTCTCACTTCATTGTGTGAGTTATGGAGCTTGAAGACAAAGTTCATTATGTGAGTTTTCTGTCTCGGCTAGCAATGCCACTCTTAATGACGGAGGCACCTCAACCTAGTCATCTCTTGGTTAGCCACCGTGTCTGCAAGATCTGATGTATTTCATAATGCGGCGGAACTCTGTGAAACAGGAGCACGAGATAAAGGCAAACAAAACAGTCGACAAAAAGCTAGGAATTCTCTTAATTTATGACAGTAGGACTTTTCCAAGAGGTTCAAACCTGTGAATCTGATATCTAAAATATTTTAAGGTAGAGGTAAAAACTTTAGGAGAAACATATCTGGGACTTTATAGGTCTCCAGTCAGTGTTTAAACGGTGGGAATTTTTTTGCTTGGAGTTTGGTACGATGAAAATTCTTTCCCATTTCTCCCAGCTGCTGTATCGTCTTGGCACGACAAAACCTTTTAGGTTTACTTATTCTCTAGCAGTTGTGGAATTGAGGCAAGAGTGTAAAAGCCTTTCTGACCAACCTCTGAGACACTTTGATTGCCCTGTTCGTACAGAGGCAACATCCCGCCGAATGTGCATCCTGAGGGCATAGAAAATTAGAAAGTACCCTGGCAAAGGAAGGGCTTCTAGCAGTATTTGAACTCTTCACTGGTGAGTTGGGATGCAGCTTACTGAACTCTCGGGCACGTGGGACATTATCAGGAAGCTTTGGTAAGATCAACTGACAAAAGCAAAGACAATGGATTTTGAATTTTTAAATAATTCTTAATCCACAGCTCCATGGTGTAGGAGTAAAGAGCAAGAACAGGCCAGACTCCGAGATAATCCCCGAAACGTGATCCGTGGCTGGGGACTCACTGGGCTGGGAGTTAGAAGAGAAGCTGAAAGCGTCATCTTCGAACTGTGGAAGGTGTTTATTCCAAAGTGGTTCTCAGCGACTGTGACATATATGTGTTCTCCGCCTCTCCATTTAGTGGAAGACGTGGACGTGGAAATGGGAAGCGTTTGTGAAAATTGAGAAGACCTATTTCAGAATTTTTAATTCCACCGAATCCATGCTGTGTTCCATCATGGTATTTTTATGTAAGTGCATGTCCTCTTCAGACGCGTATTTTTGAGGTCCGTGTCCATGTAAAAGGAGGAAACAATGAAGCAAACCAGGGGAGACTTTTTTGGGGTCTTCTCATTCTTTTCCTTTAGATGGTGACACCATTAAGAAGATTACCGGGGTCATAAATGACCGTAAACGTACCACAGATGCATTCTGTATGTCGAATTAATTGAAGATACATTGGGGACAGAGTCTCAAAAAAGTGGCAACTGGAGATGAAAACAAATGCAATGAAAATAAAATTGATTTTACTGCACTCTTGCAACCTCATATATATATATATATATATATGGGTTTGTGGTATTCATCATTGGATCCATAGGTCATACCTTCTTTCAAAGATGTCACCTCTACTCTTTATATGTTGGGTGCATACGCTTATTACCAGATTTTAAGTCCCGTTCTTTGGGAGTCATTTTTCTGAGCTAGCAAATGCTTATACGTGTCAACATCGAATGCTCTGGAATATTTTAATTTTAACATTATTTTAAACTTACAGAGAATTTGGGAAACTAGTACACAGAATACTGTGTACATTTCATGTAAAATCATCCGTTGTAGACGTCTGCCTCTGTTTTATCTGTCTTTTCTCTCCTGACGTTTTGAGAGCAAGTTATAGTCTTCTTTACCCCTAAATCTTTCACTGTATGTTTCTTACGAAGCACAAAGACGTCCTCTTACCGAAGTAGGTACGGTGGTCACAGTCAAGAAATTTGACCTTCATGCAGTGCTATTAGCTCATCTACTTCTGTATTCATATTTTGTCTATGTCCCCGGGGTTATGTCTATGTCTCGGAGCAACCCACGATCGGGCATTACATTTAGTTTTACTTTTATCGGGAAGAGTTCCTGAGCTAA
This sequence comes from Mustela nigripes, assembly GCF_022355385.1. Classification (NCBI taxonomy): domain Eukaryota; kingdom Metazoa; phylum Chordata; class Mammalia; order Carnivora; family Mustelidae; genus Mustela; species Mustela nigripes. Next base: position 119,705,692 of record NC_081575.1, on the reverse strand, counting down.
TTGTTTCCCAAGCAGCCCTCGCGGGCATTGGGTGTCCAGCACTGAAGTGAGTGACGGAGTAGATTTCGTATTCCGCCGACGGCATTAGGTGCCAGAGGATATGTAGTTATAGGGTCAACCTGAAGATGAACAAAGAGGCAGTCATCTGGGTCCTCAGAGGGGGCCTTGAGGTTGGTAATATATTGAAGAGGAAGACCCTCTCCTGCAACGGAGGTCTTCAGCTAGGAGGTCCAAGACTAGGTTTTGTTCATTCATCTCCTGGCTGTATGCCTGTGGCTCAAATGCTTGTGGCTATGGTGTTGGCCCCAGTAGTTTTCATATTGTAATGACTCTACAATTGGCCATGTCCTCTTTGACCCTATGATGAAAATAAAAGAACCTCCTAAGGCCAGTAGAATCTGTAGGGGAGAGGTGAGGAGGAACTCCCAGCAGTGCCCCTCCTAGGTAAGTGAATTAATTCAGCCGTTATGGGACGCTGCTGTAGTCGACTGGTCAGCTGGAAAGCCGGTTGTCTGTCTAGAAAACGGTGGATGAAGGGGAGGAAGTCAAGAATGATGTGGTGGACGTTAGCGGGGACCGGTTTATGAGGAGCCCTGGGGGTCCTGGTGAGGAGCAAAATTTAGTAGATGTTGAAGGAGAATGTTTATCAAGTAAGGTCCACATACATCTGTCCCCCTGTCTGCATTTTTTATGTGTTTATCTTCCGTGTTTCTATTTTGTTCACAAAAGTGTGGAAGAAACAGACGACGGAATAAAGAGAAAGATGCTCAGACAAGGGAATTACTCGGTTATGATTCAATTCGAAAACCAACATAAAAATTCATAGTGGAATATATCAGTTTTGGTGACATCAAGAACAAAGAGGCCAAGGAGACAAGATGATTGAGTGCGGGGTTTTAATCTTCGCCTCGATGGAGGGAAACCGGATAGCAGCTCGAGTCAGAATGTCCATGTTTCCTTCTGCTCTGCAAACATCTAACCGGAGGGGTTGGCCTTAGGAAAGGCAGAATGTTTGGAGAAGGGAGGGGCTTGGGCGTGAGGAGGTGAGTCCCAGCAGGGCTGGGAGTTTGCAGCAAAGACGGGCAGGTGAGAGCTGAGTACCGGGATCCTGGCCAGTTCAATGCGTCTCGGGTTTCAAGGTCGGGGCAGAGAAGCTTCGCCTGGACTGCAACCATTCTGCTTCTGGTTTGTTTAAAATTGTGTGTTCGATTGCTCTTACTTCCACAACCTAATTACCACAGACCCAGCAGCAGCACCAAACGACTTCTTTGTATTAGCTCAGATTTCTGGACGGCAGGCGTCTGGGTGGGCTTGGCTGGAAGGTCTGCTAAGGGTCTCACAGATTGGAACTCAAGGTGTTAATGGGGCTGGGTCCTTCCTGCAGGCTCTGGGGGAGGGGATTTGGTCCTAATCCCACTCAGATTATTGGTGTGAAGGTGACAGTGGATCTAAGGTCCCTGGGTCTTTGCTGGCTTTCAGCCAGGGGTCACTGTCCGCTTCTGAAGGCCACCCACACTACTTGCCCTGTGCCTCTTTCCTTTCGAAAGCCGGCAATGCCATTACCAAATCCTTCTTATACTTTGAATTTCTCTGATTTCCTCTCTGTCTCTGCTTTCAAGGGCTTATGTGATTAACATGGAAACTTCCTGGATTCCTACAAGGATGCCTACAGTGATCATCTCCCCATTTTGGGGTCAGCTAATCAGAAACCTTAATTTTATGTCTGCCAAGTGCCTTCTGGCATATTCCTAGCCTCTGGGATGAAGGCGTGGAAACTTCATAGGAGTCAGGGTCCTGGCCACAGATTTCGGTCGCAGTGTTGCCTGATTGATGGCAGCTCTGCGTCTCTGCTCTCCAGTGTTTTCAGAAGTAAAACGAGGAAAATGGTCCTGTGTGTTATGGGGATGTTGAAGCATGTGACATCCGTTGTACGGCAGACAGAACAGTGCCGACGTGTGGTTCGTGCCCGCGGGCTGTCAGTTTTCATTTTGCAGAGGACACATGAGTGCAGCCAGGATCCGATTCTAGAGAGGGATTGCTGGGAAGACAGGAGTGGGGCTCCAACACGGAGATCACTGGTTGGCCTGAAGGTCAGACTGGCTCATGGCAACCCAAGCCAGTTCCTCCTGTAGGAGGGGTTGAGTTTCGTTGATAAGCAAACACATGAGCATATGCGATTATTTCAAGTATGTTTGAGTGTGAAGGAAGGAATTATACAGGAGATCCAGGGAGAATATGGAACTGAAAACGTCTGCTCCTCTTCTGATGTCCTCCCCGTGAGAGACGCAAAACCATGCGTCCCACTGATGGAAGGTTCTGAGATCTGCTAGGAAACTAGGAGACCCGAAGGAAAAGGAATTCTTAGACCTTAGAATCCTTAGACCTTAGACACTGTGCAGTAATCCACACTGTTAATTCACTCTGCCTGACTTTTAGCAGATATCTGCATAATTTACATAATCTTGTGATTTTAGTGGCACTTCTGTTTTCTTCTCTCCTCACTTACCAAAGAAATCTCTTCTTCATTTTGTCAGAAGTTCTTCCTCAAGGATATATGAGTCTTTTAAAATTGTCCAGAGATTCATTGAATGTCCTTAGAACAAGGAAGGCGAATGAATTGCCTATCTTTTTTTTTTTTTTCTTTTTTTGGTGCAGAATATCAACTCTTCTTGTTCAGATCCAGAAAGCAGAGCGCCAGGGGGTGGGAAGTCTGCGGGGGAAGGAGGTCAGCGTAGGCCACCGCAGAACATTTCTTAAGCTTCAGAGAGGATTTAAAGTTTTCTGCAGTGCAGAACCACCAAACATAAAGTAAAAAGAAGACATTTTTATTAGACTTTCCTCTTCGTTTCCATGACTCCCATTAGCATAGCGCTGCGAACAAGATACCGGTTCTGTGTACAGAGAATAATGGAAGGTAAACCTCTTTCAGCCGCTTTCAGAAGTTGTCAGACCTAACTCGTGGAGGAAGATAGCGGAACAAGTCTAACTTCACGCTGAAATGCAAACATATATCGATTGCATACATTGTATGCATACATTGATATATGCATACATTATAATATGTATATATGCATATGCACATATATGTATTTATTATATACATAATATATGTCATGCAATACATTTATGTTCTAAATTATAATGCTATGCACAATGTCATACATTGTATAAACACGCAATGTTACATTGTATAAACATGCAATGTTATACATTGTATAAATAAACAATGTTATACAGTGTATAAATACTCGATGTTATACATTGTATAATTGTTATAGGACATTGTGTATATGCAACAATGCTTTTTACTGTAGGATGATTATATAATAGGTTCTATTTTTTTAAAATTTTATTTATTTATTTGAGCTAGAGAGTGAGAGACAGAGAGAGAGAGAGCATGAAGAAGAGGGACAAGCAGATTCCCCATTGAGCAGGGAGCCCCCATGCAGGACTTGATCCCAGGACCTTGGGACCATGACCTGAGCTGAAGGTAGACGCTTAACTGTCCACCAAGCTGCCCCATCTTTTTTTTTTTCCTGTTTTTAAAGATGTTTTAAATTTTTAAGTAATTTCTACATCCAACATGGGACTTGAACTCACAGCCTTGGGATCAAAGGTCACATGCTCCACTGACCGAGCTAGCCAGGTGCCCTGTTAGACAATGCTTTGTGTGTCTCTGTATATGGGTGTACATACACATGTGTGATTTGGGTGTATCTATCTCGTGTGACCAAAAGCAACACGTTTTCCAATTTTTGTCAACGATTTGAGGTAAGCCCGGGTCTAGATGGATTCCTATTTATGTACCCAGGACTGTACATTTGTTACTAGCTTTCCAAAGAATGGACTGTTAGGGAAATTCATTTTTCCTTGTTTTGGGCTGTCTCTAGATTTGGGCTTGACGGCAAAGAGAAGAGTTACCGAGTGTTCCCTGGATACAGATGAAGTCAGGCCTCGTGTGTACATAGACATAGGCACCAACACACAGTTTACACACTAGACGTGTCATGTACGTAAGAAGAGTCTTAACGAGGGTCAGCTTCCTTCTCTGTCCTGACTGCGTTGTAGCAATCTGCTTGTTCTGCGGGGTGCGCCTCCCTGGCAACAGCCCAGCGTCACCCTGGGTGGACCGTACCCTGGCACAGGTCCGAGTAGACCATACTCTGGTAGGGGGACGAGCAGCCTGTGTGTGGTCCTGACGTGGCATCCTGGGAAGGGGGTGGTGGGCTGGCTGTGGGGCTCTGTGGGATTTGTGTTCTGGCGCGGGACCCCGGCTCCTCCTGTTTCTGTCTCCGTAGAGAATCTGGGGAAGTGGCATCACCCCTTGCTCTGGGTGCCAGCTTCCAGGGATGGACATAGCTCTGCTGGTCCTTCTTGGGGAGAAGGAGGGAGCTTCTGGCCCCTGGAACATCACAGGCCAGAAAAGAGGGAGCCTGACCATGCCGTCCCGCAAATAATCCACTGGTCTCTGCATGTGGACTTCCCTAATGAAAGGAGAGACGGTGAATATTTGCGGTGGGTCCCCTTGAACACTAGTCCTCATTCACAGCGGTAATGACTTCCCAGTGGTCTGCACAAGAGCCAATGCCTCGCAGACTCCTTAAGGACATACAGTTTCTGTCCATGGTGCAGATGAACAAGCAAAAATCTGTTTTTAATTGCATGCGTGCCCACGGAAGGTCACCAAGGAAAATGCAGCCCGAGGTGGCAGCCAGATGTTTGTGGCTTATTCCCCATCTTAAGGTTGAGGGAGAAAGAGATGGGGGCTTCTCGTGGGGGAGGCAACTTACGGGAAGGGGAGCGGGGACATCTAGGGTAAACAGTGCGGTCTTGTTAAGCAGGTAAGCGTCTCAGGTAGTTATAAATTGTCTCCAGGGCTGATTCTCCTTTTGGTGAAAGACATCTTTACAAATGGAAATTTCCTTTTACAAAAGGGGAAATTTAGGTGCCCTCCTTTGAGGTGGTTAGAGGGTGGTAATGGGTACGGAGGTGTCCCTGAGTCTGCGGGCTCTGCCTGGCTGTGGCTGAAAACAGCCTCTGTGACAAACAGGTATATCGTGGGGTGCGTACTCTGGGATCCTTCAACTCAGACTATTGTAGGGGCTTGTAAGTACAGGTTAGGAATTCCGTGATGGGACCCGCAGAATATACGGAGACTCTTAGAGGGCTCATTCCTTCAGCCTACATTTGTGGAGCCCCGACGACCCGAGCCGAACTTTGTAGATGCACAGGACACCGTACATTCTGCACATGGAGGTCGAAATCCATCCCAGACCTAATATCGCTCTGTGTTTGTGGAGGATGGTCTCATTCACAGAAGGAGATGGTCATCATAAATTACTGTTTCTGTGCGGGCCGCTCTGCACTGACCCGAGGTTCCCGGCCACGCGTGTAGACACGTACGACAACAGCTTTGCTTTTGTGTGTTAATTTCTGCTTGTGCTTCAGAATCTGCATCCGATCTTCTTTTTCCTCTCTTGTTTGCCTAGTTTCAAATTTCCATCTCCCTACTTCCATAGTAAGTGGAATGTGTTCTGTGTGAGGGAAACGTGATTTCCTTGATGGAACGTGGGGTTAGGGAGTGTGTTCGCGAACGTACCCCCAGCGTCCATAGCACGCGGCGTCAGGTTCTTGGTGGTTAGGTTTCCATTACCGAGGCTCTGGGGGTCGCCTGGGACGGATACCTGGCATGACCGAGCTTCACCAGAACAGGGTAGGTGTGATCCCAGGGCCTGAGCACTCAGCCTCCGTTCCTCCGATAGGTGCTGATGTACCTTCTGTACTCGGCATCTGTGGGCTATTGGTCAGTCTGTGCCCCTGGAGAGATGACGATTCCATGTCTTTGGAAAGAGTGGGCCACTCCAAGTAAGGCTCTTGGATATTTAGTGATTCCAATCAAAGAGGAACGGACTCCTACTGCAGGGGTGGAGAAAAAATTTCCTTCTACCCTCTTGAGTTCTTGGCTGAGACCCCGGAGTAAGGTGAACAAGAGAAAAACACAGAAACATAGTAACCAACGTTTCTCCTATACGCAGGGGGGACCCAGGGAAAGCAAGTCACTCCCTCAGGTGGCCTATGTCACCCGCATAACCATCTTCAGCTAACGGTGAAAGGAAGAGAGATGTGCGTGTGTTTGGGGGTGTTATGGTGCGGAAATGGAAGGGGATGATAAACAATGATTAGATGTCTTCATGCAGATTGGAGGTGGTGTCTTTTCCACTGGAAAGATTCTTTTCTTCCCTTGGTGCTGAGTTGAACACACCTTTATGCACGGAGACGCCTTTATAAATGCGAACTTTCCTTTCCCCAAAGGAACTTCTCCTGTGTTTTCGGAGCTTCTCCTGCATCTGCTGTTGCTCAAAATAATCAGCTCAAAAAATTCCTTATGCCAAAGAGGGCTATTTTGGGGCGCTATCGTCTGCTTTTCTTCATCAGTCGGAGGATTACACAAAACTCTGAGGGACACTGAGCACACCTGCTGAGGTACCATGTCCCCCCGGGACAGATATGTGTGTGATGCATGAGACACGGGGGTTGGCCAGGTCCAGCTCCTAGCAGCATTGTCTTGGGGGGGGGGGGGGGGGAGGAACAGAGGGATACCTGTGCTGAGGGTCCCTCCAGAGCTCGTGGGAGATGGGTGGGTACCTGTGCCTAAGTCCTGCCAGGGCTCACAGGCTCTCATGGTCTACACCTGATGGCCTCCCGTGAGCGATGTAGATCAGTAGGACTGTTGTTCCTCAGTGGGGAGAAGACAGAGACCAGTGCACCAGCCACGTGCCCCTTCCCCCTTCTCTTACCTAGAGTCCATACATCATCACGGCTCATGGCACTGGGCTCTGGAGTCCTCATGCCCACGGCACACACCTGTTCTCAGCACCTCCAGCTCCAGAAGTCACCTTTGACCCAACGAAGGGGTACCTCTGACAGACTCTGTTGTTGTGCCTAGATGAAGAAGAGACCGTCCTCATCCACTGACTTGAACCAGGGTCTAACATGAGCCAGTGTTCCATAATATTCAGGCATTAACCCACCCTGTACCCCCGGTCCTTGAAGCATTCTCCAGCTCTTAGGGTCACTCTTGTGGGGTGTCTGCCTTTGAGATGCCCCATACTCTGGACTTTGCTGATGGCGCATGAGAAAATGTCGGTCAGGGAAGTTGCCTGTCCTAACAGAGGTGAGGATGGACAGGACGAAGTCGGGCTTTCTGCTGTTTCTCTTGGCGTAACCCAACCCATGGCCCTCAAGCCTCCCCGCCCTGTTTCACACAGTCTGGGTTCAACGTGTCCACCCCATGCTGGTCACTCGTGTAAAGACGTGATCTGACACCTTCAGTTCTTGAAAGCTCATCCCTTTGTTTGCCTGAAACGTGCTTATTTTCGATTTCGAGGGAGGTTTCTGTGGGGCTAATGGACCAGAGGGATGTCCCCATAACGTAGCGTCTTATGCTGTTAGTGACCTGTTGGCATATTTTCCGTTAGCCTTTCGCCATCCCCGAGCGGGCTCTCAACCCATAGATTAGTGAGGAGAGAAGCCGCTTCCACGGGCCGGGCCCGTCTTTCCCTTCACGGTCCGGTGCCTTGTTTCCTCCCTGAGAAACGAGCGTCGTGAACCCTGACAGCCTCAGAGATGTTGTGGGACACGAGAGGCAATCATCTTATTTACTCGTAGTGGAAGTGGAGTCGCTCTTGGAGTGGAGGACGCAGAGAGATGCCGAGGCAGGATGTGTCCGGCTTCGTGGATTTTCACGCCGCGAACCGACGAGGGTCACCGCCGCCAAGATGAGGAAGCAGAACGTTGCTTGCTCAGAAGGCCCGTCAGTGCTCGCTTGGAGGGACCGTGGGCCCCCGAAACACGGCGCTGAGCCCACTCAGGTCTGAATCGCTCCATTCTGCCTGTTTTCTTCCCTTCCTGTTAAACGGTCTCCTGTGCGATGAGCTCTCAGCGGGTCTGTGCCCGGCGACCTGCACTCCGCGCGGTGGTTCGGAGACACGTGCGTGGTGAATACAGCTGCAAATCACCCATTTTTATTGCACTAAAGGACTTCATTGAATATCCCTTGCATAGTCCTGTGAATGTTTTATCTCTCCCCTCAAATTTTTGGGCAGAACATATCCTAAGAATTTATTTTTTGAAAGAAGAAGCATGTGTGCCACAGACGTATATGAGACCTTGATTACTGAGAGACGCTCTCGTGCTCTCCAGCAGTTGGGATGTAAAATCCCGGTGCCCGGATGCCTGGCGGGCTCAGTCGGGGGCACATGGGACTCTTGATCTCGGGGTCGTGAGTTCAAGCTGCACTTGGGGCATAAAGCATACTTTAAAAAAAAAATGAAAAACAAACAAACAAAAAATCCCTAGTGGAAACACGTTTTCCTTCAGAACTTTGAAGTCCTAGCTTTATTCCTTCAAGTCCCTAAGGATGTGATAAGACGTGTGTTTTTTGTTTTTTTAAGATTTTATTTATTTGTTTCAGAGGAGAGAGAGAGAGAGCATAAATGGGTGGAGAGGGGCAGAGGCAGAGGGGGAAGCAGGCTCCCCACTGAGCAGGGAGCCTGATGCGGGGCTCGATCCCTGGACGCTGGGATCATGACCTGAGCCGAAGGCAGACGCTTCACCGATGCAGCCACCCAGGCTTCCTGAGACCTGTGTTTTTTAGAAAGAACGTCACCCGCCTCCTTCTCTTGACGTTTTTAGAATTTTTGTTTGTCGTCCTATGGTTTTTGGCTTTCACCAGAACGCAGTGTGGCTGTTGTCTCATTAGGCTGCCTTCATGTTGCTCCGTCTGGAGGTGCAGCCATTTCTCCTACGACTGATTAAATTATTCCATAATTTAATGTATTGCCTCTCCCTGCTCTGGGTTCCCACGTTCTGAAAATGGTCTGAGTTTATACTTGTAGCTCCTTGTTCCTTCCTCTAAACCTCTTCCATTTCCTTGCCGTCTCTCTGTATTTTTTGCTCTACGTTCTGGAAGCTTTGCTCAACTTTTCCGTGTGGATCATAAATTTATTCTTCAGCCCTCTTCGTTCTGTGCTGAGATTTTCCACGGACGTTATTTCTACTAACGATCATTCCCTGCCCCTTTTGGTAACATAGTGTACCCTCTCGAGGGTCCCTTAAGATACTAATTAGATTTCAAGAGGATTTTCTTTCTTGAGTTCTACCTGCTTCGTGTATTTTTACGTGTTCTTTGACATCCTGGTGGTGACTTCGTGTTTGTTTTTCGGCCACCTGGTTGTCCCTGTTGCTGTTTGTAGTAGTGGATACAAGACTGTGTGCACTGGTGGAGGTCCTGGGAGTGAATGCTTCCCAACTGGACGGCTCTGTTCCTAACAGACTTTCTTCACCGACGTGGAGGTGACAGGTCCTGTTCCCCGATGGCATTTTCTGAGAATATATGTGGGGTTCACATAGGCACTCTTGGGATCTCTGTGAACTCAAAACAGAGGATGCCTTGATCCTGCAAAATGAAGATCTGAGCTTTTCACCCCTTGGCACATGTTCCTTTCATTTCATGGTCTGCCTCCAAGAATCATCTCAGGTTTCCTTGCTTTTTGTCTTTCTTCTCTCTATGTCTTTGCATCCACCGCTCTACGAAGGACTGTTCCGTGAAAATCTCTCCCTGATTAGAAAGCAAGCGTGAGGCCTTTGGCTTGGAAGAGAGTCTGCGGCTGACCCATAAGCACACTGGGGTGAGCGTCTACAGGTCACACACTTAAATCATTGTCAAAGCTTCTATTATCCTTTTTATGCTCGTACTGTGTCATTTCCATCTCAAAATGCTCTGGAGGTACCCTGTCTTCCCTCTGACCCTACCATGAAGTTGGCATTAGTCTTTTATAACTATAGCATCCCGGTGGGGGAGGGAGGTAGGCTAATGTGTGGCTTCACTCACCATATTGGATTAGAAATCCCGTCCCCATGTAATTAGTTGACGTCCAGACTGGCCACACAGTTGGTCTATAGCTTCTTCAAATTCCCCTTATAAATGTTTATCCTATATGAGATGATCAGAGCTCATTTTTTTTATGCTGGATTTACAGAGAATGTTTTGTGACTTCTACATTTCCTGTTTGATCAAACATGTTTGTCTTTGGTGGCCCCGAAACACGTTTGACCGCGTTGGAAGATGGCCATGCTGCTCAATGCTGTCTTTGTCTTTCGACGTTTGACCTCCCTCTGGTCCATTTTGAATTCTGTTTCAAAATAGATTCTTTGACCTACCATGACCATCTTTGACCAAGATGACGCTTTCAACGATTTCACGAATCTGTCTCTGTCGCTACTTTTTCTCTTTTTTTTTCCCACCTCCTCTTTTTCCCCCGCGCTTTTCTATTTTACCCGCCCAACTATGCACACGGGGTATGCGTCATTGTTATTGGCAGCCGATCGACCTTGTCTCCATCAGGAAGCCCAAGTGTTATGTTCAGGCAGATTCTGTTTCCACTAATGAAGACGCAGGAAACATCACTTCATTTGCAAGTTCGTACCCCCTTCCTCGCTCTTAACAAAGAACAGGGCTTTGTCATGTGGAGCTATTTCTTGCAGTTGGATTTCCTCGTTTTTGAAGGAAGCTTTGCAGTCGATAAAAGGGCAGGCATTTGCAGGAGAAGGTGGTTTTCCTGGTACATTTATGAGGTGGCGTGAAGCTAGAAGCAAAATCATCTTTATAGAAGTGCTTGAAAACCGCATCTCATTTTATGTAAATGGCCACTTAGAGCATTTCACTGAAAATAACAAACTATAGAATATATTGAAGCTATGGTGGTTTCTTAGAAGAGGGACTATTTCGATAAGAGAAATATTTTATTAACTGTCCCATCCCTGTTGAGGTATAATTAATCTAACCTAGGACGTCAGCACGTGATGATTTACTCAGCAGTGGTTTTCAACAACCAAAAGTCGGTTTTGCCAATGGTTAGTGCTAGCAGAAAAGGCATTTCACCCAAATTAGGACTTTTCTTGAATTAGTTCGGTATGCCTCATCTAGCAAACAATAGAACCAGTCTACGTGGCTCGGAAATAGTACCATAATTTGGTGTTCAGAGCCCACGGAACAGTAATACTAAAATATTGGACGCCCTATGGTGGGGAGCAAAGCTTCACACCAAAACTTGGTGGAGAAGAGGTTCCAAAGCCTATTCTCCTGTCTAGTGGTTTTAATTACGGTGCCTCCTCTACCTACTCATAGTTTATTAAAAGACACACAAGTCGTAAGTGAACCTGGATTTCTCGTACAATTTGGATTCTCACGTAGAGTCTTCCATTTCTCATTAGAACCTCAGGCAAGGGATGATGTCTTCAGCGTCTCTCCTCCTCTGTAAAATTAAGGCATTCGACATTCCAAGTGATTTTCTTTTTCCCCTTAAACTCTGAATTGAGGAGAACTTGGCTGATAGAAAAACGTTTCCATGGCTAGCCCCAGGGGAGTCACATACCACGTTGAGGACGTGTTTCAGGGTGAATCTGGTAGCAGTTATACGGGGCTGGTTTTGCTGTTCTAAGTGGCTCCATAAGTAATTAAAAATCTTGTTTTAACATTTGAAATCAGTAATTCCTTATTATCCAGGTACACAGTCCAATTCTTGGTCCCTGGTCTTATTTAAGCTTTTTGGAATTTTACGTTATGTCGGTTTTTTTTTTTGTTCTTGTTGTTATTGTTGTTGTTTTGTTTTTTAAGATTTTATTTATTTATTTGACAGAGAGAGATTACAAGCAGGCAGAGAGGCAGGCAGAGAGAGAGGAGGAAGCAGGCTCCCTGCTGAGCAGAGAGCCCGATGTGGGACTCGATCCCAGGACCCTGAGATCATGACCTGAGCCGAAGGCAGCGGCTTTAACCCACTGAGCCACCCAGGCGCCCCAACGTTATGTCGTATTTTTAAACCTTACTGTTTAAAGGAGATTTCTGAAAGTCTCCTGCTGCAAATCAAGCTGCTGAGTGACTTGAGGTCTCTTACCCTGTGTTCATTTGAAACTTCCTGTCTCAGGAAATCCTTCCGTGGAAACCCTTGTACAAATACTGATGAGTGTCCAGTTTTCAGGAAGTAGAGTTGCATGGGAGAAAATGAAACAGTTCCTGTACTTTCCTGTTAATCAATCAACATATAAGTTGTCCATATAACAATGGAACAAGTAGGTGCAGAGTATTAAATGAGGGAGATCTATGGGTCATGTATTAAAACAGTGCTTCCCGTGCATTCTCAAGAGAAATGGTTGAGCATTTTAACGGGACAAGGAAAGCAAGGACTCAAAGTGTACTTCCATCAACCATGCACTCATTCAAGCAGAGGACCTACAACATAGTCCTAGGCTAGATGTCCAGATTCATGAAGTCACCAGTGGTTTTCATGGTGATGGTTTCCATCAACCATGTACTCATTCAAGCAGAGGACCTACAACATAGTCCTAGGCTAGATGTCCAGACTCATGAAGTCACCATGGTTTTCATTTTTTTGTTGCTGTTGTTGGCAAGCCTACTGTGTTGGAGAGCCTTGACCAAAACTGTTACTGAATCCTTCTGGCCACCATGCCCAGTGAATCTGAACCACACATATTTTACCAATGAGACAATGGATGCTTACGAGGCAGGAGACGTTTGCTGGTGAGGGCAGGCAAGGGCAGCCGTTGATCCAAAACCTTCTGTACATCATCTGTGGTCATTTACATGACACGCCCCTTGTTAGGGAGATGTGGTTTAGCGAATGTTAATTTTGAGTATGGACCCCATACACCCTTGAACGTTTATGAAAGGATTTCTAAATTTGACCAAATGTTGCCGACTTACATTACCCATGCGAATACCTCTCCTTTTTGGTGAAACACTCATTTAGCTGGTCTTTCTCGACCTCTTTTCGATGTTCCTCATAGACACTCATGCAACCTTCATTCCTTTGTCATTCCATAAACGTGAAAATCAATCCCTCCCAGGAGCTCTGTCTTTTTGCAGTGCAACTGAAACAAAGACTTTTGTTAAAAACAGATTTTTCTCTGATGGCTGGCCTCCCATCCTCTGCTACAAGGATGCACTTTGAGCACATTTAGTTGGTATTAGTGTCCGAGTTCTTAGTTACATGCCACGTTATTTCTGCTAGGAGGTCAGCTGTGCCTCTCGAGTGCAAAATGTTAGCTGTAGTCTATCGAGTTAACAAAACATGACACTGGTCCTGGGTGCCCTCCCACTGCCAGCTTGTAACTTAGTTGAAATTATCTTCTTGAAACTCTGTGTTGCTTGTTTTCAAGAATTTTGGCAGACGTGAATTTTGAAAGTGAACCCATGCTTGAATCGGAAACATTTATATTTTGGAAAAGGTTTGTTGGTTGAGTGGTGGACATCAAGCGAGAGCACGGAAGGTTTTTCTCACCACGTTACGGAACCCATTGCCGCTTTTCAGTACCTTCATGACCAGGGGCGCTCTGAGAGATCCTGGCTCGCGATGTCGCAGAAGAACGAGTGCATGGAGATTGATTTTAAAGGGAGGTAGGGTCGCTGCTAATTTGGGCTGTATGATGTGGCAGAGTTCCAGAAGAGCAGACGGAGGGGTAGAAGGCAGTGCGTTTGCTGGGCTGGAAGCCAGGACTCAGAGTCATTGTACTTGTAGATGAAATAATAATTATTTGGGATCGTTGGCTAATCAGCAAAACCTTGGAAGTGGCTGCTGACAAGCACTACTGAGATAATTAAGGTGAAACAGTGAATTTGCATGCATTTCCACTCTGATCATTGTTTGCAAGAGTCCCTCTCTCGAAACAGATTTCACTTCTTTCCAAATGCTCACGAAATCCGAGGAAGGGGAAGAGGACACTGTAGCCCAGCAGTAATGCTTCAAACAAAGATCAGAGTATCCCCTCTCAGGGAGACAGTTATCTGAAGATGCTGTTCCCTTCATTTGTAAGGCAGGGTCACCTTCTTCTTTGCAAATTATGAGCTATACCTAATGCATATTTTGCTTTTTGACATTGTCCGTCAACTGAAGGTGGGGGCTTTGGAGACACATTTGAAATGCTTGTCACGATGTGTTGTTATTGATCGTAGAGTACGTCCTACTCCCTGTGCATGTGTGGAGTGGCCTGTTCTAACAGTTAATGAAGAGTTGGGCATTGCCATTTTATTTCAGGAGTGAAAGTGCTTACGAGACGTGAACACAGGGCCAGATCGAATCTTTATGTATGGCCAGGACTCCAGGTTTAACAAACTTCCCGTGTGGCTTCCAAATTTATTTATTTATTTTAATGAGTTAAAAAAAAAAGATTTTTATTTATTTATTTGACAGAGAGAGAAGCATGAGCTGGGGGAGAGCGAGAGTCAGTCTCCCCGTGGAGCAGGGAGCCTGACGCAGGGCTCAGTCCCAGGACCCTGGGATCACAATCTGAGCTGACAGTAGATGCTTAACCGACTGAGCCACCCAGACACCCAAGGATTTCAAATTTAAAGTAAAGCTTAATTGCAGAGGGGGCGCCCCTCTGCAATATCAGATGATATTGTGATTTGTGCACTGAGCATGGAACGCTTGGTCCAGACCACGGCGTTGATCGGTTGTGTGGCCTCGGACAAATGAATCTGCTGTCTGGTCTTCAGTTTCCTTCTTTAGAAAATTAATGAGTGAGCCCCCAGGACTGTTGGGATCTCTTCCAGTGCCTACAAGCCTTGAGAAATCACATCAGTAACTTGCAGTTATTATGATTGTTAATGAAATTCTGTGGGTTTGGGTTCACAGATGATTTGGAACTTGTAGTTTCTTTACATTCTGTTTTGTTCATGTAAGTACGTGTTTCGTGATTCATGAGAACTGGACATTTTTTTTTTTAAGTGGTGGGGCTTTGCAGATGAACTGGAGAGACTGGATGTCCAAATGGATGGTGCACAGACCCTATGTAGCCATAGTACTCAGATCTGTCTGTCATCTCTTCAGCAATCACGTCTAGAGTCCAAAGTGCACCCTTTTCGGCAGTCTTGCTAGAAGGGTCTGCCTCTCTTCCCATTCAGGACCAGCTAGAGAAAGTGACACCTGCTCCCAAGCTGAGCCCTAGGTCACTCGTGTGTTTGCAGCTCCCCAGGCCAATCATCTGTACTCATGGCACAGCTGAAGCCTGCCTTGGAGTGTGTGTCAGGCCTTAGTGATGCTGGCTGTCTCCCTGTCTATAGCAGCCTCTGTCTGCTTGCGTTTGAGGGAAGGGTGGGGGTCTTTGTTGATCTCCACCAGCATGAGATGGCTTCTAAGACAGCCAGGCACCATGGTGCACGCTGACTGTACCCCCATCCTTGTAGGTCACACGTTGATTTCTGTTTTGCTCGTAGGTGTGTCTTTCTCCTTCATGAAAGTCAAGACTAACCAGAGAATACAAGAGTGACATTGTTGGCTTTGTTGTTGTTGTTGTTTGTTGGCTTTTTATTAATAGTTGAGAGCTAATTTCCCAGTAAGCCCAGTGCTGCTGTTTTTCCTCTCCCCGGGTCTGAAACTTGAGTCAGCGAGGCAGAGCGTAAACGCGGGTGCCCAACACTGGGACTGGGAGGGAGGAGCAGGACATGGGTGGTCGGTCATTTTAAGAGTTGATTTTGTGCAGAGACCCACCCCAAGAGGGATCTGTGATGGCCGAGGAGATTCGAGCCATTGGAAGGCAATTTATCCGACGGTTTTGGAGAAAGGATGAGAGTCAGGGAACGTGGGTACGGCAGAACGAACGTGTTCTGAGTCGCGGGCTACATCTCAGTGCAGCTGATGGAAGACAACGGGTACTTAACCGTAGGAGCTCTTTGTGTGGGGTTATTTGATGTGGGTTTTTATCCTGCTGCATTCTGTGATCCTAGGCACAGACCTCTGAAGGCTTTCTCTGTATAATATGGCTTTCCTAGCTATGGGCGTCTGTGAGAAGAGGAAAGGTAGATGCAGGAACTGTGAAGCCTCTTTGGTGTTGTCTGTTCTAAGAGACACCCTGTGGTCTCTCCAGGAATTTCGCGGGAGCAGGACGTGGGTGCTTTGAAGAAGCAAGGCATTGTACAGCTTCATTCTGAGGCCATTTAAGCAAAGAGACTTGAGGATAAGTTGCGAGTTTGATCCCTCGGAAAGGAAGAGACAGACAATGTTTCTGAAAATAAATGCGTTTGAACATAAAACAGAGAAATGGCACGAAAGCAGTCTTCTGTGTTTGATGGCAATTGCCATTTCTGTTTCAACCACTTTTTCAGACAAAATTACGGTGGAGCTGGCTTTCCCATTCAACCTGTCTCTGGATAGAAACCCCAAACCTTTGGCTATTGACTTTGAAACACTGCTTACCGAAAAGGTACCTCTGAGACACACTCACCGTGTGTTTCTTCATAAAAAGAAATCCCAGTAGGACATGAGGTCCGTACCCATGTAACTTAAACCATCTTAGCATTTCACAGGAGAAGCAGAAGGGCCCTGCTCAACCTCTCATGAAAGCTCGTTGGGACATTTTCAGTGAAATTTGTTGGGAAATGAAGATTTGAAGTTGAGGGCATTTTAGCTACTGATTCTCACATCCTGTCGGGTGGAGGGTGACCCCCGGGGTGTTAACTTCCCAGCAGGAACCCCAGAGGTCTTCAGAGCCGGGAGACCATGGAGCTGCCTAGGGATGTTGGTGGGTTGTGGAGCTGTCTAGTCCCGTGGTGCTGAAATGAGGAGAGACGGGAAGACACAGCGTCCGTCCCCGTGAGCGACAAGGCTCTTTGGGCTCATGCGGTCCGTGAGGTGCATATATCGTGTGTTCTAGAAAGTCATGGAGAAGGGCCTTAAGGCACAGGACACTCATAAGCGAATTGCATACTGCGGCTGTCCATCCGGATGCCTGACGGTAAAAACCAAGACAGGAGATGAGAACGTTGAGTCCGTTGGTGGGGGCTCTTGCTAGGGCTCACTCAACTGCTGGAGAGCAAGACGGGCCTTCCTGAGAACCTAGAAAGTCATGAGCATGAAAACCCAAATGCAAAGGGAATTTATTTCAACGGGGTTAGATGATTCCATACGTGACTTTGTGAGAGAGAGGGGGAATAAAAAAGTGCTGGTTTTTAGTTATTCACTGATAAAAAATTCATGAACCCCACTTATTTCCTGGATCAAAGGCATTTTCTACTACCTCAGCCCTTTGGTCTTTCCAGGATGGCAGGATCGAGAACCTCTGGCCAGGACACTTTTCCAGTCCTTTTGGGACCATGGACATTTTCATGTTCTGTTCACTGGAGTGATCGTCCTATGAAAATTGTCATTAATTAAGCACACGGGGGGAGAAGTCCAAGTCAGCTGTAACATGGAAGCTACAAAATCATTAGTCAGTGTCTCTCCAGAGGGGATTACACGTTGACCAGGGGTATGTCGTCCTGAAGGCATTTCCACCAAGAAACCCAGAAATGGGAACACTTTTCCATATGATAGCTCAGAAGAAAATCCAACTTTGGAGAGGATAGTCCTTGTGACAGAAGACAATGCTCGTCTCCTCGCTGTTTGAATCACGCATTCCAAGATTTGTCAGTTAGCGGACTATGGCTTAATTTGCCTTTTACGTGAAATCACTCATTTAGTTCATATGTTGGGTTTTTTGGCCGCTGTCAGTTTAACGCCGTACGTATCTTAAATTCTCTTTGTTCCCCTGTGTCGTGTTTTGCCTCTTTTCTGTGATTTACTGACGTAGCCTACTCCCCACATTACACGGGTCATTCAAGAGGAAAGCACCGCCTGGAGCATAGCTCACGTTCATGAGCGCTGAGACGTCTCCAAGGGTCCGTTAAGCATTGGATCACCGTCGAGTGTCAACACCGTCTTCCGTATTGATTTCCACTTGATGGGGTCATTTCTGCAGTGCAGGAAGGCGTTGTGGCTCTCGGCGTGCACTTCTTTGTCGTGAAATTCTCACTCTCAGCGTGTCAGTCCGAGGGTCGGCACTTCTGGGCCCGGTATCTGAGCTTCTCCAGTATTCTCAACAAGGGTCCATGGTGGCCTCACGGGGCTGTTTCATGAGGGGTGGTCTCCGCAGCTCTCTGCTGGCTCGCTAACTCTGTGTGGGCGTCAACCATAGGGTCTTCGTTCTTCCAACTTCTTGTGCATCTGTCTCCCCTAAGCTCCCATGCACACATCCACATATCGACCGTGTCTCTTAGCTAGTAGAAGACACCCAGGAACTGCTGGATAATGTCACTGACCTAGGGTGTAGCCCACACTCTGGACGTTGGGTCTATTGTTTGGTGGAAGAGGTGGAGGCAGTAACGTGTCCAGTCAGGCGTATGACTTTGCCTTATCCCTTGTTCAGTCTGGATGGGCACTGAGCAAGGTGCAGAGAAGAGGCGATATCTGTGACGCAACTCCTCAGCGGGAAGTCGATGCCTTGTCATTGTGTTATAGGGGATCGACTGTGTTTTTCGTCTTGAATCTCCTGTTGCCCTTATCAGAGCGCTTGCTTTGGAAGAAATGCCAAATGCCCTTGAATGTACCAAGCTAATAATGTGTAGACCCCAGACAGTGTGGCCCACGTAGATGGTCAGGGTTGATACACTATCTCCCCCAAAAGGACCAGACTTGGAAAAATTAACCAGTTATATAACTCTGTCCCCAGCTATATACCCCAGAGCCAATTTCTGTTCAAGGGACCCTTGGACCCTCCAGAGTTTATCCATGATATCAAGCGAAGAATCTCTACATAAGGGTATCAGACTGATGTGTGACGGGACTTCCTCGAACTTCCCTTTCCCCTGAACTCGGATATTCCAATCAAGTCTCTGGCTCAGGACTTGAGGACACCGAGTCTTTTTCTTGTCACTAATCCCTTCCAACGGGAGCCTTGACTTTTCATTTCCATTGTGCGTTCCTTGATAGCGTGCCATGCCGTGGATTGGGAAGGCCTGGCAGAGCCCTGGATGCGTGGCAGTTTTTCGATAAACAGTTGTCGACCCCTAGCCCTTAGGGTGTGAATGATGCGTTCTAGCAAAAGGCACGGGTTCCATTTGCATAAGTATGAGCTGAAGACTGGCAGGGGAAATGAGGTGCTGACGGACTTGAGACTTGCTTTGGCTGCTACTTCTGCTGGAAATAGTCCGCATTAAGAACATGGAGTCTTCCAAGTTGAAAGTTCCAGAAGCCAAAGGATACGTGTTGTCGTGTGAGGAGTTACAAGGAACATCCTTACGCGCTCAGGGAAGGCTGCAGAATTCCAGCGTCATCAGTTAAGAATGATTGTCCAGGAACGATGCTCGGAAAACGTTCTAGGGACATGGAACTTTGGAATAACCATCGGTCTGATAGCCCTAATGTAGGGATTCTTAGCTTGACATCATGGATAAAGTCTGAGGGTCTAAGCGTCCCTTGATAGAACATCAGATTAGGGACATGTGGTGGGCATTTAAGATTCTCGAAGGAATGTGTTTCTTTGGAAGGGAGGACCCGTCGCTGTTCTGAGGAGATCCTTTTTCCCGAGTGGGTTCTAGAGGTAGAGAATGCGGTCATAGCTTGGTTAGCAGAAGGGACCCCCCCAAACCACGTGTGGTTTCGTGTCTGTTGGGATGGGGAGGTACGAAATGTGCTTTTGAAGACATTTGCCACTAGCAAAAATCCGCGCTGTCCAAGCCGTTCATTGGCTGCTCTGACCTGTTCTCTCACGAAAAGGTGATGATGCAAGTGATTAGCTTTGCATTTTTCTCTTTTCCGAACCTCTTCTGCATTGCCTTTTGGACTCCTGTAAGAACTCTGTTCTAAGAGTCCTCCGGGCACCCCCCGGCTCCCCGCAGACATCTAGTGACGGATTGCCATGAACCCTGCCTCTCTTCATTCTCTGCTTTTCCTGAGCCCAACTTAATTCGGTTTCTGCAGGCAAGCTATTTTTCTACCTCGTACCTCCTCTAGATCAATCATTTTGTTACAATTCATGACTCAACGATTCGTGAGAGCTTAGCACCGTTCACTCTGGGGATTGGAAGACGATGATGCGTTGCCACAGGTTTGCAACTCGGTTTCCTTTTTCCAAGATTCTTCCTGGCTTGAAGGGTTTGTTCCACGTTTTGCAGATGCAGATGTTTCGTACATGGGACGAGACCAGGGATTGCTCAAGATCGCTTTGCACACCTCAGTCGTGGACCTTTACAAAATGTGTCCAATCAAGAATGATTATATGATAATAATTTAAAAGAAAAAAAAGCTTGCTTTCTTATATAGACTAAAAAAATATTGGTGGGAACCACTGACCCTTAAGAAACGAAACTGTGGTTTCTTGAAGTCTGACCTGCAGAGCCCTCGTACCTGGGCGCAAGTCAATGCCGTGATCCGAAACGGTGTGAATTGTCGCTTCATTCTTCCCCGCTGTACGTTGCTCGGGTATGACAGCCTGTTTCACTTAAGAATGCCCTTCCCGAAGCAAGGGGACAGTCTGGATGCCATCAAGTCTCAACACGGCGGTATAATAAGTCTTATCAGTATTCACTGTGACCAGACGGGGAATGTGTGTACGCTGGTAACAATGTCACGGGTTTGTGGGGGAAAGCGCTTGTCTCGGTCTTTGGGTCTCTTGCTCAGTGGGTCGCTTTTCTTGTGGGATGTCATTTCCAATCGAAAGAGTGATTGCTAGGTGCACTTCAGACTGGATAATTTGAAGGACGTGGTTTTTGAAAGCGATGACAAGGAAACGGTCACTCCGAAAACAACAAGTGACAGTGATCTTTGACAGCTCCCCGCGGCTTGAAGGCCGTTCTGAGGATGCCAGTCGCGATTTTAACAACTGAGGTTTTTAGTACTTTTTAGTAGTACAATGTCCAAATATTTAGAGGATCTGCAAAACATACAGAAGCATTATTTTGTACATGAATAATGCATCGTGTTACGGAATCATGCATGGCCAAAATATCCTTTTGAAATGCAGGGTATACCCACGGGCTTCACTATAACAGCGTATGAAACTTTTATGGATACTGAGTATAGATTCCAAACTTCAGTTAATTGTTAAGAAACTACTCCTTATAGAATGTGGATGTAACATCAAAGAAGAATGTCCATAGTTATCTGAAGAAGCTATTAAAATACTCCTGTTTTCCAACCATATAGATAGAGAAGAGTGGGCTTTTGTTTTTTTGTTTTTGTTTTTGTTTTTTGCTTTGTTTTTCCAGCAGAGAGTAGAATCCGGTCCCTTACAAAGCCAGGCATTAAAGAGATATTCAAGAGTATAAAAATAATGACACCCTTCTACATTTTGCAAAATATACTGATTTCCTACAAATCTGTTATTGATGTTCTCACATAGCATCACCAAGTAAATATTCTGGAACTGTCTCCGTTTTAATTTCCACGGTGGAAACCGATAAAGGGATTCACTCTCTCGGAATCCTCAGCGGTCTCTAAGAGTGAAGGAAGGCTCAGAACATTAGTTGGAGAATTGTCTCTGGGAGGTATTCCTGAAGCATAGATTTTTATGAAAATCCGCTGGGACGGGGTTTGACCCTATGGACTGAGAATTGTATTTCGGGGCCGTGGTCCTCGCTCCTGCTTCAAAGGAAGCAACAATGTGTTTTCTACTTGTTTGGGTTTTTCCATGACTGGTGGATGTAGGCATGGTTGTCTCTGGGGAACCTGTACGTGACTGATCACCCCCTGCTCAGGTGTGGGGCTTGGTCGCTAAGTCATGTGTTTCAACGGGAGAAATGAGTCTTTTGTGTGACCTCCTATGTGTTCTGTGGGTTTGCAGTCCTGTGGCTTGGATGGGCTCAGAATACAACATGCTCCGATTTTCTATTCTCTCTCTCTCTATTTATTTTTTTGTTTTGTTTTGGTCTTTGCTCCGTCATTCGGTCAGGCGTGAAACACAAATGGTCTTATTTACCAGCCTAGTTGCGCCTCAACGGGAACAGCTTGTTAAAAACTGCCATTTCCGTGAAAGAAAACACGGGATACAGTTTCAAAGACGTAATTTCTTCATAATTCCTATGTCATTTGTCGTTAATGCTCAACTGTAAAAACTGAGGAGGGACCTTGTACAGACAATCTGTTTCATCATGTAGAGAAAGGCTATGAAATAATGGTGAACGGGGATACGGTGAGAAGTTGGTAACAGGATTTACATAGAATTCCAGAGGAAAGGTTTTTTTTTTGTTTTTTAAAGATGTTATTTATTTATTTGACAGACAGAGATCCCAAGTAGGCAGAGAGGCAGAGAGAGAGAGGAGGAAGCAGGCTCCCTCCTGAGCAGAGAACCCGATGCGGGACTCGATCCCAGGACCCTGAGATCACGACCTGAGGCTTAACCCACTGAGCCACCCAGGTGCCCAGAGGAAAGGTTTATAATGATGGATCTTTGAAAAACATAAACACATCCAAAAAAAAAAAAATCCACCAATATTCAGTTTGATTTAAAAAATGTTGAGCTACAGCACGACTGTGAAAAAAAGACGTATATTATATGGTTTTCTCCTTTTTTCAAGAATTTCAAGTGTACGACCAGAGAGCTGGACAGAGTCACGCCCAGTTGGGAGTGTCCTATAAACTGTTGATCATAAATAACGTGGTCTTCTGTAAATGACGATAAACGGTCCTACACAGAGAGCAGTTAATAGGAGAATAGTAGTTAATAGTAGAAACAGTAACAACAGAAGTTAATAGAAACAATCTTGTTGCAACAGTTGTAACAATGGCAGTTAATAGTAGAAACAATATAAGAGGTAAAAATTGGGGGTCATCACACCTTAAGATATTTGGTAACCAAACACAATAGCGCAAGTGACATCATTTCAGTTGTGATTTGGGGGATTTTAGGACTGAAGGGGGGACGCAGGTGGGTCAAGTTGGCGTTGTAATTTTTTTAAAGGATTTATTTATTTTAGAGAGCGAAGGGAGGTAGGGGAAGAGAGACAGAGGGAGAAAGAGAAATCCTCAAGCAGGCCACCGTCTGAGCACAGAGCCTGACGCGGGACTTGATCCCATGACCTTGAGATCATGACGTTTGCCAGAACCAAGAGTCAGGCCCTCAACAGACTGAGCCACCCAGGTGCCCCGGCTTGTAATTACAATAAATAAATAAATAAAAAGACAACAGTTGGCATTGAACCAAAAGCCATCTCGGCGACATCTCTGTAGAGACAGACACAAAAGCTGCAGACATCTTGGGTCTCGGAGTGGACACTGGAGGCATATTTTGTCAATCTTTAAAGCTGCAGGGTAGGAATCATCCAGCATTCCCTGAACCCATACGTTCCCTACCATTTGGATCATCCCTACCATTTGGACCATCACCCGTTGGAAGCAAGCAACGCCGTTACGGCCGGGTCGCTTTTTGCAGACTGTTCAGGAAATACATTTGCAGGTAGATGTGAACCTGGGTGCGGTGGATGGATGTGAATACGCCAGAGTCTTCTCAAAATGCGCCTCGCGAGAGGCATTATGTGTTTATGGAGACCTCCTCCTGGGAACCATCGTCATAGCCCCTTGACACATTTCCCTGTAGAAGAGTACGTCGTTCAACAGCCCAGAGTGGGGGTTGCTGGTAAGTGCCACAAAAACAACTGTATCTAGTTTTAACCTGGAGGCATTGAATGGAAGACCATTCCTCATGGGGAGGCGTCCTACAAAGGCTGGAAAATCCACCGTTGTTGGGTTCACTGGTGAGTTTCGGAGTCTGAGCAGACGTCTCTCCTGGGCCACCACAGTCTGACCCTCTGCAGATGTTTGTAGGTACTGAGCTCAGCCCATGGAGGTGATGCAAAGACCAGTTTGCTGGCTCGGGCGTGCAGGATTCCTAGCGTTCTGTCGTAGTATCTACATGTGGGGATTCCACACTGGACCTTCGTAGCATAGAATTCATGCCATAGCTGGTGTCTACATAATCTACTCGTACGTAGCCTGTGGTTCTTGGGACAGAAAACATGCTTTGTGGCAATAACGGATTCCCTTTTTACGTGTTAACTGTCAGAAATCTCTTTCCCCAGCTGCTGGATTTGGTATATATTCAGATAATAATAATGTCTCTAGTAAGAAGTGATTTAATTGATGGGAAAATAACAGCCTTTCATCATTGGAAACGTCAAGATGAAACCAAATGAACCTCCCCAGATTTTCTTTGAACTGTCCAAAGTAGCGCAGACCTTCTAAACTATTTGGAAAGTTACGGAGATGCAGAGATGGGCCTTGATTCAAGAAAAGGTGACCCGTCTGAGGGAGGAGTTATAGGAGAATATGATGTGCCACTTACTGGATAATTCAGAGAAAGTGCATGATTCCTGAGAAAACATAACCTTTCAGAATTGACATGGAGAATGTAGGAAACTTTAAGCTTTAAAAACAAAACAGAACAAAACAAAAACAGAAACAATCTGGGTCGTTCAGTCAGTTAAGCGTCTGCCTGTGGCTCAGGTCATGATCCCAGGGTCCTGGGATGGAGCCCCGCGTCGGGCTCCCTGCTCCGTGGAGAGTCTGCTTCTCCCCCTCCCTCTGCTGCTCCCCCTGCTTGTGCTCTCTCTCCTTCTCCAATAAACAAACAAAATCTTTAAAAAAAAATACACTACTAAAATATTTTATTTAGTAGATGCCTTAATGGCTGGTTTCTATGTACTTAGTTCAGAATTCCAGCATCATTTATGGCATTTCTAAGAGTGGGGATGGGCCCCCCACCTGGCAGCTTGTTAGAAACCGAAATCGTCAGGACCCCCCATCGGTCTCCCTGAACTGAGCACATTTGCTGCAGGATGAGGCCCAGAGGAATCTGTCATGTAAGTAGCTTTCCAGGTGGTCCTTCACGCAAGCTCGAGTTTGAGAAGCTCCCGTTTAAAATACCGGAGACCGCAGTGTAGGGGAGGAACGGAATGGTCTCTCTGCCTACCGCTCGGATGTCTTGGCTCACACCTGGTCACAAAAGGCAGATTAACAAGGGGAAAACAAAAAAGTGTATTAACATGCACACCTCCTGCGCGCGCACACACACACACACACACACACACACACACACACGGGAGATCGGCAGGGAAAAAGTTCCTCCCGGTGCCTTAGAGTTTCAGCTCTACAGCGTCTCCAAGGAACAGGGTACTGGGGAGAAATGGCAAAGGGAAACCGGGTAGGGCGTCACCGGGTGGGGGAAAAGGCTGGCCAGCCAGCGGCATTTGTCCTGTAGACGCCCCGGGTGCCTTCTTCAGGCTTGTGGGGTCTGAAGTCCTCAAAGAGACTTAACGTTTCTCCTTCCGGGGGAAGGGGGGTGAGGAGAGGCACC
Organism: Mustela nigripes; assembly: GCF_022355385.1. Classification (NCBI taxonomy): domain Eukaryota; kingdom Metazoa; phylum Chordata; class Mammalia; order Carnivora; family Mustelidae; genus Mustela; species Mustela nigripes. The sequence goes on along the minus strand of NC_081575.1, from coordinate 119,680,513 downwards.
TTTGCAAATTCATGCCTGGCTTTTAGGCAAATAGGGGATCACCAGTAGCTTTTTTGGGGTTGCATATAGGCCATCTTCCAATAGAAAATATGTCAATGGTCAGTTCATTTTATACACGAGTAGAATCACAGGAATGAAAAGATGTGATGATAAAATTTATAAGGACATAGAGTACTTTTCTTTATGAATACAGGTGGAACCTCTGCCTAAAATGTTGGCAGGTATTACAGACGTACAGGTACAAAGAATGATAGGATCAAGTACAATTTCATAAATGAACAAAGTTTCAACTTCAGGAATTATATCAATATAATTATGACCATAAAAGTGGGACGCGAGTCCTATCTATGGGATTACTATGCCTGTGGATGTCACGTAGACATTTGATAAGTACAGCAGCCCTTACCAACAAAAAAATCCAGGGGCGCCTGGGTGGTTCGGTCGAGTAGGCATCTCACTCTTGATCACCGCTCAGGTCTTGAGGTGGTGAGTTCAAGCCCTACTTCATGCTGGGCGTGAGGAACTTAAAGAAAAAGGCAAAGAAAATCTGACTGAAACAGATAGAGAAACTGCTTATAAATGATAAATATTATTGACCCACAACAACAATCAAGTCTGATCGTGACTCTGGAAGATGTCTGTTCCGTTTGGGTACAAGATGGTGACCTCAGTTTTAATCCCTCTTACTAAACTCTTTTTGTTTACTTTAGATAAGGAAACACGAAAGTCGATGATAAAAAAATCCTTTTATTATTATTATTTTTTACAAAGATATTGTTTATTTATTTGTCACAGAGCACCAGCAGGAACCTGGGATCCTGACCTGAGCCACAGGCAGACGCTTAACCCACTGAGCCACCCAGGCGTCGCCAATAAAATTTCTTTTCATATGAAAATATGAGACAGAATTACTTTGCTCTTCAGTCTACTGGAGGAGAAGTAAAGGCAAAATGAAATTAAGTCCATCTTAAGCGAAAACAACATCAATACAGGTTAATCCACAAATCAATATTTTTGCTTCTCTGCAGCAGTCATAATTTCACCGAAAACAATGCAGAAAATTACCTGCTCCTAATAATGCTGATAATGATCACTTCATAGAAACAAATTGAGTAAGAAAGATTGAGAACGTGTATGCCGGAATCTGTGAAATCCCAAGGACAACATATCAAGCCCGAGCATTTATAGAGATAGTCCCTTGTCCTGGATTGGAATATTTAATTTTATAAAAGGCACAAACATGCACATTGAAGGCATCCCAGTAAAATCCTAACGAGTGGCAGGAGTTGAGGAAAGGGATTAAATATTCATCATAATAATCTTTTGTGAGAAAGGACAGTGTTTGTACAGTGATGTCTGTGTGTACCTTACCAGAAGCCAAAACTTTCCATAAAGTTCCTGTTAAAGTAGATCATATCTTAACTATTAAAGCAGATACAATGTAACATTTTTAATCATCAAACTAGATAATGTTTAAACACTCGCACAGCTGAAAAAGTAGACGGATTTATTAAACAAGATACTACCGATAGATGTAGGAGTATCTGAATTCATATACGCCAGCCAATATTAAGTTTGTAACGAATAATAAAGAATAAATATATATGGCATCGAGCCAATAGTGCAGCTCCGTAGGGAAAACACAAAATTAATTTATTTGGTAACTGATTCTGTCATCATTGGCTCTCTATTTGGAATACGTTAAAAAAAAAAAAAAAACCTACCTTCAGTCATATTTATAAGCAAATTGCACAAGAGTTTAGTAATCAATGAAACATATATACTGTTAGAGGAAAACTGAGCAGACAAGTGTATCCTGGAGTTCACCTCATTACCAGACTTTCTGTTATCCGTGCGCATATATTTGCATTATTTTTAAGTCATTTTGGGGCTGTAAATGTGTAAATGTATCTAGTGGTGCATTCGACGAGAGGAAACATGTACCAAGTGTCATGCCTGCGTTCCAGAGTCAATAAGTTGTTAATTTTTTATGAAAAGGGGACCCGTTATTTTTGTAAAATCGCAGGTGTACACAGTTCAGAAGAAGGACAGACGGACTTCGGGGTCAGCTGATACACAAAAATCTTAGTGAAAAGCGCACTCAGCGTGTCTTGCTGTCTGAAACGGTGTGGGCCATGGGATGTGTGCCTCTCGCATGACGTTTCCAGACTATCCTCCAGGGGGTTGAGCTCTGTGCAGACAAAGAACACGGAGTGGCTGGTTGCATAGATGCGTGTATCGGGTATTTGGGGCAGAGCAGACGTTCTAGGTGCAGAATTCCATCGGGAAGAGGATCCGATTCTTATGGTCACGTTCCTTTCAAAGCAGTCGATGTTAGCGCATCTGGGGCACCGATCAAACAGAGATGAACACAGCGAGGGATCCAGGACACTTGGCTCTTGTCGGGTTCATGGCGAAGGACTGTGCCGTTTGCAGCCGAAGCTGAGGCAAGGCTGGGTTTCAGGGTTTGACGACGAGGCAGCACGACTGTCCTGTGGGGGTCAGGGCAGGAGAAGAGGAAGCACTGGGTTGGCTCCCGCTGGGGGTCAAGGTGTTTGGCCCATCTGGGCGGAGGAGGAAACTGAAGAGCTGTGCTTGCGGCTGACCTGGGGTCTGGAGGTCGCAGAGGGTGAGCTCCAAGGGGGAGCAGCGGAGCTTTGTAGGATTTTCCCTAGAGTCCTGGATGGGACGGGGAACGCAGTGTGGGAGCTCCTGAGAGCTGAGTCAGGGTCTGGGGAAAGAGTAGGGAACAGAGTTAGGTAAAGGGAGAATCACTGTGTCTGTGGGACACTGCGTCACGTGTGCGGGTTCTGCCCATCGGTCTCTACCTCTGGACGATGTCCCCGCGGACCCTCGGCTGTGTCCCTGCCCGGTCCCGTCCGCTCGGTC
>NC_081575.1:119611049-119667624 GCF_022355385.1 Mustela nigripes | reverse complement strand
GACACTCGGCTGTGCCCCTGCTCGGTCCCGTCCACTCGGTTCTACCCCCGGGGTCGTCCCCGCGGACACTCGGCTGTGTCCCCGCGGTCCCGTCTCGCAGCCACCGTTCTCTGCCGCGGGGACGGCGACTCGGTGCTGACTTGGCTCCGGCGGGCGTCGATGTCCGGCCGCGGCGGGAGCAGATGCTGGGAAGAGTCGGGAGCCTCCGCCGCCGGCTCTTCGCCGCCGCTTGTGCGGTTTGGTCTCCTCAGGCGTCAGCGCTGCGTCCTCCGTGCCGCTGTCCCCGCCGCTCCTCCGTCCGAGTCCGCGATCCGTTCCCCCCACCGACGTCGGGGACACCGGCCCAGCGGAGCCGGTGTTTCCTGGCGGTGACTCGGCGATCCACTGGTTTTCCTGGACCGCGGGGAATCGTGTCATCGGGGATCGATAGTTTTCCCTGGCCCAGCTCGATTTACTCGGTGATCCGCTGCTCTTCCTGGCGTAGACTTCGGCCCTCGGCGCTCAGCTATGCCCCCTGGCGCCGCCCTGGGCTCCCGCCGGCCCTGCGCGGATGGACGGATGCGCTGCGGCGCTGTCGTCGCGCTGTTCGCTGGCGGTGCGGGGCCGACGGGTCTCTCCGCTGGGAACCCGTTCTGCCTGGACGGACGCTGTCCCTCCGCCTGAAGCCGGGTCATTCGGCAGAATGGATGTGACCAGCTCTCTTGTCTGCAGGGACTCGGTCATCGACTATTTCTCCTCCTCTGATTCAGTCAACGACCGTGTGTCCTGTGCCTGCTCGGTCATTGACTCCGTCTCCTCCACCTGGTTGGTCATCGACTATGTGTCCTGCGCTTGATCGTCATTGACTAGATCCGCGGCACCTATTCTGTCATCAACTATGTGTTTTGCGCCTGCTCGGTCATCGACTACCTGTCCTGCATGTGATCGGTTATCGACTAGATCCACTGCGCCTGGTCAGGCATCGACTATGTGTCCTGCGCCCACTCGGTCATCGACTAGATGTCCTGCGCGTGATCGGTAATCGACTAGATCCACTGCTTCTTTTCGGGCATCGACTATCTGTCCTGCGCGTGATCGGTCATCGACTAGGTCCTCTACGCCTGCTCGGTCATATATAGGTTGCTGCACCTGCTCCGTCATCAACTAGGTTGCCTGCGCCTGCTCGGTCATCGACTGTTTCCCCTGCGCTGGCTCCGTCATCAGCTTTTCCCTCTGAAATAACTTGGTCCTCCCTGGTGTTTGCTGGACGCTCTCGTCATGAGCCGTCGGCCCCAGGGAAAGCAATGACGTCATGCTCTAGTTCTCCAGGACCGGCTCAGTGATGCGCCGCGTCTCAAGTGCCCGCGTCGTCGTGGGCTGATCACTGATTCCGTGAGCGAGCTCGGTCGTCGACTCTTTTCCCGTGAATTCTCTTGCGCTCCTTCCCCTGGAGCCGCTCATCCTCGTTGATCTGCCGTCTCCCCGGGGTGACGACGTCATCCACGCTCTCCTGAGCTCGGTCATCGACTGTGTCCCCTGGGCTGACTCGGCCATCGACTGTGTGCCCTGGGATGATCGGTCATCGACTCTTTTCCCTGCCTGAGTCAGTCTTGGATGGTGTCCCCGGGGCTGGCTTTGGGTCATAAACCGCTTTCCCTGCGGTGGGCCGGTGGTTCTTCCCCATGACGTACGGACTCATTCATGCACTGGCTTCCCAGACTCCGGGGTCGCTCATGCCGTTCTGCCCACCGGCTGGGTTCTCTGGGCTCAGAGTCACCGCCGGCCCTTTCCGATCTTCTCCCTGGACTGTTGCTGCCACTGACGGTTTCCCTGGGAATAACTTGGTCATCGGCCTTTTCCCCTGGGCTGATTTCGTTCTGAACTGTTTATCCTAAAATAAATGGGCCATCCACTCTTTTCCCTGGAGTGACTCGGTCATTGACTCATTTCCCTGGAGTGATTCAGTCATCAACTGATTTCCGTTGAATGACTCAGTCATCGACTGATTTCCCTGGAATGACTCGGTCATTGACTCATTTTCCTGGAGTGCTTCAGTCATTGATTACTTTTCCTGGAATCACTCAGTCATCGACTGATTACCCTGGAATGATTCAGTCATCGACTGATTTCCCTGGGTTGACTCGGTCATCGACTCATTTCCCTGGGTGATTTAGTCATCGATAGATTGCCCTGGAATGACTCGGTCATCGACTCACATTCCTGGAATCACTCAGTCATCGACTGATTTCCCTGGAACGACTCGGTCATCGATTCATTTCCCTGGAGTGACTCAGTCATCACTGATTGGCCTAGAATGGCTCGGTCATCAGCTGTTTATCCTAGAACGACTCGGTCATCTATTCTTTTTCCTGGAGGTCTTCGGCTCTTTTCTGGAGTCCCTGATTCCTTGACCGATTGTGTCCTTGGCTCTTCCCCTGGAGCGACTCCCTCACGCGCCCTTTCCCTGCCATAGTCCCGGACTGTTGTCCGTAGAATAACCTGGTCATCCCGTTCCAGTCTCCGGCAAGAACTCTCTGTCTGCTGTGACGTCATCGTGTGGTTTCTTTGGAGCGATTTGCTCAGTCTAGATTTCCTTTTCTTGGCCGTTTCAGTCATTTTATCCAAGTCTTTACATCAGCTGCGTCATCAGCTCTTTCCCGCTCCGACCCAGACTCTCCTGTTTGCTCTGTGACGTCTCTGTCGCTTTATGCGAAATGACTCGGTCATTGATTGTTTTTCCTGAAATGACTCGGTCATCGATTAATTTTCCTGAATGAGTCAGTCATCCCCTGGTTTTCCTAAATGAACTCCGGGAAGGCCTCGGTCGTCCACTGTGTTTCCTAAAATGACTTGGTTATCAGTTCTGGAGTGGCTTCATCATAGGCTGTTCTTCCTACATTGAAACAGTGATTAATTGTTTTTTCTGAATGATTCTGTCAATCCACTGCTTTTTCTTGAATGACTCTGTCATTGATTGTTTTTCCTAGAATAAATCAGTCATCGACTCGTTTTCCTAGAATGAATAGGTCATCGACTCTTTTTCCTGGATTGACTCTGTCCTTGATTAGTTTTCCTAGAATGAGTAGGTCATCCACTATTTTCCCTGGAATGGTTGGATCATCGACTGTTTTTCCTGGAGTGACTCTGTCATTGACTGGTTTTCCAGGAACGACACGGTTATGCATTGTGGGTTGTGGCATGACTCTCTCATCCGCTATATACGCTTCGGTCACCGTGTCCTTTACAGTGTGTTCTGGGATGACTCGATGTGGTCCTGGGCTGGCCCTTTCATGTAGCTGGTGTAAAGGATTGACTTTGTCATCCACTGTATGTCCTGGGTTGACTCGGTCATCCACTGTGTGTCCTGGATTGACTCGGTCACCTACTGTGTGTCCTGGATTGACTCGGTCATCCACTCTGTGTCCTGGATTGACTCTTCCATCACTGTGTGTCCTGGATTGACGCTTCCATCCACTAATTTTCCTGGACCGACTCTGACATCGACTGCTTTTCCTGGCCAGAGCAAGATGGCCTCTCACTGTTTGGGTTGCAGGTGCTAAAGGCCTGTTTCCTGGGGGACTGAGCGCGTGCATTCATCCCTGGGTAGGCACACGTGCACACGCACACACACGCACACACGCACGCACACACGCACACACTCATCTACTGCAGTCTGTGCCATCGAGAACCCCAGGAGGGCCCTCGCAAGGTGAGACTGGTGCAGACGCTGAGTGTCCCCCAGCTTGCTCAGTGCACAACGCTGTCCACTGTACGTGTGCTCGGCTCGTGCGGACCCTCGGGTTTCGGGGCTGCTTCTCCATCAGCTGAGGAAGGAGCGGCTCCTGCAGGTGCATGGCAGCCGCCTGTGCTCGGGCGCCGCATTCGTCTGAGGTTGCCCTTGGGTAGGAAGGACACAAGACTCTCAGGGGACCGTCATGCAGACGCATTCCCCTGCGCACTGGGCCCGGATGTCTCACCAAATAGGGGCACTGCAGGGCTCAGCGGATTAAGCGTCGCACTCCCGGTTTTGGGTGAGGCCAGGATCCCGCGTGCGATGGGGGCATCCAGCCCCGCATCAGGCCTCACGCTCAGTGCGGGTCTGTGTGACTCCTTGTGTCGGCCCGTGCACCCCTGTCGGAAACTGCTCCATGTGTAAAAACAACATAAAACACCCCCAAAATCCGTCCTTGCCTTCTTCTTTGGTCCCGCGGGAACTTCCACGTCCTTTGATCTTAGTCCGGACAGTCGTTTGTGATTGTTTTTCTATGCAGATTACAGGAATTCTAGAAATTAACTCAGAGCGTAGAGATCATGCTAATTCTGGAAATTAAGTCACCGAAGGGCACAACTGTATGATTTTGAATCTTCCTGTTCATGTATGTTTGTCCATTTCTTCAGTTTACTTTTCAGAGATCTGTAAAGTCTTTCATTTATGGATTTCTTTCTGCACATCTCTTTTTTAAGGTTATTTGTGTTTTTTTAAAAATATTTTATTTATTTATATGACAGAGAGAGAGAGATCACAAGCAGGCAGAGAAGCAGGCAGAGAGAGAGGAGGAAGCAGGCTCCCCGCTGAGCAGGGAGCCCGATGCGGGGCTCGATCCCAGGACCCTGAGATCATGACCTGAGCCGAAGGCAGAGAAGCTCAACCCACTGAGATACCCAGGCGTCCCTTTTAAAGTTATTCTTAAGTATATTATCTTTCTTGGGGTTTTCTTATTTGCATAGAGTTTTTTCCTACATCAAATTTGGGATACATTGATTACTTCTGTATGTTACTTCTTCGACTGGATTATTCTATAGTTTAAGTTACTGGGATCATTGGTTCTCTATCATTTGCAAAACAACTTCGATTTCTTCCCTCACCTCCCCAATCCTTACGCCTCTAATTGTCTTATTCCTTTCTCTGTGCATGAGCAAACACCTCCGACATGATGGTGAATAACCGCACAGATGTTTGGGGTCCTTGCATGTTTTGGTTGAATCCTTCTTGGTCATGGCACGTTTTTCAACCCGGTCGTAGATTGTTTCAGGATATCTTATTTACTATTTAAACGGGAGTGTTTGTAACTAATAGGAGTCTGACACTTTTTCATTAGAAACTGACACACATTTTGAGTTAGAATGTGGACTCTTTCATTACAGCATCAGAAAATGACATAGCTTTCAGTTGTGTGTAAAGTTGACATATTAACGTAAAAATCTTTTATTGCTCTTACAAATGTTTTCAATTACATCTCGGTATCAGAGGCCGACAACGATTATCCTTTTTAAAGTATATAAGTAAACACTTCAACAACTGAAAAATGTACATTATTATGTTTTCTTCCTTGAAAGAGTATTTATATTTCATCTGGGCCAAGAATCTTATCCTCAACACAAGAGGTTTTTCTGAAAATATTGATCGTATCAGTATCCTTCTCTACGACCACATTTGTGGATAAACGGAAAAGTGACTTTTATTCCTAATTTCTGAAACAGTAGTTACTTGTATCTTAGCCCCTTTTTCCGAGTTACTGTATTTTTATTACAATGTATCAAAACATAAATATTTTATTACAATGTATGAAAACATAAAAATAAATATATTTTATATGGGCGTTTTTATGAGGGATATGTGGGGACGATAAAATAATAGGTCAGCATGAATAGGTTCCAATATTCTCCCGGCCCCGTCGTTGCGCTTTGAACTCATCATTTAGGCACCAAACAATGCCACCAGCCCTAGAATAAATGCTAACACCACAGCCAGTCATTTGACCCAAAACGTTGAGCAGTGATCTTTAATCTGGGGTAATCACTACCCAGTGTGTGCAAACCACACTCAGGAGGGGTATGGTTTCAATTCTTTTGTTAAAGTCTGGAGGACGGGCCTCTCACGCTTGCCTCAGTTCTGTCTGACATTGAACCCGTAGACTCATGGTTTTTACCTGATTACATTATGGTTGGGTTTTACTATCATGGAAGTATACATATAACTAAACTAACTATAACATATAACTAAACTATCTATATAAACTACCTATCTATATATATAAAATATACTACTTACTGTATATATTATAGAAGCTATATATAATCTATATATGTAAACTATACATATGATATATATATATATATATAACATATAACTAAACTATTACAAAAAATGTAGATTATTGGAATGAACTTTAGAAGGTACTATGTGTTTTATTTGTGTGTGTATGTGTCTGTGCCTATGATGCCGATTGAGGTTTAGAGTGTAAAGCTGGAATAATGGAAACGTTCTAGATGGTCATTATCATTGTTATAGAAAAGTTTATAAGGCAAATATGATTAACAGAGACAAAGGACACTGAATAATACAAAACAAGATATTCAACTAAGAAAATACTCAAAAGTCTAAACTTGGGGCACCTGGGTGGCTCAGTGGGTTAAAGCCTCTGCCTTCAGCTCAGGTCATGATCCCAGGGGCCTGGGATCGAGCCCCGCATCGGGCTCTCTGTTCAGCAGGGAGCCTGCTTCCCTCTCTCTCTGCCTGCCTCTCTGCCTATTTGTGATTTCTGTCTGTCAAATTAATGAATAAAATCTTTTATAAAAAGTCTAAACTTGTATGCAACGAACAATTTTACTAAAAACAAGAAAATTGGGGCCCCCAGATGGCTTAGTCAGTGAGCTGTCTGCCTTCGGCTTGGGTCATGATCTCCAGGTCCTGGGCTCGAGCCCCACATCAGCCTTCCTGTTCAGTGGGAAACCTGCTTCTCTCTGTCCTTTTGCCCCTCCCCATTGCTCATTTTCTTTCTTTTTCTCTCAAATAAATAAGACTTAAAAAAACCTAAGTACAAGAAAATCAAAGTGCCACAGTAACTAAAAGAACAAGAAAAAAGCAAAAAAAAAAAAAAATTAAAAAAAAAATAGAGCAAGGGAGATTCAAGCAAAATATATCGATAATTTAAACCGCACAATTAACAGGTGGTTAAATAGGTACATAATAAAACTTTTCCCCATTGATAGGAGAGTACACAGAATATTCAAATAAGAAACATGATGAATGTATCCCCACGCCATGATGTCTCAGTACAATAAGTGTATGCCGTCCCCTTCTCTGAACATGAAGAAATTAAATTTGAAATCAAGTTAAAATACAACTGGAATCCCACATTGTTCACAATTAAAATGTAATTCTTTTTAAAAATTTAACTTGGGGCACCTGGGTGGCTAAGTGGGTTGGGTGCCTGCCTAAGGGCTCAGATCATGGTCCGCAGGTCCTGGGATCGATGTCCTAGTTGAGCTCTCGGCTCAGTGGGCACCTGCTTCTCCCTTTCCTTGCCACTCCCCTGGCTTATACTCTCTTTCTCTCTCTCTGATAAATAAAAAAAAAAATCTTTAAAAAATTAAATTCTTTAAAAAAATAAATGAAAAGATTTATCGTGTATATTTGAGAGCGTGAGTACGAATTGGGGGAGGGGCGACGAAGAGCGAAATCTCAACCTGACTTTGCACTGAACGTGGAAATGAACTTGATACTTGGTCTCACAACCCCAAGATCATGACCTGAGCCAAAAAGCAAGAGTCACATGCTTAGCTGGCTGTGCCACCCAGGCACCCCTAAAATGTAATTCCAAATATTAATACTTTAGGGAAGAAAGGTTACGTGAAAATGAGAAAATAGGACTCAACCAATGTGTTAGGTATGAACATCCATGAAATACTGCTAAAATGAGATCCAAGGGAGATGAATAGTCCAAAATATTTACATAGGGTACAGGGTAGAGAAGTTTAAAGATAAGGAAGTAGTCTTCCAGTGTAAGAATACAGAAAATGAAAAAAACAAGAGAAGATGACAAAAGGACATTGGGGCACGAATCTTTTATGCATATTCTACACAACTGTGTCTTCTGTTCTTTGACACTGTAGGAACCAAGCAGATGGTAGACAGTAAGCGTAGAACCCAAGGCACTTTGTGTCTTTCATCTGCATACGGTGAATTACTCACCCGTCCTTGGTTGAGTCCACAACAGTTTGGGAAATGGGATGGAGGTTCTGTTCTTCCTCAAATTCTCAGTTCTTCAAGGTTTCCTCACTTCCCACCCATGATTTTAGGTGCCCAGAAGCTTGGTCCAGGAAGCAGGACATTTGCTGGGTGGCAGTATGTTTAAGCTTGTAAATTTAGCTTGGGACACCAGATGACCCAGCCTTGCACATACTTTGGCAAAGCCAGAAGAACAAGCGAGTCATGCTGTCTTCCACGCGGGGCCGGCATGGGTGGGTTTCAATGGAATGATCCTCTGTGCATAGACACAGGCAGGAGATGAAGATGGAGTTAGTGGCTGGACTGTCCCACCACTGTGTGCCCTAGCTGGGTCATCCCAAAGAACCCATTTTTTCAAGCCTACCAAGGGGCCATCCTCAATGACTGAGGAGTCGGTGTGAAGGTGAATGCGTGTAGGTGACGTCATAGCAGAGCCCCTAATGGGCTGGAGAGGCTCTGTGGCTGCGATATGCTGATGAGAAGTCTGTGCCCTCTCAGCTGCGAGCTCTTAGCGGTTCCTCTCATGGGACACTTTGGAAAGCCATGTGGCGAGACTGAAGGAAGCCTGTGATCGCCGGCAGCCCTACTCCTGGTGCAGAGGAAATTTCATGTGGGTGCAGATGAAGACATTAGGGTACTTTGTCCCCGATAGGTTGCCAGGTGGGACATTTCGAACAGCCAACTGCTCGAGAGATCAAAGTGAAAGGAAAAATTACAGTGAAAGGAAGCAGGAGCTCTCCGTGGGCAGAGACAGACCGGCGAACCTGAACTGAGCAGTAAATGTGACAAAAATTTCTGGAAGCAAGAACCACCACCAGCATACGTGTCTGTTTTCTCTGTTCTCATAATTTACATCATGGCAAAGACTTGTAGGGTGTGTCGAAAGGGGAATGCACATCCCAGTCATCGATCAGGGGAAGATGACATCATTTCCAGGCCAGAGCTCATTTTCCAGATGAGCTCAGAATCGTGGTCATTTTTAATCAACTAAAAAATGGCGGAATACATTATTAAACCTGGTAGAAGCCGTGGGATATTCCACATAATGTGTTTACTAAGCTGGAAGAGGGGAAGAGACTCCTGAAAATCAAATGTGCAACTTCCCTTACTGTATATTTTCCGGCGAGGAAGTCTCGATAGCTTAGAATTTGGATATTACACATGATTCATGAGATTTTGTGTGTTTTTTTTTTCCTTCTCATCTATAATATGTGACTCTCTATTTTTCTCATTCTGAGACTCATGCCCAGAAAGTCAGTCTGTTGTTTTATATTCCTTTCAGCTGCCAAGAAAAAGAAAAATGCACTTTTACCTTCTGTTAAAAATCTGTAGAATTTTCACACACAGTGGATTTTTAAAAAAAAAAAATTCCTCCTAATTCAATAGTTCCTACGAGAACAATGTATTCATTAACCAGGATGACACAGAGCAGAAATGTTGTTGATGGTTTTTAATTAACATGGTTTTTAATTTTATATCCTGGGTTTCTCAATGTTTGTTTTCAAAGATTTCATTTCTAACAAATGTCTTCTCCCGACCTAGGGCTCGAACTCACAGTTCCAAGATCAAGAGTGGTACACACCAGTGACTGAGCCAGCAGGGTGCCCCCTGGGTTTCTCAGCTTGAAAGTAAGTGGAAATGTTGAAAGATCCTACCCTAATATTACTGTAAACACTTTGCTAACAGTTTATTTTCAAATCAGGGTAAGTTGGCTACGAATGTGTCTAATTCTTCGAATGCACAAAGTGCTTGAAAACTAATGGTAGAATCAAGGTCTACATATATGAAAATATATCGGGATTATACCCTGTAGATGATAAAAATAAGACATGCTCATGTAAGAGGAGTGACTTTTACTAATCCTAGTAAGAGCGGCGGAGATCCATTTGTACATACATGGAGAGAAAACGTGAAATCTAGGACTTATGACCCTCATGATCTTGGTCAGCTTTGGGGCCGACAACTTGCGAAATGTCAACGTTGGCATCATTGACAAAAACATTGAGAACACACAGGGCAACTCAAGAGCTCTGTTAAGTGTTCGTTGCCCTAATTTTGTCAATTATGAGATGTTAAAATAGTTTGTAAGACGACTAGAGTCTGCCTCGTCAACAGGATTATTCTCAGACGAAAGTTCTCCCATCTGGGTGTGTACTGTACGTCCTCCGCAGACGTCCGGGCATAAAGCCCACTTTCATGAGTAGTACTTTAAGTGCCTACTCCAGGCAGATCCTTGTAAAGAAAAAAAAAAAATTCTTTAGATTTTAATGTCACAGATTTTGATTTAAACTCTAAATTTTTTTTTTTTTTTGGACTGTGTGGAATGATAGAAGCCACTCAAGCTCTTTAGAGAATACCCAAGTCAAACTCATTTGATGAGAGTTTGCCAAGCCTTGACTCTGATAATAAAATAATTATGGTAATTAAAGCTACTGTTCCTTCCACATACATATATGTAACAGTCTGATGGGCCAGGCACTTATACTGCGTGATAAAAATAAGCATAGTAGGAAAAATATATACACCGTCACTTGCCTTCTGTATGTGTTTGTGTGTTTGCTCAGAGCTGCAGTACATGCACTTAACTTGTGCCAGGTCCAATGGATGTAAAGACCAAGATTACAAAAGTGAGGAGAAAGCCAGTTCTCTGGAAGAAGATAGTCTATTGGGATAGGTTGGTTGGACAGTTCCTCCAGCAGAGGAAGTTGCATGTGCAAAGACCCTGCGCAGGAAATTCCAGACCCAGGCGAGGCAGCAGTGTTATGGATTTCTGTGTCTATCCTAGAACTTAGAAGTTCCTAGAGGCTCTTATGTGGGAATTGGACTTACATCAGACTTTCTAACGGAGGACAGGCTCGGATGGATTTGAGAGACAAAGACCAGGATGGGATGGATTTGAGGGACAGTCAAAGACCAGTGAACTTGGTGGTTCTCATAGGTCTGTAGAACTAGGAGGTGCAGAGCACATGCGTAAACTTATACCCTTGGGGACGGCAGCCAGCACCCTTTAATGCACTTAAATGAGGTCTTTTCTGATCACAGAATCTTGCTTTGGGTTGAGCAGCAAAACCCAATGGCGACAACAGAAACCATTGTCCATTGCTTGGTGTTTGTTTCTGAGGCACGATTCAAGTCCCTTTTCAAGATAATTATCTCTTTCTATACCTCCATACCAGCCCAGAACTCACCCACCCATGTTATCAGGGTACCTATAATTTACCCTGTAATGGAGAGGGAAAGGGGAGGTGTGGGCTCTGCATGCTAGCATCTGTACATCTCTCTCGAGCAAGAATATAGACCTATTCTCCCCATTAAATATGAGTAACGAGCTAAATTGTATGGTGCTGGCAAGAGCAGTCCTGATGTACATAAACAAGAAAGCAGTACTTCTGAGGACATTCATAGAACCCTGGAATCTGTACATTGACACCAAAAGAATACCTATTTAGGGGTGTATGAGTGGCTCCATCTTCAGCGTCCAACTCTAGGTTTGAGCTCAGGTCGTGATCTCAGGGTCGTGGGATGGAGCGCCACATCGGGCTCCCTGCTCCGTGCAGAGTCTGAGATTTTTCTCTCCATCTCCCTCTTCTCCTCCTGTGTGTGCACATGCTCTCTGTCAAATAAAGAAATAAATCTTTTTTTTTTTTTATAGAATATCAACCTAAAAGCACAGATGTGTTTTTAAAAAGAATTCTAATAATTAGGGACAAGATTTCATGCAGTTTCTGAAAGACTTCTCCTGTTGGGTGGGGAGAAGCAATGACTGATTTGCAACTAGAATTTGATTCTCTCCGCAGACCTTTATGGAATGTTACGGTTTTTGCTTGTTAGGAATTTGAAGACTCTTTGAATGTTGATTTTCTTTCTTGTTCATCTTGGCTTCTGATATAGCCACAGGCCTAAGGAATGTCAGGTACATAGATCAACTTGTATTTTTTTCATTGCTTCTCGTTGATGGCCTAACCCCTGGTTAGCCAAAGGAATTGGACAGCATGTCAGTGCCTAACTCGCAGACCTAGTTCTACTGATGTGCACGTGTTGCTTTAATAATTCACGGAGGGGACGAAGGTAGACACACAGACTTGCCTTTGGTCCTGTCTGTCATTCTCAAGCTGACTAATTTATTGAACGTGTCTCTAGGTAAAGTTTTCTTATCTGTAAAATGGTGAAAATAGTACCAGCCATACTACGGAGTTGTTCTAAGGAAGAGAGACCTGAGAAATGTAAAAATCCTAGCTCATTATAAGTAGACCCTACATGGTAGAGTTGTTACCGACCTCTCTGCAAGCAGAGAAATGGCACAGCTAAGTTATTGCTTATGATCTTAGAATATGCACACGATTTTCCAGTATAATGCCTAAAAAAGAGGCATTCAAAGGTTTATCCACCACGACAATCTCAGTTGGATTGGAGGTAGTATTTTGAGTGACCCATCCTTCGGAGATATTTCAAATTTCTTAAATAATGTGATGGACGGATACCCTTGGGTGTCTGTTTTCCATCCAAGTGGATCAATTGAAGGTACTGGATTCAAGAGGAGAATGGGCCATAGGTTCGAAGGGAGGGATTCTATGTACCGACGGGGATGTCCCAAATTCCTTCCTAGCACAATGCCTGGCTGACGGTGGGAATCTCTAAATGTCACGCCCTCCCCTTCTCTTTCTTTCCTGCTCCTTCTTTTCTTGCATCCTCCTCCGTGATTATAACTACCTCAAAGGAGAGGCAGCAAGAGGCCACAAAGACCCTGTCTTACCTTGGGCGTTTCCTTATTGTAATGGCGTGTTCATCCAATGCAATAAATAGCATTCTTTAAAAAACAAACAAACAAAACCCATTTTAGCACTGAAGTTCTGAAAAGAAGCACAAGCCGTCTCTAAAGACTCAGAGAGAACAAAAACGGCCAAACTTCTTCTCTAGAAGGATCAAAGTAAACAGATGAGGTCTGCGTTTTCTATCCCACGGGAACAGATTTTTTCCAGCAAGCACTGAAGACATCAGCCCTGATGGTCCTGGTGAATAGCGTGCTGTATTGCGCAGTGTGTGTGGTCAGTAAAAGTGAATGGATGGAGGGCATTGGGTGGCTTTATTGGTTAGACGTCCACCTCTTGATTTCGACTCGTGTCATGATCTTCGGGGTGTGGGACTGAGCCTGACATTAGGCTCCATGCTCGATATGGAGTCTGTTTGGGGTTCGCTCCCTCTACCCTCCCCTCTTCAATTACACATACTCTCTCTGTATCTCAAATAAATAAAATAAATCTTTTAAAAAAAGTGAACACATGATTGAGATTGCAGAAGAATGTTCTGAAGGTCTAGGTTGTCGTTGAAGGTTGAAGGTTCAACGTTCAAGGTAGGAGAGGGACCCATTTACTGAGAATATCTTTGTTCCTTTGGCTAGGGGACCCCATATTTATTTTTATTCGGTCCATTTTTAGATGTTCTTTAGCTACAATGTCTGTAGCCACCTCGTCCCTCCTCAGCAGCTGGAGGAACGTGCCTGGATCCATGCCCGTGATGATGACCGAAAGGTGTTGTGGGAGGTGGACAAAGTCAGGGACCTGAGGAACCGAAACGGTAGCTCTGAATAGGTTCAAACGTAGAACTGTCCAGAGCAGGGAAGGTGATGGAGAGTTTGACGGCCTTAAATGCCAGGCTGACCGTTTCAAATAAAATCTGACCTATGGGTTTAGACGAGATCTGGTGTGTTCAGGGTGGTATGGCCGTCGAAGACCCATGGGGTTTAGATAGAGCTTCTTTTGGCTTCCCGGTAAAATAAGGAAAGCAAAGAAAAGGGACAGACCCCACAGACTCTGCACTGTCTGTCTGTGATCACCCTGGGTTTCCCACAGATCTCGATATCTGATTCCTACTCAATAAATACTTTTGAAACCATGAGCACATTCAGCTGGAGATACCAGGTTGAGCCAGCAGTGATTGGGCAGTGGAGGGAAGTTAGTGGTGGGTGGTCTACGGGTACCCGTTATGCGTGTGATCGTTGTATAGACGTTCTCTGTGTTTCTAATGCTCGTTCTACACTTCCTGACATTGTCTTTGTATCTTAATCTCTTTACTTGGAATACTTCACATCCCCTTCTCAGAGGGCTGAGGAGCTGGTGTCCCATCCTGGGACTATAACTTGGAGAAGACCACTGAACCCACTTGTATCCTCCCTAGGATATTACATTCAAGAGAGAACTCACCTTCTCTCTTGGAGAACACCAGCTTTGTGTATGTGTGTGTGTGTTTGCTTTCTTAAATCTTCACATTGGACTGTATCCATGCAAGGAAATGTAAACAATTCAGCCATGAGTGTCCATGAAATAATTTGCAACAACGTGAAGGGACAGTGGGTGTTTTGTTTAATTGTTCTTGGATGTGTAGGCCAAGTCCCGGATTCTGGTGCAAAGAACAATGTTCTCCTGGGTTCGAGGGGGTGTGTCTTGAGAAGAACTGTCTCCAGGGCAGATGGGAATATCGGGGAAGTTCTTCCAGTCCTGACTTGAGAAAATCTAGTTTAACATAATCACACTGGACTCGTCTGTGTATGTTACGATAAAAGCCCTACACAGACCTATAATTTATCACTCGTTACTTTGCTAGCTGCTGGAGTATTCCAGGGGGGAATCCCAGCGGGGAAAAATGGAATGAAATCTAGTCAAAGTAGGAAAGCTCTGGATCATAGCAAGAATGACAATGTTGGGTCACG
Source organism: Mustela nigripes (assembly GCF_022355385.1). Lineage (NCBI taxonomy): Eukaryota > Metazoa > Chordata > Mammalia > Carnivora > Mustelidae > Mustela > Mustela nigripes. Next base: position 119,652,928 of record NC_081575.1, on the reverse strand, counting down.
GTGGGCTCTCATGGTCACCTCCTTCCACTGGTCTCATGGTCCAGTCCTTTGGGAAAGGCACAGCATGGTGAACATGGCCAAACACACTGAGTCTTGATCAGTGAGAGCAAAGAAATGGGTGTGTTTGTTCAGGCAAAGAATGATAAGAAGCAGAGTGAGGCTCTCAGAACCCCTAGGAGTACCGGCTTAGCATGTACCCCTGTAAGGCTTAGACATAACCCAGGAGACTCTTGCCCCCCTCCCATATTTGTCTTGTTTCTTCCTAGCAGTGCATGAAGTTGATCCGTCCTGCAACCCACTACCAATACTTCCAATAAAATAGATATCTCCCATCATGTTGAATGACAAGTGGAAGCTAGTCTTAAAAAAACGATTTCAGAGGACAACGACTTGGTTTCCAAACAGCTTGCAAATGTTCTCCTAATACGGACGGGACAATGAGTTAGTTATTGGCTGTTGGAATTCCCCGGGGCCTCATGCATTGTGTGGAGTAATTCTTTTAGGAGAGCTATGACTGAAGTCTTTGAAAAAGGAAAAACAAGGTTTCCTGATAAACTCTGGCCAGCCCCACCTGCCCTCTGGATGCCGCCCAAACAAGACTTATCATTCCCGATGGCTGTTTTGCAGGGGCCGGCCCATAGCTGTGTCTTTTGTCAGATCGCCATTTCCTGCCAAGACCTCGAAGGAAGACGTGTCCTTACTGAACCAAAGGCGTCGAGCGTTGGCACAACCGTTTATTTAAAACTTAAACGCATCAGTGATTTACACCTCCTAAGGCCTCATATTTCACAACCACCTTCACAGCAACCTTCAAAATTTGGTTGTTCACAAATTTTGTTTGTTCACCACACCCTTTAAAATTTGGTTGCCTGTTGAGAAATCTGACCCAGTCATTTTGGGGAAAAAAAAAAATAGCACCTCATCTTCTACGGTGGATATGTCTTCTGATTTTTGTAGCGAGTCCAATCTTCCTTCAAAAAAAAAAGGCATAAAAATGAAATTAGACATTTGTTGAATGTGGGAGATAATTTTCACAGACGGAAATGGTGTGAATGAGATGCAAGCAGATGGTAAGACGGTGTGGCTGCTTGCCCGCTCTGTCGATCGCACCGAAGTCGTGTCAAGGTGAATGGGGTAGTGAAAATAGGAATGTCCTCATCCTCCCTCTGCCAGAAAAGCCAACTGACTCCTCTGACTCTTGTCTTCATCAGCTTGAAGGGAAAGTTCCCGAGGGATGAGTTTACACGTTGCAACGGTGTTGAAATCCAAAACAAAACAAATAAAACCTAGTCCTTCTTCTCTGTTTTCCCATATAAGAGAGGAACCAAAATGAAGTGTTTTCTCTTTGAGGGGACGTCTAGAGAGCAGATCCTGAAGTGCAGGAGAGCAGTGTTGTCCCCTCGGGGGACGTTTGGTGATCCCTGGAGACCTTTCTGGTCGCTCCAAGTTGCAGGGGGAGGGGCAGGGTGTGACTCGCCTCTCGTGGTCAGAGGTCGGGGATGCTGCTGGGACCCTAACCGAGCACAGGTTGTAGCTCCACTCCCCCGCTAGCACAGCGAAGACAAAGATTCAGCCCAGAGGGACTCTGGTTTGCAGAACGGAGAGGAAGAGGTCTTGCTTCAGAACCTTCATGGTCACAAACCAGGCGCCTACCACTTCCTTCCACGTCCTGCCCATGGACACTAAGTGCTCGGTGTAGGGGCATGACTGGCGCTGGAGACTGAGGTCGGTTCCCCCTTTCCCCGAGAAACACTGAAGAAACAAACATCCTAAACCCCACGGAGCCACGGTATATCGTAGAGCAAATCGAGAAGGTGCCAGGTTTCATAACTGATTTCTAGCAAATGCGTGCTTTATCTGTTTACGGACACAAGGAAGTTGCTTCTTTTATGTCGGGGGAAAAAAAGTAGCTTATATAATCCAAACAAATTGTTCTCTTAAAAAAAAAATTAGCTCTCTATTGTTGTTCATGAAAGAAGCTGCCTCTGCTTTTCCTCCGTTCTCAATTTTCTGCTCATTCCTTTGTCTCCCTCTCTGCGGTAGGTTGGCTGTGGTCACCCCCATTTAGTGTATTTATGTGAGCAACACAAACATCTCTAATTCCTCTCTGTCTCGTAAAGTCGTTTGAGTTTCTGAGGATAGCTTAATTGCCCGAGTAGCAATTAAGATTTTAGCTATCAATCTGGCCGTTTTTCTCTCAAGGGCAAATACCAAAAGCTCAATTCCCCAACTTTATCCCAGAAACATACAAAATGGGGATCGTCCATTGTGATTATCCCGGCCAGTCGCTTCTCTTTGGAGGTCCCCAAAGGGAAAACACAGCCATTGTTTGGCTTTAAATCTACCACCAGCAAGTTAGTGGCCGTGAGAGGTGGGTTGTTAGTCTGTAGTATTAACACACGTACCACTCATGGTTGCTTACAGCCCTGGAAGCATCGTCTCTTCATGTTTTCGCATCCCTGTTGCAAATTCCAACTCCGTGTCAGTAGATGTTGATAAGCAAATGATACAAGGGAAACCCACTTGTAGCCTCTTCCACGAGTGAGGTGCAAACTTGGTTTTCATGGACCACCGTGGTGGCTGCTGAAAGCTATTTCCTGATGACACCATGGAGTTCCTCCTACATCTGGCTGCTTCTTTGTTGTTGTTCTGGGAGTTTTCTGTTGGAAATACATCTAGGGGTCTACTTTTAGGTCCCTTCTAGAGTCTAAGCTATGTGGCTCTCCCACAACATTCTTTGTGCTTCCATTTCCTCAAGTCGATTGCGTTACCGGAAAGTAAGCGTCTTCTCCAACTGCAGCTAGAACGGTGTGTATGGTAGCAATGCTAGAAAAAGGAAAGTCTACTGAATGCTTATGATAATGTTAATAAACTGAGTCTTACTTCTTGTATGTTAACTTTGCCCTTTGGGCTCTTGGACTCGGTTATAGGAGTCAAACCGTTTCGTGGTTGGAAGTACCTTATAGGGTTGAGCCTGGCTGCGTGCACTGCCTAGTGCCCTACAGACGGCATGAGATGCTCCTCCAAGGCCCAGAGTATATGCCAGTACTACAGAGGAAGACACTTTCTACTCCGCGATTCTCTCTTTGCATTACCTACCTGCAGAATGCAGAGTTCACAGACAGAGGTGTGTGTGTATGAGACACTGGTTGCTTTTTACCCCGTATGTATTCATAATGAGTAGTTCACTGAACGGGATGGGGATTTTGTTTTTTTAACATGAACAAAATTATTATTTCAGCATCTAAGGAGATACTTTCTAAAACCTTCATTTTTACTTTTTAGTTTTTAAAAATATTTTACGTATGTAGTTTCGAGAGGCAGAGAGCAAGAGAGAAGCAGAGGGAGAGGGACAAGCAGATTCCCCGCTGAGCACAGAGCCTGATGTGGGGCTCGATCCTCGATGTGGGGCCCGTGATCCTGACCTGAGCCGAAATCAAGGCTTGGATGGTCAACCAGCTGAGCCATCCAGATGCCCCTAAAACCTTTACAGTTAAAGGGACATTTACTACTTCCTACTTGCATTACTTGCCTCTCTCACCAACAAAGTAAGAGTTTGGTCAATATACTTTGATCCTTATCCTGCCCGTTGGCCTTATATGGAATCACCAACCAACCAAGATCCCAGCTTTGCTTTCCAAAGACCTAGAGGAAATAGCTCCTTGAAGGAAATGAGAGTCACACAAAAAGAAACGAAGAAGCCAGTAAGAAACACGCTACTGAGGATTTGCAAGTCAGGTGTACATGAAGATCGTGGAATTTTGAAGCCCTCTTTAGCTACTTAAGGCTTCCTTCCTTCTACATTTTCTTTTGATTTGAAAAGGTTTTTTTGGTTTTTGGTTTTTATCAGGGTATGACGTTGGCTTCCCGGAGTGGTGCTCCCATGTGGTAAGTGAAAACATCAATGCATGGAGGAGATACCCAGATGAGTTGGGTCCCTATGAGACACTGCTACCAGGACTTGATGAGGATGGTTTCCTCTGAGCTGGGAGCATGGGGGTGTCTGGGCAGAGGCACAGAGGAATAGCCAAATGCTTTGTCCAGAGAGATTACAGTCAAGATGGAGGGGTTGACGAAACACCACCAGTCCTATGTTTCATGGAAATACACGCAGGGTCCTCGTGAGAATGTTGCTACTCATGTTAAAAGTGATTCTGATAAAATTACTCTGATGTTGCGTACTTTGAATCGATATTTTTATACCTTATGCAAAACTATGGAAATGTGGAAGAACGCAGAAACGCAATTATCATTTGCTCTCAGGGGAGAAGAATCATTCATTGCCTACTCTTTGGGATTTATTTAAATCTCGTCAGTCACACAGTACCTTACAGTTGGTAAGCCTTTTTAAACATGAGTCTTGTGGGGAGCCTGGCTGACTCAATGAGTAGAGTGTGCCATTCTTGATCTCAGAGTTGTGAGTTCAAGCCCCAAGGTCATTATAGAGATTACCTAAAAAAATTTCAAAAAACCAAAATGTGTATTTCATTTGGTGTTCATGACCTATTGCGAAGAAACATGGGGTCGACCTTGCTTCAGCCAGACCGAGACCACTGGAAACCAGCTCTCCTTCTTATCAACGATCCTATGATCCCACTTTTGTACATTCATAAAATGATCCCACATTACTGAGTGAGATGGGTCGGCAAGACGCAACTCGAAAGCAAATTCGTTTTCCTGAACTCTTGTGAAATTCCCAGAAGGAGACTCCTTGTTCAGGAGACAATTAAGAGGATACACCTACTTTGCAACGTTTCCTCTAGTACTTACTCTACACAGAAATCTCTTTAGAATGAAGCCTACAGAGAAAAGGAATTGGGCCATGGTTGTCTGGTAGGCAAGGTGCCCACATGTTCATCTTTCCTCTCCACTTGCCAGCCCCTTGTATTGTATCGACCTTCAAGACAGAGTTCAGAAATCACTATCTTACAAAGTAGGTTCCATGGGTCCTTGGTTGTGTCTAAAAAAGGCTGTATTTTGTTTCATTAATTTTTAAGATATATATATATATATATATATATGTATATATATATATATATTAAAGAGAGAAAGAGGGAGAGACAGAACTTACATGGAAGGGTTAGAGGGAGAGTGAGCAACAACCTCAAGCGGACTCTATGTTGAGCCTGCAGCCTGAAGAGGGACTCGATCCCACGACCTTGAGATCATGACCTGAGTTGAAACCAAGAGTCAGACACCTAACCCACGGTGCCACCCAGGTGCCCCCAGGCTGTATTTTAATAAGTCACCTCCTGTTTCTGGAATTTAAAGACATGAATTCAAGTCTATGAGAAAAGAGTCATTGGCCTTAAAACTCCCCATGAAGGGTGGAGAGCATGAACATTCAGGAATGATTTGCCCATTGGAAATTCACTTCGGAGCTGAACGGAGTGTCTGTTGAAGGCATCGCACGCTCCTGCTTAGTCTCAATGAGATTCACATGTTCCTTTGTCGTGACTCATATCTTTCTCTACTTCTGCATGGACAGTTTTGTAGAAGGTTACTCAGGAGTGTCCAAGCTTGTTAATGGTATGAAAACAGGCACGAGACGAACCAACTGAGAAAACGTGAGTTCATGATGATTTACTACCACGATGACCGGTATTTCTTCTTCCCTCATTTTCTCCTTTACACCTTTGTGACAGACCATCTGGCTGGGCTTTTACAGTCTACAGCTCTACCCCTGAGCTCTTCCCCTGTGTTTGGATTCTCGTCATCGAATGTCAGATTGTGTGTGAGCTTCACCAAGGTTTTTCAGCTGAGGTCTCATCCAGGGAAGCAGGGATGCAGTCATCCGTCATCCACCTGAGAAAATGCATTACAGTTGTTTTCTGGGATTCTAGACTTGCTCACCACATACAGAGGTAGAAGCTGACCCCGTTGTGGTGTACTGGATTCATGAAGGATGAGAAAGGATCGTCCATTTCAGACCTTTTCACGCCACCAAAATGTCATGAGAAGTTGTACTGGGACATCACATTTCTTGAATGTGTTTCGGGTTGAATGGGATGAGATCCGTTATGGTTGTAAGCGGCTTTGTTCCAAGCACACGGATCTTCATCTTGCCTTTTTCCTCTCCCTTCCGTGCGTTCACAAGAAAGCCGCGATTTTTATGGGATGAAAAGTCAGGTTACAAAATCAGTGAGCGAAGGTAAGCAAGGAGAGAAGGAGGAAGGTTGACTGGTTCTCAAATCAGACATCATGCTCCAAACCTGGGAAGGGTCTCCTTTGGAAGATCTTTGCAAGGATAGACTATTTTGATTCTCTTTAAGGAGGCACCTCACAGTGGTGTCATGTCTTAAAAAAGAATTTTGGCACACCCATTCCCTCCTTGAAATCAGGTCACAGTGGAGTGCCTAATATAATTCTATTTCTGGGCTCTGTCCACAGCAGGCAAGAACATTAAATGTTGTTGGGTTATTTTTCGAGAAAATGTTTATTGCCTGCTCCCTGCTCGGTACTCTTAAATTCTTCAGAAATACCGAAACACCAGTAAATTTAAACAGTTTGTGATCTCGTGAGGCAATGCTTGGTAGCCTTTTTCAGATACGGCTGGAGGTAGGCTCTGTAAGGGAAGCAGTCTGGGGAACAGAATACATTTTCTGAATGTAATTCTTTGAACTGTAAACTTAATGTTTATATAGCCATTAAAATAAAAAAAAAAAAAAGTCAGGGATATTCGGCTTAAACATTTGCCTAATGTGTTGACATGGTTCTGAGTTGCCTACATTTAAGTGGTTCAGTCCCAAGTTCAGTCCTGTCCCATTAAATTAAAATGTGGTCATGCTAAATTAAATTAAATTATGCATGATCGTGTAAGCATACCCAGTTGGGTTCCTTTCCCTCAGTACTCTGGGCTACCTTCTATGGTGTATTTGCACGAGTTTTCATTTCCAGAGTCAATTTGTCTCCCATTTGGTATTTTCTGGCTGCCATGCTTACCTTGGATCACGTTCTCCAGAGCGACGATTCTTCTGGCTTTCAGAATTGTCTTGAGTCTGGTTAAAACAGAACAGTGAGCAGAGGGAGGCACGGATCTAGAGCTCCATCCAGTGACAATGATCTCAGATGTTGAAACTTTGCTTTTTATAGTCCTGGACGTAAAACAGAACCAATCATGAGACCTCATGGCCTTTTCAGTCCTGTTTCGGATTAAGAAGCGTAGTGCAAAAGCAGACGACTTAGATCTCCAGTTCCCTTTGGTAGTTGTTTTTGTTGCATTGCATTTTTTTTTTCCTCAAAAAGCGCTTCTGTGGGACTTTATTCAAATTAGAGCTGACCTGTAAACAATATGGGTTTGAACTGGGCAGTTCCGCTTACATGCAGATGGTTTCTGATAAATACTGTTCAGAGCTGTGAATTTAGTTTCTCTTCCTTATGATTTTCTTAGGCACCTTTTCTTTTCTCTAGCTTACTTTATTGTGAGAATATAGTATAGTAATATATGAGTATATGAGTAATATAGTATAGTACAGACATATATGAGTACATATACAGAATATATGAGTAATATAGTATAGTACAGACAATTTAGATCCTATGCATCAGTCAGCTGCTGATGTTATCAGGAAGGCTTCTTCTGGTCAACAGTAGACTATTAGTAGTTGAGGTGTGAGGGAGGCAGAAGTTAAACATGGATTGTCAGCCGGGGGCAGGATCGGTGCCCTTAGCCCCCTATGTTATTCAAGCGTCAAACTGAACCTTAGTTCCTCTGCAACTGTAGTGCATGTGCTTGGCGAAATGCACACACTCTATCAGATTCCTTTTTCGTTAACTTGAGACTCGGGCTTCTGAAGGCAGCATGAGTCCCAGGACTCTGAAGGCAGGGCTTACCCAAAGAACGATGCTGTGCAAGTAGAAAGACTCTAGCTGCCACCCCCCCCCCCCCAGTCCTGCTGATGTCTTCTCCCCTGTTTTCAGAGTTCCTCTGTGGGATTGAGTGTGAACCAAACGATGACATTTTCCACGTCAGTCCGTCACAGCGTCCCACTTTCATCTATTAGTTAGAAGTGAGGGTATAAATTACCTGTCCATCCTCTTGGCGGTGGGACTAAACATACAGTTGCTTTTCTTAAAATTAGTTTCTCATTGGTGGAGAATTTTTATTAACCAGATGCTTCATAAGAATGTCTTCATTCTCCCTCTGGTATGACATAGATCTATTGATTGAATAAGGAGAGCAACTGTTTTTAAAGACTTTCTGGGGTGGGGATCTTATGACACACGATTGGTGACCTGGGTTTCGTGGTCTTCTCCCTGGGTAAAACTGACCTGAATTTGTGGATGTGGAGAAGGGACAACGAGAGAGGTGTGTTTGTTGATGCCATGCAATGCAGTAGGGTGTGGAAGAGTAGGAATCTGAGTCTGTGGTCTAAGGTGTCTCAGAAACACACCAGGTCAAGAACCCATCACTGGTAGGTCTGCAACGCTAAACACCATCTTTGGCATTTACAAGTTGGTTGGTACACACTCCTTAATGAACCTGAACGGAACTCAAGGGCACTGGGTTGAAATGATGTTGGTTTGTTTGCAGATTCTTTATGAAATACTGAGAAGAACTAAGAAGGACATTGAGCATCACAGACACGCTGTCACATGTTTAAGATAGCTGATGTATGTGGGCTTAGGGTCTTTGATAAATGCCAGCCACATGTGGGTAATTCCATTTAAATTAATTTAAATGTGAGTCCCATCACTGCACTAAGCCATTTTTCAAATGCTCATACCTTTGTGTAGTTACTAGGCTCCCATCATTTCAGAAAAACGTTCTGTGGGACAGAGCTGATGTTGACTTACAATCCTAGGAATATTTCTCAGTTCCAATGGGCTTCTAAGCCAAGGAGCCACCATGAGTCCTGCTCTCTTTGTTTAATTTTTAATTTAATACTTAAAAAACCGTTCAAACCGTTCAAACATGCAGAAAATAGTGCAGCAAAAATCTCACCCAGCTCCCGCATGCTGGCCACTAGCCAGATGGATGTACAGTAGGACTGCCTCAGATGCTGTGCCGTGAAAAAACACCACACCTGCTTTCTGCATAGAGTGCTTTGTTTTAAAGGTTGTTATCTATAAGACTAAAAGAAAACAAAGGGGGTGTAATAAAAAATAACAAGTAAGGAAAGTATAGTAAAACCTTAGTACATTCATCTTGAGGGCAAACCCTGCCTCTTTGTCCTGCTTTATTTTCTTCTGGAGCTTTTATCACATTCTCATAGACTATATAACCTGTGTGTTCATTATGTTTATTGGCAGTCTTCCCTTACCAGAAGTCGGCTCCTTGAAGGCAAGGGTTTTGTGTGCTTTTGCTCACTGTTGTATATTCAATACTATGGACACGTGTGGGGACTCAATAAATATTTGCCAAGTGAAGGGATAGAACAATCCCACTGGTTTATACTTGTTTTTATTTGGCTTATACATGGTAGTTCGGTTGGCAGGAATTCCTTTTAACTCTATTAGTCTGCTACCTTGTTATTTCTAAGGATGGGACTCTATCTGGTCTCAGATCTTGGTCAGCAATAAGTCCACAAGAATAGGGCACACATTTCCACAGGGGAAACATGGGGGGGTGTGTCTGTGTGTAGGTGCAGAGAGATGGACCAAATTACAAGAGTGCAGAATGAGGGAGGGGGTCATAGGTGTATGTAGTTTGAAAATGCATATTTAATAAAATGAAAGATTTTCGTACTGAAAGACCTCTATTTTTGCAATGCAAATTGGAAGAAGCAAGAAGTGAAGCTGGCAGAAATCTAGCCTGAGTAAAATTCAGGAAAGATGGAACATGTCTCCTCAATAACGTGCTTCTGGGCGTCTTATTCTCAATTTATATGCCAGATGGGAGCTTTCCATGAAGATCAAAGGGATACCCTGACATGCTCAAGAGAGTGATTCTAAACTCTTTCCACCTAATTGAGAGACTGAAATGCACAATGGTCTTTGCACGACATTATGGGATGTTGATATTTTAATCCCATGAAAAGGTATTTAAGAGAAATTTTATCATCAGAAAATATGACCATGTTCTCTATGCAGTGTCAAACCTCAGCCACAGACACAATTATCTTTAATAGGGTGGTTCTGAATTTTTCCTGAGACTGGTTATTTGCTTTAGTTAGAGTGGCTTGTCTTTTATGAGCAGACATCCAGTAGCAGATTCCTGAGACTTGAGAAAAGATTTTGGAAGAAAAACTTTAAACTGACAGTTTTTAACCATTGACTTAGGCATCCCTTTCTCCCATGAACTGGGAAAAGACGTTGCTTTTGATGGCAGCTGCACGTTCTGTACCTCCAGTTTACGGACTGAGTTCCTGGGAGCAAATGTGTGTGCCGTGGAGATGCAATTAGCACAGAGTGCCATCTGTTAATGGGGGTCTGTCCTGGTGTCTCATTGTCTCCCATGGCTGTTGCTGAATTCAGTGTAGTTCACTGAGTACCTATATTTTGAACTTCTGTGATATGCAGGTTATGGCCTGACAGTGCCAGGGCTATAAGGAAATGAGGCACAATGCTTTCAGTTTTCCAATGTGGAAGAAGAAAATAGTGAACCAGCAAATAAACTCATCTTAGCGGGCTTCCTGCCCTTTGAAAGCATGGTCTCCTTGGGGACAGTCTCAGTTAAAAATAGTGACAATGACCCAGTCTTTCCAGACTGCAGTGATGTTTGCATATTGTGTTGAACATTCTCCACTTTCAATTTCCTTCTGTCCATTCCCCTCCAGCCTCTGGGCTCTGGACGGTTGGAGTGGACTGCATGAACCCATCCTTTAGTCCTTACTTATTATCAGTTGGACTATTGGGGAATGTTGGATTCTTGGCAGGACTTTCAAAGAGGTGAACGTGAAGTCACTGGTGCTCCTCTCTGCTGTTTCTCTGGGAGAGTTCACCAGCTGGCCAAGGGGGCTGTTTCCTGATTTTACATAAGTCAAGTTCCCGCATGTCTGTGAGGAGTTCTTGAGTAAATCTTAATGACCTTGTCTGAATGTGCCGTCTTTTGCTGGATGCCATCTTGAGTTTATAAATACCATGGACGGCGTCAAAAATTGTATAAATTCCATGGACGGCGTCAAAAATTGTATAAATACCATGGACAGTGTCAAAAATTTATAAATACCACGGACAGCGTCAAGACATTTTAAAGTACCACGGACAGCGTCAAAGATTTTATAAGTACCATGGACAGCATCAAAAATCATCCAAGAGCTCTGTTGCTTTCTTTCCCTTTTCACTCTCTGCCTTCCGAGCTCCTTCCTTCTCTTTGTAATTTTAGAATAAATAGTGAAAAGATGACAATCGAGAACATGTAGTCTTTGAGTTCCTTCAGTATACCAACAACATAGCCACAGGTAAAGGATTTATCAGACCCATGGCGTTCTCTTAGTAAACAGGTTAAATTCCAGCCTCCCCCAAACACATGATCATCAAATCGTTCCAGTCATTTGCACAGTTGCAAAAAGTGAGATGTAGGTTTAATCCATCTAGACGGAAAAATGTTTCCTTTTGTTTCCATTCAAGGAGTGGGGTTTGGGGGGGGTGGTGTGGTTAAGAAAGCCCGCAGTCCAATGATTACATAAATGGAAAAACAGCAGGACTGTAACTTCTCTCCTGACTGCTCTGTGAAACCGTGTATTGTAAGTCTTATTTCCCACCGACTTGTGAATTGTGTTTATTCCCATGCCTAAACTCACCACATCAGGCTTAAATTAAAAATAGTTCCAATCCTCCGGCTCTTGATAGAATTTGAACGTCAAGCTTGGCGCCCGCTTACTTTTACTAACAAAAACTTTTATGCCGCTGGAGTCATTGTACTTTGTGGCATTGTCAGTTCCAGAAAGGCCATCTGTAACATCTTAGGATTGTGTGAATACTGGCATTTGTAGGAGATAGGATCAGCCAAGTCTACTCCATGCGTGAGAGCTGAATAACCAAGCGTAGGCTGGCATAAGGGTTTTATGTCTGGAGACCAGACGAGGGGAGATCATTCTCTTTTATTTAATGTTGTATGTTAAGTGAAGCCTACTGTGCTCCCCTCCCTGATCATACTTTTCTCCTCTTCCTGCAGATATGTGCACTGTCCTCAACTGTTTATTGCCCTTATTCCTGGGTCTGTGTTCTGAAATGATACATTGTTTTATTTTGTTAAACATTTTTTAAAAGATTTTATTTATTTATTTGACAGACAGAGATCACAAGTAGGCAGAGAGGCAGGCAGAGAGAGAGGAGGAAGCAGGCTCCCCACTGAGCAGAGAGCCCAATGCAGGGCTCCATCCCAGGACCCTGAGATCATGATCTGAGCCAAAGGCAGAGGCTTACCCCACTGAGCCACCCAGGTGCCCCGATACATTGTTTTATACATGTAAACAGAGTTTCTAAACAGAGTCCTGCCATGTATCTTTCTGTAAAGAAGACTCAGAGTTTTCTCTTTGAGGCAGTGGGGAGTCACTGTAGAAATTTCAGCAGGAAAAGTGACTTGTTCCCCAAACTCCGTGAAGTCCGTGAGCCTCACAGAATGATGAGAGGGTGGAGAGCAGGGGAGGGTGAGGAATTCTCTCCATGTCATGCTTTAGCAGAATGAGGACAGGTCTAGAGGTTTTGCTGGGCTTTGGGGGAAGGACATGCTGGAGAAGAGCCAGGCAGAAACCGTCTGAGATTCAACCCCATATGTGTCTTCAGATGCCCTGCTGGCTTGGATTCTGGATTTGAGCCAGTGGTTCCCATTTCTCTGCCTGTGTCTGTGTTACCTCATGAGACCTACCCTTGGTGGTGGTGGTGGGGGGTGGTTGGAAGGGACCTTCTGCATCCTTGAAGCCAGGTACGTCTGTCAAAGGGCCTGAAGTAGGGGGTGTCCTCTGGTGTCTTACAACCTTCAAATGCTGGAGCTTGTCTGTGTTAGGAAGTCTATCAGAGGAGCTGGGATCATCTGTGAGGCGTTCTGTTTTCTGTAGACTCTAGCAAGGCCCTTCTCCCTTTGCCAGTGGAATTCATGTTCTCTGTGTTTTGCAGTCTCCTGCGAAGGAGCTGACCTTTTTACCTCGTGGGTTCCTGTATCAGAGTTCAGGATGAGCAAAGCTCCACAGGGTCAACAGGACGAACTTTCCACATCAGAACTCACTCGGTTACGATCCCCAGCTCAGAAATTCTGAAACCGAGGGCAGGTCTGACAACACCATCATAAACGATCTCTCTGACAAATATGAGGATGGAGGTATCTTTAAAAATGCATGTAGTTACATAAACGAGAGGGCATCTTGACGGTGACCTACCATGTGGTTGGAAAGTGAATGAGAATTGCTTTATGCAGTGATATGTCCCCTCACCAGAAAGGTGGTAAGTCGAGAAAGTAAGGGACAGGGGAGTTGATATGGAATGTTGCTCCTTTTTCTTCAAGGAAGGGGAAGAATAATTTCTTTTCATATATGTGAATATAGAAGAATTAAAAGGCTCTGGAAGGGGGGATAGCCAGGAATGGAGGAGATTTCTAAGGAGGCAGGAGACTATTCATTATACGGCTTTTTACATAATTTTTGTTTTGAACTATATAGTTTTACTTGTTACAATTCTTTTAAACAAATAAGATCTACTTGACGACATTGTATCGATGTTCATTTCCCTTAGTTAATAATCGTGCCTTGGTTATATAAAATGTTAGCAACAGAGACTGTGGGGTGAGTCCAAAAAGGAAACTGTATTATTTTGGGGAACTTTTAGTATAACCGTCTGAAATGAGACGTTTTATTTTAAGCAGATACACAAACCGCTGGCAAGCACAAGAAAATGTGTTGGACTTCATTAGTTATCTGAGAAATCCAAATTAGAAGTGCAAAGGGGGCACGTGGTGGCGGGGGAGGAGTTCGTCAGAGAAGTGTCTGACTCTTAATTTCAGTTCGGGTGATGATCTTGGGGTCGTGAGATCGAGCTCAGTGTTGGGGTCCATGATCATCAAGGAATCTGCTTGAGATTTTCTCTCTCTCCCTCTCTCTCTGCCCTTCTCCACGCTCACTGGCTTGGTGGTGCAGTTTCTGTCTTTGTCTATCTCAAATAAATAAATAAATAAATAAATAAAATCTTTAAAAAGTAAATATAAGTGCAATGAGACACCAGTTGCCTAGCAAATAGAATGGCTAAAATTTAAAAAAAAAAAAAAAAAAGTGACAGTAGAAATTGCATAGGAGAGAATGAATCTCTTCTGTCCAAGAACTTTGGAGACATGTGGGCTGGTTCTTGGAAAATGAAATATGCGTCTACCCTTTGACTCAGAAGTACCAACTTTTGGTGTTTATGCATGAAAAGTTAACTATGCAAGACTGATGGTATCGGCTTTATGTACAAATGCCCTAACCTGGAAATAACCAGAACACACAACAGGAGAATGGATATACAGTTCCTTGTGCCCAGAGGAGGCAGATCGTTTTCTGTAGACTCATGCCATGCCTTGCTGCTTAGCAATCGAAAGGATGATGCTATTGATCCAAACAAGAGTATAGATGAAGGTCCCAGATTGGATGATGAATGAAAGTCACCTGAGACTCAAGAATCCATACTGTGTGGTTCCATTTCTAGGAGGTGCTGCAGTAAGCAAAACTAGGCAGGCAAAATGATGGGGCAAAAAATGGCAGAACAGGGTTTGCTGGAGAATTGGGTAGGAAGAGACAAGAACTCTCTGAAGAGATGAAAATGTTCTGTATGGTGTTAGCATTTTGGATTACAGGGTGTATCCAGTCATCCAAATAGTCTAGATCATTTTGGTGTATTTTGATGTGTGCATATTTTATCTCAGGAAAGGTCTGTAAAAAGAGTAACCACATGGGAGTTGTGAATGGGTAGAGAGATCGATGGCCCAGGATGGCAGAATATTGATAGTTTTTGGAAGTAGGTTGGTAGATTACTGAGATTTCATTATACCATCGCATTAATTTTTTTCTGTGTTTGATATTTCCTGCGGGAAAAAGTTTAAAGTATTTTAGAAAGAAACAAAAAGAAATACAAGGGTTGCTTTAAAGGTAAGCAGTCCTTTGCAGCAATGGCTGGGATTTTTTTTTTTTTTTCATGCTAAGATAGGAGTTTTTAGTATATTTTATGCTAAAAGGATTTAGGGAGCATCACGAATATTTGAACTTTAGCTGTCCCTTGCGGAGGGGCAGAGGGAGCTACAGAGGGAAGGAAGGGGGGTTAATATTGGCACCCAGGGGTCATGGTTAGAATTAGGTTTTCAGCAATATTGTGTGTTTCTCATTCTTTTCTCTCCTAAATAGGAGATTCTAAATTCATTGTTACAGGCTTCTAGATAGTTGTGTTTAAGCGCCATCTGTCTCTTGTTTCAAGTATCTGTGCTGGCTTAAAAAGAAAAATCACAGTTAATTAAGGGGCTGTATTCTAAAGGGCAACCCTACTATGTGGAGAAAAGAGATACACAGTGACATTCTCTTTGTCGAGGTTTCCGTGCTCATACTGTCAGACGTTAATTTGTATTATTTTGTGCCTGTCACCCCTTAGCTAATAATCACCAACGAATTAACAAAGCAGAGGAATCACGGCAGCGTATCCCCACCCCCAGCTCCGTTAATGAGTGTTTCCGGTGATTCTGCAAGGAGAAGGCAGGAGCAAATTGCTGAGAATAAAAAAAATAATAATAAAAAAATAAAAAACCAAAACAACAACAACAACAAAAAAAACAAACCTGACACACTCCTCACCTTCTCATATTCTCTTTTCATTAACCTTGTGCTAGGATTTTAATGACCATCTCTCTCTGCATCCCAGCAATCTAGTGGGGAAAATCAGTTCTGGGTTTCGGACAACTTCCCACCTCCTGGCTCAGCCCCCTTCTGAGTCCTACTGATTATCTTTGAGGGTGTGATCACCACAGTAAGAACTGTCTGTCGGCAGCCTTTCCGGAGGTGATAGCTTCGCGCATAATTATATGCAGCTTAGAATGCTTCTCTAAAAGTATTCCTTGTTTGTGCAAATTATAATCTGTTGGGGGGGGGGGGGGGAATGATACTGTGAGCTTCCTTGGTGTTCCCCGTGTGAAATATCATTACGATTGAGATGGTTCCGAGGGAGATTTTACAATAATTATCTCAGTAGTTGGGATAAGGGACTGATCTGAGAGTCGGGGTTATGGGCGTGTTAGGAGCTCTGTGACCTGCGGTAGGTCACGCCTTCTCTTGGCGGCAGGTTTTGTCATCAGGGACAGTAGGGACAGCCCTCATCTCTCTGCAGGACTGTTAAAAGAATGATCCTGGACAGAGCCTCGGAGAGCTCCAAGGAGCTCATACCTGTATGGACTTAGCTTCTTTTCACACCCCATGATGTTCTTCCCCTTCTGTTCCCTTCCTTTTCTTTTCTTTTCTTTTTTATTCCCCAAAGTGTTTATTTACTATTGGTTGAGTTCCTTCCTTTCATTTTCAAAATAAGCTTCTGTTTTCTTGTTGCCCTGGGAAGAAACATTTCCTTACTTGGCTTTGTGTGGGAGACAGTTTTTCAGAATTTAAATCTCCATAATCCCTAAGCCCACACTCCTTTTGACCTGGTAGGTGCTGTTGGGTGTTCAGAGGTGTCAGAAAAACAACTGGATGTAGGAGTTTTGCTTGCATTGGGGGATGCTGGGAAGTCCCAGGAAGCATGAATGAGAAATAAGACCGTGGGCAAAACATAATAATGATGATGATGAAGAAGAACTCAGAGCAAAATGTGAATTACTAGAATGTTCAGGAAGAAAACACATAGAAAAATGGTAAGATGAGTATCAGAAGTCATCGTTTGGCCAGTGTCTCAGCATCCCGCAATAGCTTTCTTGGAGAATTTTGCTGGTTCGTTACCTAAATAAAATGCAAATTGAAATTTTTCTTAACCTTAGGCAAGGAATGAAAGGCATTCAAGGTGTAATAGGCTTATTTGTGTGGTGAGTTTAACCAATAACAAGAAATACTGCTTTCTGTTCCTTGGTGTTGACTTCTGACACAGTTCAGTAGACCCAACGCTGTAACCCACTTTCTGTGTCACAAGCTAGGAAAAGCCATCCAGTGAAGCCCACTGTGGTTGCTAATTAGCACCGCCAAGTTTCTGAGTTTAGAGAGAATCTGTTGTGCAACTTTACTACTCTTGGATGCTGAAAGTATAAATGATTTGTCCATCAGCATTCCTGTGATGGTTAATACCTTTTGTCCATTTGAAGGGACCATGAGGTGCCTACGTATTTGGTCAAATGCTATTCTGGGTGTTTCTGCAAGGGTGCTTGTGCATGACATTAACATTTAAATGGATTTTCTGAGTAGAGCAGAAGACCCTCCCTATTGTGGAGGGCCTCATCTAATCAGTCCGAGGCCTACTAGATCAAAAGACTGACCTTCCCTCCTGTGAGAGAGAATCATCTGGTTTAAACTAGGATGGTCTGCGAGCTTCAGGCCTTTGTATATGATGTGGGAAATTGGCTGTGCAGAGTTTACATTGGCCAGCCTGTCATCTTATGAGCTGATTCCCTATAATAAATACTATATTGAATATATCTATTAAACGATATATAGTGTGACATAATATGTATTACCTCTATTTAATATAATATATTCCCTATAATAAGTATGTGCATATGTGCATGTATGTATATGTATATATCATATGTATATATTGTATGCATATAATATGTATACATATATACACACATATGATATATACATATATAGTTATATATGTATATAATACATACACATATGTACACACACATATATATGCACACACATGTGTTCTGGTTCTGTTTCCTCTGGTTCCTTCTGGAAATACCCTCTCTACTTATACAGACTAAGTGAAAATGGGTTTAAATCCTTCCCCAATGCCCCCAGGTCACAGGCTGGTAGTAAAGCATCTGATTAGCATGGGTTATTCTTGCAGACTGAGACTGGAATGGAATGGTAGAATTCAGGCATTCGGTTTAGGATCAAAGAACATTTCATTAATTATCTTTGTTTTGTGCTTCTGTGTACTTTTAGTAAGCCAGCCAACCTAAACTCTGACCCAACTTTCATGGGCATGGTATTACCAGATAAGGTTCTTTTATGATAGGACTGGTTTGTGTGAAGAAGGATTATTCTGTTGGGGATATGGGGTGGGCGTGGAAACTCACGGGAGGCAGGGTCCAAGACACATGGGCGTTTGAGAATATAATAGCGTTTGGTGAGCGCTTTCTAGTGTAAGAAGGTACACTTCCGTAAGGACAGCAGTCGAAGTCTCTGTGTTAATGTTTCTCTGTGTAACGAGAGCCTCCTCCTTCGGGGCCGTGAGAAGCGCACAGCTTCACAAACTGCAGGAGAGACACAAGAGCTTCTCTGTTAGGGGTCAGTGGGCTTCCTTGGCAAGGGCTAGACAGTTTCGACATTGCTGACCGGTCTGTGCTGTGGACGGCCAGCTCTGCCATCCCGGTGCCAAAGTCAACACGGGCAATGCGTAGCCAGAACACGTGGCCGTGCTACAGGAAAACGATATTTGTGGACCCTAATGCTGGAATCTCACATACTCTCCACATGTTGTGATATAGTCTTGGTATTCTGGGAGAACTATTTAAGAATGTAAGAACCATTCCTAGCATGCCGGCTGCACAGAATCAGGCAGCAAGCTGGATCTGGGCTTTGGGACATGGTGTGCCCAACACCTGTTCTCTCTTTCTGTATATATATATATGCATATATATATGTGGAGATATATATAGTGAGTATATGTATGTCATATATATACATATATGTATGGTATGTAAATGCAGTACTTTATATTAATATTTTCTATTGTTACATATCTGTATATACTGTATATATCCATCCATATATATATATATATATACTGTGTATATATATCCTATGGATAAATATACTATATATATCTATATACAGATAGTAGAATATATGTACTATGTAGTAGTGTAGGAAACAGTACATATAGCATATACAGTATAGTATATATGGTATAGTATATAGAGGGCAGTTTATATAGTGTAGTATAGTGCAATATACTATATAGTATATATAGTACATGTAGTATATGTATATAGTGTACAACATAGTATAGTTGTACCATATAGTATACCAAGTGTAGTATGTATAGTATATGTATATAGTATACAACAGTATAGTATATCAATTGTATATATATAGTATATGTATATAGGGTAAAACATAGTCTAGTATATCGAGTATAGTATATATAGTATATGTATATAGTGTATAACATAGTATAATATATTGACTGTACTATATATAGTATATATAGTATACAACTTGGTATAGTATATCAAGTGTAGTATATATAGTACATGTAGTATATGTATATAGTGTACAACATAGTATAGTATATAGAGTGTAGCATGTTAGTATATATAGTATATGTATATAGTATACAACATAGTATAATTTATATTATGTATATATATTATATACTATAGGTATATAGCATACACAGTAGTATGCTACATATAGTATATATATATTATATTTATCTACAGGATGTGTTGTATAGATCTATATCCTGTAGATATGTATATGTGCTATGTATATGCTATATATTTATGTCCTGTATGTATTCTATGGATATATACACACAGTATTTTTATATTTACAAGGTATTCTATGTTATCCTATATTCTATATGATTAATGTTGCATATTCAAAAAATTCTGTTAATACACTCTTAACATATGTATTCTATATCCATATATATATTTCAATAAAGGCCTCGATATGTCATTCTGAGAGCTCTGAAAAGCACCAGCACACGCCAGCTGTTGTGTAAAACATTGCTGTTACAGCCGGATCTCCTTAGGAGAAATGTTATGAGGGTATTTGTGTGTGTGTGTGTGTGTGTGTGTGCATTTGTGTCTGTTGTGGGGGATGCTTTTTGCTTGCTCTGGAGTGGTCCTGGAGTTGACGTGGATCTCAGGCTTGTCATTACTACAGGGGGGTCTAATTCAGGTATGCAAGCTGCTTCTTTTTTAAAAAAATATTTCATTTATTTATTTGACAGAGAGAGAGAGGGAACACAAGCAGGGGGAGTGGGAGAGGGAGAAGCAGATACCCCACTGAGCAGGGAGCCCGATGTGGGGGTTGATCCCAGGACCCTGAGAACATGACCTGAGCGGAAGGCAGGTCACTGACTGAGCCACCCAGGTGTCCCTGCAAACTGCTTCTTAAAAGGCCTGGCAGTGAATGTTTCATGGGTCAGACCATTTCTGTTGCAAACACCCTTCTCTGCTGGGGTAGCATTCAAAAGCAGCCAGAGACGCTATGGACAATCTGAAAGTTCATGACTGTGACTGTGTCCTAGCCAACATGAAGGTCCCTAGACAGGGACTGAGATCTGGCCCTTGGACTCTAGTCTAGCTGCTCTTAAGATACCTTCAGATAGGGAAACCGAAGCATGCTGCTTCCTAGAAGTAGGCCATCTCAGGACGCTTGCGATGCTTTCTTCTTTAGTCCAACAAGTTGATCTTATCTGCTTTTTATAACTACCAAACGGGGGGCATAAGGAAGGCTAGTTACCTGTGGCAGTTCTATCAGTGAATCCTTTCTTGGGTCCATTCTTCCATAAAAGGAATCATGTGCTTCCAGACATTTACAGGTTTTCGTGAACACCTGTTGCTGACTTGGAGGCCACTTATGGAGAAGAACTCCCTACCATTCTTCTGTTTGGTATTTGTTTGATATGGAAGCATTCTGCTTGGGAACAGTTCCTAACTTGGGTTCCTAACCAGAACAGTTCCTAACAGTTCCTAACCAGATAGGCCTAGACCCTACGAGGGAGGGTCTCAGGCCACGGGGCAAGAAGGTTCTTGGCTTTGTGTGAGAAAGAATTCAACAGCAAGCCATTGAGAGAAAGGGACAGTGATTTAGTATCCAAGGAAAAGAAAGGAGCTACTTCATAGACAGAGGACTGTTCTCTCCATCCAGGTGACAGAGAGGACCTACCCCCTTCCTTGCTTCTGTTGAAGGGTTTATACATTTTTTTCTCGAATTAGCTAACCATATAGGGAGATGCCTGTTTTTCAGCGTTGGGTTTCATGTGTCCTATGGGTGGTTAGTTTCCCAGTGTCTCAGGGTTGTGGAATTACCCTTGGGAGCAATTTTCAGCGTCCAGAGTATGTGTCCTATACACCAGAGGGTGTGGGGTCTTGTGTGCTCTGAGTCTGATCTTGTGATTGTTTTTAGGACCTGCTGACTTTTTTAGGTTAAGGGGATGCCTAACGTCAAAATGGCTTTCCCTGGGTCAGCTTGTGGCCTGAGCCTCCCTCCCCTACTGCCTTAACTTGGAGGTCACCTTATGGAGAGGAATGCCCAATGGTGAACTCATTAGTATTTGGTTGATATGTAGGCTTTATGCTTATGACTTGTGAGGACCACGGTTCATTTAAACACAGTCTCCCTCCTTAAATTTCCAACGTAAGCAAAGGTTTGAAGTGCATTTAAAAACCACGACAAACTGTAGTACTCCTCATGGGGAGCATTCCTGTCTTTTTTCATTATTTCTCACGTGGAGCATGCCAGGCAACGTAGCTTAGAGAGATACAGCGAATTTGGGTTACAGAAGACAACACGGTCATTCATGCAAATTGCAAATGCCCGGAAATGTATCTGAAGTGGCTGTAGAGAGGGCCTGAGGTCCTTGAACAGGCCAAGGGCAATTCACGATTCAGGCAACCTTCGCTTAAGTGATCTTTCTTCCATAACTCGGTAGTTTCTGTAGGAAGACTTGTATCGTTGTGAATCTATGGTAGGGTTTCCTGTAAATGCTCTGTTGCGTGGCATGGCGTCAGAATTACGTCCGTCACTCACGTATTTCAAGAAAGTGACACTTTCAGAAGTCACACTGCAGTGAACTAATCTGTAACCTGTATCTTGACCAGCCTGGGTCGATTTTTTGGGTGAAATGTGGCTCATGTTGGTTGATGGTAGAATAGAAGGGTTCCTTTTCCCAAACGGTGTGAGGTTTGACGTTCTTGATGGGCGACAGATTGTTCAAACAGCCTGTTGAAATGTTTAGTTTAAAATCTTAAAATGAGTGAATGATTTAGGGTACATATTCATGATTTTACGTTTCTGGTATATCGCCAAGTGACCTAAAGGTATTATTCAGTGAATGTGTCAAATATTTATTTGGTTACTTAATTTCTATCTTCCTACTGGATAAACAGTAACTGGACACCAAGATGTGGTAACTGCTGTGTATGCTAGCAGGTTTTCAGTCAATATTTGTGGAATGAATTAAGAATGAATATCATATTAGATCATATGAGATGGCTACATTAAGCTTTGTCTTATCCTTGTAAGTAATCCGTAAATATATATTTTAGGGATTTAAATAGAAACTCTTTGAATTCATATTCTTTTATTTTTAAAGAGCTCCTCCAGGGGATTATACTGCCTTAAAAAAAATCTGGCTTATTTTAGCTACACTAGCTTTGGGATCTATAAGTCAAATTTATATCAGCTCCGTGTTCTGTTCTTTGGTGCCCAGTGTGGGATCATACCAAAGGTATTGAAAGTACTAGGTTTCCATTTTTCACTACTTCATGAAACCTTAGGTTTGTTTTGGGAGTTCTGTGTATGCTGGTGAGTTTTCAGTCTGAGAGCATGGGTGGAGTCCTTCAGGAAGAGCATGCAGAACAGAAAGGAACCAAGTGTAAAGTCTTAGTTTAAAAAAATATAGATAGATAGATTGATATAGATACAGATACCTATCTCTATCTATAGATAGATAGATATCTATATCGATCAATATCTATATCTATAGATATCAATATCTGTATAGATATAGATATATAGATGTAGATATATAAATATAGATATATAAATATATCTATACCTATATCTATATATAGATATAGCTATATCTATATAGATTGATAGATAGATATCGATATCTATAGATAGATATCTATGTATGTATGTATATATATATAGACACACACACATATACACACACACACACACACATTCTGTATATATATATAGAATATATATAGAATACATATATCTTCTCTCTCTATAATATATATGCTAAATGCTTGTGTGGTGTAGGGAGTTAGAAAATGTAACCAGGACCTAGTCCTACTAACTCAATGAAAGCCACATACAATGAGCAAATTCTATTTCCTGACATTTTAAAAGGGCCACTAATATAAGAGATCATTTCTGTAATCTGTAATATCAAAGGTAGAGTATTTATTGTTTCTTTCTTTCTTTTTTTTTTTTTTTTTTTTTTTTTTTTTTTTTAAAGATTTTATTTATTTATTTGACAGAGAGATCACAAGTAGGTAGAGAGGCAGGCAGAGAGAGAGAGAGAGGAGGAAACAGGCTCCCTGCTGAGCAGAGAGCCCGATGCGGGACTCGATCCCAGGACCCTGAGATCATGACCTGAGCCGAAGGCAGCGGCTTAACCCACTGAGCCACCCAGGCGCCCCATCTTTCTTTCTTTATTTAAGAGAGTGTGAGTGCATGAGCTGGGGGTGGGCAGAGGGAGAGGGAGAAGCAGACTCCTCATTGAGCAGAGAGTCTGATGTAGGACTCGGTAACAGGTCCCCGGGATTATGACCTGAGCCAAAGGCAGATGCTCAATTGACTGAGCCACCCAGACGCCCAACGTTAGAGTAATTTAATTACAATTTTACAAGATTTCTTCATTTTGAACAATATGGAAACAGTTTCAGTGTTTGTAATATATGTCACTATGCATCAAAAGTGTAATATCTTAACTCTACCAGAATGGATAAAGTTAAGATAGAAATAAGAGATAGAATTCCACCCCTTGGTATGTCACTGTGAGAAATAAGTTCCTATCCCCACCCCGACCCACTCTGCAAAAGACACAGATAAGAATATTTACAGGAACTCTGTTCATCGTTGGCCCAGACTGGCTAGAACCCAGCCGTGATCATTAAGATAATATAATCACACTATATTCTTCAAGTGGGGCGTTATCTCACAATAAAAAGTGAATGAATGGTTCATGTAAGAATATGGGTCGATGTCACAGACATAGAATAAAAGATGTTAGACACAAAAGAATACATGTTGTAGGATTCTGTTGCTGGGAATGTTTTGAAATCATGTGCACTGTGTTTTTTGTTTTGTTTTAAATTGTTCTGTTTTTGTTTTTGTTTTTTTCAAAGATTTTATTTATTTATTTGACAGAGAGAGAGATCACAAGTAGACAGCAAGGCAGGCAGAGAGAGAGAGAGAGAGAGAGAGGGAAGCAGGCTCCCTGCTGAGCAGAGAGCCCCATGCGGGACTCGATCCCAGGACCCTGAGATCATGACCTGAGCCGAAGGCAGCGGCTTAACCCACTGAGCCACCCAGGCGCCCCTGTTTTGTTTTTATAATGCGCACTGTTGGATGGAAATCAAAATAATCAAGAGGAATCAAAATCAACCAAGAGGAAATGTTGGTTGCAAAGGAAATTAAGGGAGCTTCCAGGTGGGGTAGGAAAAGTTCTCTATCTTAATCTTAGATTTGGCTTACAGGGGCATGTTTGTATAGGAAAAATCATCAAGCTGTGCTCTGTCACCTTGAAGCTATAGAATAAATGTGCACTTAATACTTTATATATTTTAGGATCATTCTTTTACGTTGAGGTTTTCCTATGAATACAGTCTTTCCTTCTTAATTTCCACATTGGGAATCTTAACCATCCCAACTTTGCACATTTTATCAGTATCTCGAGAAGGAAGCGTTTGAGTCAAACATGTCGATTTTGCAGAAAAGAAAAGAAGAAATCTCCCACTGCCGTCTTTGGTTCGTACTGATGCGAGTCAGTCGGTTACTTCTGTATGACCGAAAGCGATGCCCGGTGTTGGCTTCCCTGAGCTCTCATTCCGTTTCCTGCCAGCCGGTTCGAGAGCGGAGCTATAATGCAGTTTACTCCTGTTTGTGAAGAGCAGTTCATATCCATTTCTGCTGCTACATCCTATCTTTTCCTTTATAGGGTTTTTTTTTTTTTTTTTTTTTTTTTTTGCCAATGTAAGAGCTAATACAATCATGTAAGATCGGGGGCGGTTAGAGGATTTCCCTGGAGTTTTCTTTTCCTAATGAATACACTCCTTCATTGTAATGGGTTGACCTTTGAACACTAATGTAAATCTTACGGCTGGTTATTTTATTAATTGCTAGGACCTCGCTCACTGGGGTTGTTAATTCACCCTCAGCAAGGACCACCTGCAATTAATCTGTTTCTAATGCTTGACACCATGGCTTACTATTATTGATTCCCTTTTCAATAAAAAAAAAAAAAAAAAAACATTTAGATATTTTAGTCTTCTACAAACTGACATAAAACTGCAGGTCCCTTAAATGATTGCTTTGTCAAGAGAAAAGAGCCCTTAGCAGCAGCCCAGCGTGGTATACAAAGCTGAAATTCATTTGCATACAGTAGTCGGTTTAACTCTTTGAATGGAAACCTCCTTTGTAAGGGACACATGGATCCCAATATCCCATTCGAGGAGCAAAGGAATCCATATAGGCTGACAAGGACAATTCACACCTGCCTTGTACCTTATAAATCAGAGCGGACAGGTACAGACTCACCCCTGACTGACCATGTCCATCACGGTGGCGTGGAGGACCAGGGACAGCCGAGGAGGAGGCCAGGCATCTCTACACAACAGCTACTTCTATTCCGAACCACGCTCTGAAACAAAATGGTACACGCTCATGGGCCAAGCCTACTGAGATAGGATAATTTGTCTCCCTACTGGGCGATGCCTCTATTTCATGTTTTCCTTTTCCCAGTTCACTGCGTTCCCAATATTGGAACTTGGAATATTGGAATAGTTCAGGAATATTGGAATATTCCAATGATATTGGAATTTGGATATTGACTCCCAAATTATCCCCCCCCACCCCACTGCCCAAAGTCCAGACTCATAAATGCAACCTTTATTCATGGACCCTTAAAGAACGTAACCTCCAGGAGGACAGGAGGTGACAAGCGTGACACACAGGAACAGGGACAGAAAGGTGGTGGTGTCAGGATTCAGACGGAAGGGTTTCGAGCCATCAGCCACTTCTTCCGTCTGTGCGTACTTTCTGCTAACCCTTCAGTTCAACTCTCAGACATCCTGTGGGTTCCGTGTTGATCCTGACTGATTTTCTCCTGTAGCTCTCTGCCCTTTGGTATCTTGGTATATTTCTTGTCTTCTTTTACCCACATTGGCTCTTCGAGGGACGTCAAAGTAAAGACTTCTGCCCACCAGCCAAGATCCCTCCTACTGACATATCCCAATAGGAAGCTGTATTAGTTCTTTTCTCTTCTTGGCCCTCATATCCAAGAACTTGTTCCTTGAGGAGGGTTTCCCTCTGAGGACATCTTCTCTCTTACCTGAAGATTCAGGGGGAATGTGTCTTGAGGAAAAATAACTTCACTCTTCAACTTTTTTCCCCCTAAGATTAAAAATGTATTCCAATTAGCTTAATATGCCAATTAATATTTTTCATGTTCACTAGAAAGTCCATGTAATTAAAATCTTAAGCATGAACATTTATATACTTTATTATTTTTCAATACCGACTTGTTTGGCATTACTTAAGGGGTATATGGTTTATTTTTAATTTCTGTTTACTTTAGGGTTCACTCTACTGTAATTTTTCCTACCACCCACCCGACAAGACTAACCTTCTCAGCATCACCAGTTATCTTCCTCTTAGTAAACCTCACCTTTCTTTTAATCTGGCAATCTTTAATCTTCATTTTATCTGATGTATTAACATTATTTGAATCAACTGAGCAATCCTTTTGCTTGATAAAATGCTCCTTTACATAATTCGAAAAGGCAAACTTTGCTGATTTTCTTCCTATGTCTGTGCCCGTTGTCTTTAATCTCAAGTGTATCCTCTTGTCTCCCTGTTCTGTATTTGGAAGGCGCCCCAGTGTTCATTCCGCAGACATTTTCTTTCACGTCTATACCTGATGTCAGATTTCTATGTCCCCTCAATGATAGTGACTCCCAAGTCATATCACCCCCCCCCCCCCACCCTGAAGTCCAGACTCATAAATCCAACCTTTATTCAGGATTTCTTCCCACCTCATTGTCTCACGGGTGGGCCCTCCGTCAGATGTCGTCCTATATTAAGCTCTTGATAACCCTGTTTGAAACCTGCTGCTGGGTTTCCCAACTAAGGAAAGGGCCCGTGAGTGCTGAGTCCCTGTCCCCCAATTTCCCATGCTTCTTTGCTCAAAGCTCCCAGGGCAACCTTTTTTGGAGAACTGTCTTTTGAGGACCTCGGTCAGGCTTTTAGAAACACCTGACCCACACATGTGCAAAGGCTAGGAGACCTGTTTTCTTTTTTAGGACGGTTTCAAAGAGGTAAGTCCTTTGCATTTTCATGTAAATCTTGAAATCAGCTTGGTAATTCCTTAAAAAAGAAAAAAAGAAAAAAACCTCCTTGTGGCTTATACTTGGAATGACGTTGAGTTTATGGACCATTCTGGGGAGAAATGACATGTCACCAATAATGGAATCTTACAGTCTGTGAAAGTGGTCAGTATCCCTGTTAATTGATGTCTTTGTCTTTCTCTCAACAATGATTGGTGATTCTCAGTGTAGAGATTATGGACAACTTTTTTTTTTTTTTAATCCATATCTAAGTGATTTTTGTGGATGATCCGAGACTAAATGATGATGGTAGTTTTTTAAATGTCATTTTCCAGTTGCTTTCTACCAACTTGGAAACACTAATCTTACTAAAACAGACACAAAAATGGCATGTATAGCAAGCAGCTTTATATCCCCAAAGTCTTGCCAACTGAAGGGTGATAGGGGAAAGTCTGTCATTCATGCCATAAGAGGTTTGTGAAAAATTAGAAAGATGCACATACTAGCAGATGAATTCTCATGTAGTTTCACATTCCTCGGGTCATAGCATGGTGAAATCAACGGGATGCACATGACGGCAGATACAATTTGTTTTTTAGCACAAACGCAGCTCTGTTATTTAGGCTAATCATGAACAAGAGGAATGAGGGTGAGTGGAGTCTCCAGGTAATCTCAAATCTGATTTTAATCAATGGTCTTCAAACACTTTCCATCTCCAAACATGCATACACATCATTATCAAGTAACCGGATTCACTAGATTCAATTTGGCCGCTTTCATTCCCATTTCTGTCTGGCCGGGCGTCTTGTCCATAATTAATGAAACGGCCCCGAAGGAGGCCGACGTGAGAGTGACGGCTGAGATTAGGTACTCATTGATGAGCAGCAGTGAAAGGCATGGTTGGGATACAGGCAGGAGCAAGCTGAGGTTTCAGTAAAATTAGGGCGGCTGAAAAGAGAAGCTGAGAGAATTTGGAGACCTTCAGTAATCATTTTATACTTGTGTCGCCTTAGTGAAACAGCTTAGCTGACCCAGTCACTTAGCCTACAAATTATCACCGTTTTCTGGATGGGGTCACCCTTCCTTGTCCCCGTGCCTCTGTCTTCTCTCCTCCATCCTTCAACCCGAAGTCCCAGCTTTCACCCGTTTATACCAGGATATCTCCAGGGCCCCGGCGGGGCTCCGTTCCTCCAGAACCATCTGGGTCGAACAGCAGATATTGGAGAAGTCTGCAGAGCCTCTCCATTGTTTCTGAGAATGCAGAGCTTTCAGGGTGCAAGGGAAGGGCTCCCAGAGCCATTTAAACTGTTCACTTTTAATGTTGGCTTTTCCTTGGGGTGCCTGGGTGGCTCGGTCGGTTGGGCAGCTGACTTTAGCTCAGATCATGATCCCAGGGTCCTGGGATCGAGTTGTGCGTCAGGCTCCCTGCTCTGTGGAAGTAGATCTCAGCGGGTTGGTCAGGCACAGGACCGTGCTTGGACCTGTGTACACGGAGGGCATCTCTGCTTCGGTTGTGAACATTGGACCACCAGTTTCTTTCATAAACTTCCCCATTGCAAGGCTGGACAAACACGATGAAAATATCACATACACGGTGAAGCCGTGATTTAAAAAAAACTCGAGGCGTATGGAGATGCACGCAGGAGGTTAGTTAAATTGTTATTTGCTAAGCACCAATACAGAGTTCACAGGCTGCACGGTTTGGGTAGTATCGAGGAATCCGGTTTTATAAATTCACTGAAGCTGATTATAAGGTTAGTTGTTCTGTCTCACACACTTGTAAATGGACCCCATGATACGGGATGGAGTCTGCAGTGATGGCATAGACTAAATGCAGCGTTGGACAACGGTGGGTCTATGGAATTAGTAGAAACAGAGCAGCAGGTAAGGACGCTCGTGGAAACGGACAACACAGTGTAATCTTCTGACCTCCCGTCCGGCCAGGCGCTACTTGGCTACGGCATGTTTTAGGCACATTTGTACTCGATAACCAGTCCGAATAGCCAAGACGGGCTCTTGCATCCTGCTGGGAAGCCTGGACTGTTCCCCCTCACCTGTCCGTGCAAAGGGAAGCAGAGGGGCACCCCTCCAGCAGAAGGGCTCTCCTGAGCCGGGAGCACGGCGGTGCTCTTCTCATTAAAAAGGGAGTGAATGGATCACACACATTTGTCTGTTCTCTCTCCACTCCGTGACGGTAACAGAATGAAAATGAGAGAGTGGAGAAATACGTCTGCATCAATCTCAGAGACGGCAAACATGCCACACGCAGGAAGGAGCCGTTGTAGCAGGTGCGTACGGATGGAGACCCTTTTCCTTAGGCGCTTGTTGAGGGTTATTAGGGCTCGGGATTTGACGAAACAAGGCTTGTGAGGGCTGTACGTGAGACAGAATGTGAGAACAGGAGAGCCGAGTGGGCTTGCAGAATAAATTATCGAGCCCCTTCACCTTCGCCTACTCTCAACGGTGTCAAATGCTCATTGATAGTCTGGGACAGGAAGGCAAAGATTTCGTCTCCCTTATGGGGAGTAAATGTGACCACATCCGCAGGAAACCAACCGTCTGTATCCGCTACTGTGTAACCACATCCAGTAACAGACCCGCAGCCACAGTGATACATTTACCCCCTGGACAAGTGACTGAAGATTTGTATCCAAAACAGAAGGATGGTTAACGAGCCGAGGTAGAAGAAAAATTACCCAGGCTGAGAGGGTGCAGAGCTTTGTGGGAAAGAATGGGCCTGATTAGTGTCCAAAGAAAAGGTAAATTAAAATAACAATATGCCGTCCTGAAAGTACAAAAGAAAGGAAGCAAGGAACACTCCAACCTCTGCAGAATTGGTTTTGTGTGGGAACCTACGGTACAGCAAAGAGGAAAAGAGGCTGAAGGGGGTGCCCGTTGTATCTTTCACATTCTGTTGTCTTGGGCAAATCTTTCATCTGAGCAGAAAAGAAATAATGGAGGGATTGAGAGAGAGAGAGAGAGAGACGGTGGGAGGCGGAGTGAGGGAACCAGAAAATGAGAACGAACTTCTCAGCTCATTACAAAGATGCTCTTAATTGACATCCTTTGCAATTTATCTTCGGCTTTTTCGTACGTGAAAAAAAAAAAAAAAGACTTTGCAGAATAAAATCTGTGTGAAGGTTATTTCCCATAGAACAGGCCGATAAGTAGATTCACTGGATATCCTGTGATTTGAACTTTTATTTTTTTCTCTAAACAGCCGTGGAAATGACTGTGTTAAGGGGAGTTGCCTATTTTCATAAAAGCTCACATTCACCTATCTGCGGACAGAAATAAGGTCTGCGATATTCTGGGAAGCTTTCCCTTTCTCGTGGAGCTCTGTAATGCAGCCTTGCAAATCTCACCGTGCAAAAATGTTTGACATGAGCTAGAAAACCTTCCTTCACGAAACTCCTCACCATTCTCTGCAGCAGGGTGTCTGCACAAAATACTTTCTCTTCCTCGGGACGTCATGATTGGCAAGGAAAAGCTCTGCATGATTGGAATTATGTTTATCCACAGGCTGTGTCCAAGACGCCCACTTCACTGTCATTCTTTTTGGTGTCCGGGGTAATAACAGAAATTGCAGGAAATACTGGGAAAGCTGAACAGTGCTTTGCGAGGGCAGTGGGGAGTTTGGAGGGTCTGCGAATGACGATTCCAAGGGCAATGAGAGAACGTACGGGGCAGGTGGAATATTTTTAAAAAATGGTCTCCGTGAACAGCTTGGAAACTGTCCACCGTTACGAGTAAAACATACCCCGAGAGAGAAACATGCAAAGATTATGCCCCACGTTAGTCTGTTTTGAAACATCCGAGTGCCGTGCGGTACCGCTTTTTATAGGCGTGTTTTTCATTATTATCCACCTGGGGAACCAAAACCAATTCCCCTAAATAAGAGAATAGATAGTATTGTTTTAAGCAAAGCTGTTTAATGTATCGAGGAAGTAAGGGTCTGTGAAAGGAATTCATAGGTCCCACCTTATAATGACTTCGTGTTTCATTAGGTGACCCCGAGGCATTCTTCCACTCGCGGTCGCCTCTACCGCACAACGAAGCTCTTTTCCCGGAACGCTGCCCTGCGGGCTGGCCACGCTTTGTCGACCGCTTATGTTTATTTATGAGTCTTGCTTGGGAAAAGATTTGTGAAGTCGGCCCGGGAGTCCTCCGATGTGTGTTTACTCTTCTTTGGGCTTGGGCATAGCCAGGCGCGGCCGCAAGATCGCTAGTTCCAGAATGAATTATGCATCCAGATCACGAGGCACAATGCCACCTCGATGTGCCCCATTCAGCGGTAGGGACGGAAAGAGGGAGACTGGGAAGATTTGAGTTCCACCGAATCCAGCCGATTAAAGCAGCACGGAGACGCAAGTTCTTGGCACAGTCCTTGCAAAGGAAGACTATTGATTAGGGAGAAAAGGAGTATTATCTCTCCTGGATAGAGTACGGCTAAGGCCATGAAGCTACTATTCTTTGCCGCCAAGGACAGTGTCCGCTTTTTTGCTTAAGAACCGTATTGGGTTAGGGTCCCCTAAAACAACGGGGTATGCACATATAATTCTCTTTGCCTACAAATATCCATGTCTGGAAGACAGATTTATTTTAAGGAATTGGTTCGTGCAGTTGTGCCAGGCAAGTCTATGCCCTAGGGTTGTCTGGAAGGCTGGAAACTCTGGGAAAGATGACATAGCGATTTGGGTCTGAATTCTGTCTTTAGAATGGCAGGCCCTCACGCTGGAAATTCAGGCAGGGAGTTAATGTTGTAGTTTGGGATCTGAGTCCATAGGGCACACCTGCAGGCTGGGAGGTCAGGAAGGATTTCTACATTCCAGTCAGAGGCAGCAAATCTTTCCCCCTCCAGGAACCCTATTTTCACAGTTATTGCCTTCAACTGATTGGGTAAGGCCCACCATGACAAAGAGGGTAATTCAGCAGATGGGAGAGGTTGACACACCTTCTTGGCAACATCCAGGCTAATGTTTGACCCGTTAGGCACCATTGTGTAGCCAAACTGGCAACAGTGTAGCCATCCCAGGATTCCAGGCCGTCTTACAAAGAAGCGTTTCCAAAAAGGAGGTGCCTGAACAGGAGCCAAAAGGAGGTGCCTTGAATGAACAGTGCACAGCACAGACTTCTGTTCAATGGCTGTTCAGCTGGAATGCGTACTCTTGTAGCTCTCTTGTAGGCTTGACTCTGAACACAAGCGATCTTCAACGTCCATAGCAGCCAACATTTGTCAGAAGTAGGAGGTATCACATAACACTAGATGGGTATTGGAGAGTCTTGTAGGAGTGATACTCCAATCGTGGTAATTTTAAAAAGCTGTTTTAAGTTCTGTAAGGACAGGAATTAGTGATCTGGTCATCTCTTCATGAGAGGGTGAGTGTCTAGAACAGCACTAAGAAGTGAGAGCTATGGAGCCTTTTTGAATGACTCAGTGAATGAGCAGCTGTTGAACAAAGGTAAGAAGACTCCTCGGGGGACGAGAGCCACTTACGCTTCTTCCTTTAGAGGCTGCAGTCGCGAGGTCTTCATGGACCGGAGAAGTGGCTGTCGTTCAACATCCAGGGATGGGTCCATGTATGAGAAGGGGAGATGATTCCTCTGCCAATAACTGGTGGGCGAAACAGTCCTTCTATGGAAGCTCTCCATCATTCCCCCCAGTTCATGGTCTCTCTGTTTTGTTCCCCGTTTTGGCTCTTCTCAAAGGCCCACTTTTTTTTTTTTTTTTAAGATTTTATTTATTTGTCAGAGAGAGCAGCAGGTAGACGGAGAGAGAGAGGCAGACTCTCCACTGAGCAGGGAGCCCGATGTGGGACTCTATTCCAGGACTCTGGGAGCATGACCTGAGGCGACAGAGACACTTGACCGACTGAGCCACCCAGGCATCCCCAAAGGTCTGCTTTTTTGTCGTGAATCAGTGTCAGGAGGCACAGCCCACGTGACCCACTGTAGCGTAACCTAGGGAGTAGGTCGCTCTTTCGCAACACCGGTGGTTGTCCTTTGGATTTCAATCATAAACCAAAGTTGGGCACTTCTGCATTCTGCCGGCAAGCAATTACGTCCTTACGGGATGCTGGGCCTATAATGCATACTGGAGAAGCCCCATAACGGGATTTAAGAGGGTGTCTGGTCTGGGTGTGGAGCCCTTGTCTCTCCTTCCAAAGCCACCATTGCGATGTTGGTGCTGCCGCTGGGCAAATACCTTTCTCCTTTGTCGGTTGGGCGCCTGTTGGCTGCCACCCATTTGGGGCCCCGTAGGAGCTGTTGGGAGGCAAGGGGAGGAGAGCAGACAGTCTCCCTATGTGTCCATTTGCTTTCCCTCACCCCGCTGTGATACCTGACCTGGATACTTCCCCGTTCCATGTTTTCCAATTACACATTGAATGGCTTTTGTTGGGCTCTTCTCCCAGATCCAGGATCCTTGGTCCATCCCACCTTTGGGACCCTGAAAGCATGCCAGTAAGCT
Organism: Mustela nigripes; assembly: GCF_022355385.1. NCBI lineage: Eukaryota > Metazoa > Chordata > Mammalia > Carnivora > Mustelidae > Mustela > Mustela nigripes. The sequence continues at coordinate 119,619,119 of NC_081575.1, read as the reverse complement.
CTTCCCGGGCTCATGTCCTAGAGAAGGTGTGCCAGGTTAGGCAGGATGGTGTTCATATTTTGTGTTGTGACATGTACGTGTCATGATAAAGCCACCTCGGGTTTCATATAGTGTCCTCCAGGCTCATCCTTTTTATAGCATGGGGCAGAATGTCCTTCCTTTTTAAGGCTGAGTGATAATTCCGTGCTATGGATTATACACCCGCCTGTCGATAGACAGTTGGGTGGCTTATGCATCTCGACTCTCATGAAGAACACCGCTATAAACCTAGGCATGCACGGATCTTTTCAAGACACTGCTTGTTGTTGTATCCAGAAGGGACATTGCAGGATCATTCTGGTGAGGCTATTTTTAATTTTTTTTGGAATTTTCCGTATTGTTTCCCAGAGTGACTACACCATTTTCCATCTCCACTAACATGGTGCAAGGGTCCCAATTTTTCCACCTCCCTGCGAAGACTTGTTATTTTTGTTAATTGCCTTGACAGTAACCATCCTAATGGTTATGAAGTGATCATATCACCATGGTTTTGATTTGCATTTCCTTCATGATTCCTAACGCTGAGTATCTTCTCGTATGATTGTTGGCATCTTTGGAGAGATAGATATTTAAATTCTTTCCTTGTTTTTTAATTTTTTAAATTTATTTCGTTTTCTCATTGCTGTCAAGTTGTATGACTTTTTTATCTGCTGGTATCAGCCCCTTGTCAGAGGGATGATTTGCAAATGTCTTCTTTCATTCCACAGGTACCCTTTTCAATCTGTTGATGGTGTCCATGAATGGACTGAAGTTTTAAGTTTTGGTGTCTCAGTTTAATCTGTTTTTAAGTTTGTTGCTTGTGAGGAAGTATTTTTAAGAAATTAGAAAACAGGGGCACCTGGGTGGTTCAGTGGGTTAAAGCCTCTGCCTTCGGCTCAGGTCATGATCTCAGGGTCCTGGGATCGAGCCCCACATCGGGCTCTCTGCTCAGCAGGGAGCCTGCTTCCTCTTCTCTCTCTCTACCTGCCTCTCTGCCTACTTGTGATCTCTGTCTGTCAAATAAATAAATAAAATCTTTTAAAAAAGAAATTAGAAAACATTTCAAAATGCGACTATTGGGCTAACTTGAATAAAGGCAAGAGGTTGGCCTCTGTGACTTCGTTGTGTGTTATGGTACGGTATTAGTCCTGACGGGTGGCGTATTCTAACTACAGATGGTCGAGTATCAGAGGATACCCTATAAATTTAGTTCTTCTGCTCTTTCATTTGAAACAAGCACAAAATTTTTTTAAAAAAATTTTATTTGAGAGAGAGAGAGTGCAGAGGCAGGGCGAGCAACAGAGGGGAGAAGCAGACGCCCCGCTGAGCAAGGGGCCCGATGGGGGGGGGCTCGATCCAAAGACCCTGAAATCATGATCTGAACCGGAGGCAGACCCTTAACCAGCTGAGCCACCCAGGCGTCCCCAAACACAAAACTTTAATACCTGGTTCAGCTCAGACAGAGTTACACGGTCAAATTTGCTGTAACACCCAATGTAGGAAAGAAACTCCACACCTGCGTGCTAAACCTCTGCTTCATAATGCACAGTTTCAATTTGAAATAAAACTCATTTTACCCTGAGTAAAATTCTTACAACAAACAAGAAAACTAAATCAGCCATCCTTCACGCTCAATCAAATAGCAGAGATGATTAAGGTAATGATTTTTAAACGGAACGTCACTCTATCATAGCGTACAACCACGCCAAAACATGCATTTGGCAGGGACCCAAACGAAATACGCAATAAAGCCAGGAATGATCATTCAAAAGATCTAAACGAAAATGCTCAAGCGTCATTTCGGCAAGTGGCTTTGGAGGCACGGGTAGAATGCAAATGACCGTTTCTGCCGCTGTGCCTTCAGCCTGGGCTTGTGGGAGATGTGTCTGGTGGCACCTCTGGGAAACGCTGTTGGTACGTACGGTCCAGTGAGGTCCTTTGAACTTGCATACAGAAGGGTGCTGGGTGTTGTGTATCATCGTCTTCTCTGGGTAGTGGGAATAACCAGGTGTCCCTACGGTAGGGTCCCAGACACTCCTAAAATGTCTGCAAGACATTGTGTTGCTCGTGTCATTTCCCTTTGCGGATGGCCTTGGAATCACGTGCCATTGTGGCCAGAGCCTGTGACCTGGGAGGGGGCTGTTTCAGCCCCGGGCGCTCACGCTGCTCTTCTGGGGGTCTAACGCTTGCCTGCTGGTTTGCCCTTTGTCCTTCCCCGGGCAGTCATGGAGCTTGCCTGCTGAGAGGCTGGTTTTCAAGATGACCTCATTGTTCCTTCTCTTAGAAGTCTGCATAACTTATTTTTTTAAAAATCGAGTTTTTAGCTATTGGGTAAAATGACTCCTATGCTATTTTTTTTCTAATTGATTGCCTAACCCTTTGTAATAATTACGGGCTACAAGGCCCTCATCTGTGTATAGAAGACCCTGAAAGGTGTCTGGCTGAAGCTTTGTACGCTGCTTGCTCAGGTCCCTTTCCCCGTTCGGTCAGTTCTGTGGGATCTACATCTCTTTGATCCCTGTGGTCAGGGACAAAAGGGACTCCGTGTGCCATCAGGTGCTACTGCTGTACCGGTAGACACTGTAGGAGAATCCATTTCTGAGAAGAGTGGCCCGTAAGTGTTTGTTGGAAGGAAGTCATGTGATGTCAGTGCCTTTGGGAGCCTTCCTGACCTTTTGGGTCCTTTAGAACAGCCTGCAGTGTTATCTTTACTGATGAGGATGGTCCTGCCTTTACTGCCCTTCTGGAGTTCCCCAGTCTCTGTCTTACAAATTATTTTCCTTTTTCCTTAAACTTTGTCCGTGGTATTTGCACGCCGGAAAGCTTACACGCGTGATGACTAATGGAAACCAAGTGGGGCGGCGGGAGGTCATCATCCCGACAGTCAGCTGAATTGTAAGGAATGATCAATCCCCCTAACGTTCAGGCACTGATTGTACCATAGGCATGAGACTCTAAACTAAACGTGGTAGACAATGTGACGTCTGGCGGGAAACGTACTTCCTTTTCGATTTGTAGTCCTGTAGGAGAAATGAGAGAAATGACTATATAATAAAACATGGAAAAATCTGCAAGTGAATCATGCAAGTTAGTGTGGGTACGGGTTAGGGGAAGGGAAGGTGGTGAGTGATAAGATTCGAGAGACCGCTCCGTTCACGTGCTCATTTTGGACTCCTCCGTTCGGTATATCCAACACGCCACGTCCATTGTTCATCATCAGAGACCTAGAGACTCTTCCCGTGTTTTCATGGGAAAACACTTTTGGCCTTAACTACAAGTGTTTTATCGTCTGTCACAATAAGGGCCAAATACTTTCTGTAAACGGCTGCTTTCCCCTCAAAAAGATCAAAACAGAGATGTGTCTTACAATTGTGACGGAGTACGGCAGCATTATTTCTAAACGGCACGGAGCCCCAACATGGTCCTGCCGATGCTGTTAGGTTACTACTGTGAAATATTTGGGAGGAGTTCTCCCTTAACGATGACGTGGGGATACAGAAGGCACGGTGAAAGTCACTCTCGGGTGTTTCGTCACAATGTTTATAGACCGTCTTAGAGAAAAAGCAGCCTTCCTGCAAGGTTACTTTTTAGATAATTAGTAATAATAAGATAGACCTAGATCTCTCTTCACCTAAGTCCTTGAGAGTCTTAGTGCCCCCGAGTGAGTGCTGGCAACCTTTCCCTGCAAAGCACCAGACAGTAAAAGATTTAGGCTACCTAAACCAAACGGCCTTTGTTGCAACGAACGTGTTTTAATGTGCAGCATTGAAAACAGCCATGGGAAATGCATACGGGAACGGGCAAGATGTCTTTCAATGATGTTTTATTCCTTAAAACAAGGAGTGACAAGATTTGGCCCCAAGATCACTGTGCAGGAACCCCTCCTTTGAAATTAGGAGTGCATTGCTTTATTTCTATCCAATTGTAAGAGATTTTAAAGTAGCCAGAATCCAAGTGTTAGGAGGAGACTCAGTACCTAGTCCTCAGAGATGCTTGTATGTCTGATTTCTCCAACGGAATTGTACGTTTCTGTAAGGTCCACATGACATGTTCACGATCTTTGTGTATGTCCCAGCAATAGGACCCAGTTCCTTCGACCAGGTGAGCATGGTCGAAGGGGTCGTATCCTCCACGGAGACTTCTCCAGGGCAAAGACACCTGTTCCTTCATCTTCCTGGTGTTCTGTCAACAGACATCTCTTGAGTGTGTCTTCTGAATTACCCTCAGCTAAAGAGACCTCCTGTCCCGTGGCCTTGCCTCACACCATGGGCAGCCGTCATTCAGTTAACGGTCTTGGCCTGGGTCGAAGCATTGATTCACCACCTCATTTCATGGGTGGGTCATCTTGAGGGGTCAGTCCTGTCCCAGAGGTGTCTCCACTGAATCCGCTGAGGCTTTTCATGAAGGTTTTTTTTTTTTTTTTTACATCAGCTCTTCCCTCTGTAGGTCCTGTGCCCTTCATCTCCAGGACAGGACCTTAAGGAAGGGGAGATCTCTATAGGCGTTGTGGTGCGAGGGGAGATTGCGGGGAGAGAGGCCAGAACGTGGCCTAAAGGAAGGAAGGCGGGGGCAGGACGTGACCATGCATTGACATAGGACAAGTTTGGGGACGTGGAAAAAGGGATCGGATCCGGGAGCAAAATGAAGGCACGCTTCATTTTAGGGTTAATGATAATGGTGTAAAGGGATCCCCTTTGGACAAGTACAAAACATTTTATTGGAAAAGTACGTATTTATTTCTTCAGATTTAAAGGTCAAAAATTATATTCATATGTATACACACAATGTTTGACCATGAGAGTTAATGTCCCTTAGCCGTTGTTATGAACAGATGCAAAGCATGTCAGCAGGGGTTTGCTACAGTTTCAACAGGACGTCCTGAAGTGTAGCTGATTACATAGTTGCATGAAAAGATGTCCGTTGGTGTAAGAAGGTAGCAGATATCTGCTGTCAGAGTGTCCCCACTTGCGATACGTGCACCACCGTGAATTGGACATGCCATGCAGAAATACAGAAATGCCCCCAAAGTAACTTCTAGCACATTGAATTCCCAGCTGTGTTTGTTGGCCTTCATTTTTTTTTAAGTTTTTTTTTTTTTTTTAAATTTTGCAATGAGTGTCCTTCCTTGACCATGTAAACCATAACACTAAATATTTAATAGACATCTGTTCGTTGATTAAACAGAAATTCAGTCCTGATCCAGGCTCTCACATTTAATTCAAGACACGTCTTTGAATATCCAGTTGTGCCAAAGGCCATTTTTACGAGTCCTACCAGGATGTGGTAAGGAATACTTAGAGCTGATTTCTAGAAGTTCACTGCTCTTTTGAGAAACCGTGTTTCCGAACATTCAGGCATAACATGTATTAATTTTTAATCAGTCGAGTACAGTCTCTGCTATTTGGAAACGGGATTGTTTCCAAAGACTAAGTGCCCTTTTCCAATTGAAAGAGTTCCTAGAAAAGCTGAAAGTGTTGGTCTTGCAATAACCAGAAGGCACGTTACTTGCTTTGGACAGCAATCCTCTAGAAAGCAAGACTTGTAGGGAACTTGATTTTAAAAGTTACTGTGTTTAAACTGCAAGCATCCAAGGAGTTCCTCAGCGCCTCTCTTGTGATTTATATCCGTGCTACAGTAGCAGAATGTGTCCTTACCCCCCCCAGAAACTGCTCACAACTAGTGGGTCTATTTCATGCCCGGAGGAGATTTGAATAGTGAGGTCATTTAAGAATTTCCATGTATGGTTCCTTCCTGTCTAAATTTAGTGGTTTACGAAGGCTTCTCCCTGTCACTCAGGATCTACGATGGGCTTCTCTCCATGGGCAGTTCCATAAAAACAGCACTTGGGTTGATACAGAATGAATCTCGCAGCCACAGTACTCTGCAGCCCACCCGGAGAAGCAGTGCGGGGGCGGTTTGCAAAGCTACCGAGCCAGCAAAGATGTGGGTGCGATGGCTTCTTGTAAAGGCTCAAAACCCACAACTATTCCGGTTGTAAGTCATTCATTTTAGGTCAATCACTTTCAGCGTCTTTAATTTTTCAGGCATCGTTTTAGCTCCCGTAATAGAACTGTCATGTGTGAATTTTTCTGGTACTTATTGGAAGGTTTGCTTTTTTTTTTTTTTTTCCTCCTCTGTATTTGCCGCCAGCCTCTGGTTTTCTAGGTTATGATTCCTGCACATCGGGCCGTTGTTATCTGCTCCGGTGTGTTAACGTCTCTTTTCTGTTTGCCTGAAATTGCCCTCTTCGCAGTTATAAGGGAAAGGGCATCGTGGTAACCTGGGATTTGGTGAACAAGTCCGTGTTCATCCCAGGTCTTTCTTTTATGAGTTTATAAACTTCAGTGCTATCCCCTGTCAGCCTCGGTGTTTGCGGACGGAATCCTGCTAATGCTTTCAGGCCGTCTGGACTTTCCATCATCCGTGTTCCCTTTTCTGGACCTTTCCCTACTGTGCTAGGACTTTATTGAAATGCAGTGACCTGAACAGCGTGCACTACTATTCTTTCTGCCGTGGGTTTTATTTAAATTCTAACTATCATCATCATCATCATCACTATTATTATTAAATTCATGGTGTCCGTGGTTTCCCTAAGAGGAACAGGGGCATCGCTATCTTAGGCAGCAGAAGGGAAGAGAATATGGGGGATATTTATGGAAAAGTTTTGGGAGTCAGGCTCAGAGGTGACGCCCTTCACCTGTGCTCACACACCGTTGGCGAGAATGTTGTCAAACAGCAGCACTTAAACATTTACTCATGTTCCCTATAAACTTTGTGGGGAGCTTTCTCAGGGCAATTAATATTTCGGCGGTGTTTTACTAAGTTCCTATAGATATATCGGCTGAAAATGTGGGAAGACCTTTCAAACATGGAAGCAAGGCTCTGCTGTGCATGGATCCGAGGGCCAGTACAGTCTGAGGCTTCCTACAAGGGCAGACTTTGCTTTCCTAAGGAAGAGATCTGAAACTCTCCATGCATGTTCTTGACATCAGCTGGCATTATATAAAATACACCGAGTGGAAGAGAAGAACCTTTGTTCATCTGTACAGCCCTCCCCGGTAGCCCATACCTTCTGGATTCGTAACCAGTAAGACCAGTGAATGAGACTGTCGTGCAATGGCATTGCCTTCTTGCTAGAAGTCCAGCGACTGGGTGAGGAGGCTTGGGCAGGAGGGAGTCCTGTGTTCCCAGCACTCATGCAGGGGGTCCATCTTCAACTCACAGCGTCCAGGAGTTTCCTAAAGGGTCATCACACTATCCTGCTCAGCAGAAAGGGGGAGGGAACCCTGGAGGAAATTCACGGGAGGTTTTTATGAGCCAGAGCTAAGATGGGGGGGGAACTTTGCTCATAAAGCATAAACTAGAACATCATCAAGCAACGGATTTAACTGAAAGCGAACCGGAAGAACATGCTGTTTGAGCCGGTGTCAAGGAGGAAGAAATCGATGGGGCGACTAGGTGACGGTCCCCGTAACCCTTTCATTGTCCTACTTTGATTTTTGCCCTTTTTTGCATGCAGCCTGTGTTTTGAATGAGTAGAAAACTCCACGTTTGGAGGAGCGTCCACACAGGAAAGGTGATGAGTGCTAAAGTTTGGTGCTTGCAGACGCACGGAGGGACGTGCCCCATGTCAGAGGCTACGTTTGTGAAGCAGAGAGAGAGGAAGGCCAGAAGTGCGAAAGCATTGCAACTTGAAATACAAAGCTTTGGGAGAGGGGAAGGCAAGGTGGAGTTTCCAGAGCAGGAGACTGGGAAGGATCCCACATTCCCCTGACTGGGTGGGGTTGGGGGTTAATATGGCAAACGTGAAAAAGCTAGTCAAGAGTTGGAAGAATCCATAGAAAGTCTGATTCTGGTTCCAATTCTGGTTTATTTCTTTAAATTGTATTACAGGTTAAATATTCTGTGAAAGTGAAGTCTGTGTTATAAAATCAGTACGTATCTATCGTTGTGACTCCTGTCCTTGGTTTCAGGTGTCCTCCTTAGACAGAAAGACACCAGCTGGTCTACTTAGGTCTAGTAGATCTCTAGAGATCTACTTAGATCTCTGGT
>NC_081575.1:119582279-119611039 GCF_022355385.1 Mustela nigripes | reverse complement strand
TCTAAGATCTCTTCAATCTTCTAAGTAGATCTAAGATCTCTTCAATCTTCTAAGTAGATCTAAGATCTCTTCAACCTTCTAAGTAGATCTAAGATCTCTTCAATCTTCTAAGTAGATCTAAGATCCACTTAGATCTTCTTGTTTTCTACCTCTTGTTGGACAGTTGACCTTGAGATGCCATTGACTCCTTGATATTTTCTTTTGGAATAAGTACAAATGGGAATATTTAAAGAACCATTAATATATGCCCAGAGTGATCCCAAAGGCTTTACCTGGATTAACAGAAAATCTTAAAACATCTCCGTGGACTAGAAAATAGTATTATTCCTGTTTTGTAGAAACGGAACGAAGGGTTACAGGTTAAAAAGGTTTGTCTAGGTCATACAGGCAGCAAGGGTTGGCGCTGGAACCCCAGGTTCAAGCCGTATTTTTACTTATTTATATGAGTTTTGAAGAAAAAAATCATCTAAGTCATGTTCAGCACTGTATCTGGGGAGTTCTTCCAACAGTATGCGATGGTACGGATGTGGTCCTTCTCAATCCTCACTGCAAGCTTAGCTTTGAACAACTTTATTATCCATTCTTCCTGCATTTTATTTTATCAAGAAATGTCTGAAACAGCGCACGTCATGATCCTGTCCGCACGGTCAAGGGAATAGACCTTTCCTTCCCCTACAAATGTCTCCTTGCATTTCCTTGTTGTGTTTCTGGTTTGGTTTTGTTCATTGTCCTAAGAGCACTTAACAGGGGCTTTTCCCTCTTCACCAAAGTGTAAGTGCACAAGACTGAACTCTTGACTCTAGGCCCCGTATTGTGCAGGAGATCCCTAGGATTTATTCACTCTTGCACCACTGACTGTGTGTGTGCCCATGGAGGAAGAACTCTCCATTTCTGCCTTCTCCGCTCCTGGCAGCCACCCTCCTGTTCCTATTCTCCGAGTTTAGCTATTGCAGATGCTTCATGTAAGTGGAATTATGCTGTTTTCATCCTTTTGTGTCTGCCTTATTTCTTTCTCTATCGTGTCTGTGTGGTTCAGCCGTGTCATTGCAAATGACAGGACGCCCTTCTTCTTAAGGACTGACTGATGTGACGTTGTATGACTATACCCCAGGATCCCTAGTCTGAAACTCACGTTGGTCTTGATCTATGTTATCCGTGAGGATCTGCGCATCTCGTAGGCAGGGGGAGGGGGGAAGATGGTGAAAATGTTCGAGGACCACATGCCTAAAGAATGTGGACCATCAAGTCTTCATTACCACCCTAAGTGTCATTTAATTAAGCGTTGATTTTGGTGCTCTGCCATTTTTTTTTTAATCCTGGATTTTTGTTCTTTCTTTATCTTTTATTTCCTGCTTTTTACTTCATTGCTCAAGTGTTGTCTTTTTTTTTTCCCCCACGATTGTTTGAAAATGGTACCAATGAAAACAAGAGTTGGAGATATAGTTCTAAAACGGTCTCACTGCCCTCTGCCCATTAGTAATAATTAGCACAGTTTTTAGCTTTTAGCATCATTTCAACTCCTTCTGGAGATTGGGGTAAAAATGAATTGATTTCTGTTTTTTTAACATCAAGACTACTGTAACTTTATCAGTTACAATGTAGTATTTTACATTCTTAAACATTGTTACGTTATTTTCTTTTTTGTAGGTTTAGTTATGAATCTTGGTTATACTGTAGTTAGACTTAATCACCATGATTACTGTTTCGAGACCAGCGAAGAGTTTCATGGTTTCGTCGCTCGTTGACAGATTGATTATATACAGAACTTCTCCTGATGAGTTTTTGTGAATTTGATTGCTTTGTATGCTTGCTGGAGTTCTGAAAGATTTTTTTTAAAGAATAGCATGCATTTGATAACACGTTTAAGGTCATCGTACAGTAGAATGTTTTCCATCGTCTGTCTGTCCAATCTGTGCATTATGATCATAAATTCCCAAGTCTCTCTTTGCTTGGAGTTTGTACTTTGGAAGATAATTCCGGAGTTTGGCTTGTGTTTTCTTTGGAATAATCCGGTTTCTTAAAGAAGTCAGGCACCAAAGACTTGCCGAGTTTATCCCAGTTTTGAATGCAGGCACTTTCTTAGGATGTATTCAGTCTGGGGTTTCTTGTATCAATTCAGAGCCTCCTCTGGTGTGGAGGTGGCTGTGTTTTCCAGTATGACATTGTATTGTAAGGGACTCCACTGCTCTGTCCAGTTTCCCTCCTCCGTTTCTAACTCTGGACCACAGTCTGGGAAAACAATTCAATGCAGCAAGCTTCCCTGCAGATAAGAGTGTCCGCGGGACATGGGAGTGGCCAGTGAAACAGGTAGCTTCTACTCCCTTTTTTTCTTTACCTTTTCTTCCTCCTTGGAGATCTGGTATGCCAGCCAGAGGCTCAGCCAGCAGCTGTTGGCTGACAGAGCACAGAACAACTAGGAGGAACGAAACCCACAAAGAACCTTGAGTAATAGGGACATTTCTTATGTTATTCCCACAATGCCTACAGTGTTTCCCAAGATCAATCTGCCCATAACTCTGTAAATTACCCTGCAGAGATTTCTGTAACGTGCAGCCCGACGCAATCCTTGTGGGCACTTCACATGCCTCTCCATTCGGAGTTAGGGTCAAATGCTCGCTCTCTGTCTACTGCTATGGGTAGGGAAACAGTTATAGTGAAATTCAGCTCTGCACGTTTAAAGGCTATGTTCAAAGACCCTGATAGAACATTATCATTGCAATTTGTAAGAACCCACCCATAAAGATCTTTTGCAACACCTCCGATGAAACGTCCCAATAACACTGTGCTCACTCACGATGCTTTCCTTTCCAAATCCAGTCGTCATTCAGACGATTGCACCACATTTCCAAAACCGGGCAAGGATCTGACCAAGAAATTCAGGAAAAGGGAAGCACCCGTGACTGGCACCCAGGGAAAGTAGTCTGCTCTAGTCAAGATGGAGGAAATGAGAAAAATAAAATTGCTGTTTGGACCTGACACGCCGGCAATGTTCGAAAGCTGGGTAATAATCAGTGTTGATGACGGGACAGGTAAGGACTAACGTGGGCTTGATGACTCTGCTCATCAAGCCCTCCCTGTTCCAGGGATCATCATCAAGGCCATGTCGTGGCCGAGGGCAAGAACTGACGTGACTACACACCTGGGAATCCATCAGAAAGTCAAATGGGAGGCGCTGGTTTTGCTCGTTACCAACAAAACCACTTGTAACGGGAATGGGATACAATGTGTGCTTATGCGATCATTATTAAAAGCAAGTAAATGGAAACCGTGATTTGTTTTTCACATTATTAAAAAACAATAGCTGTTACCAAGGTGTTAAAATTAGTATCGAACACAACAGCTGCTCGGCTCATTTTTGAGAATGATTTTTATATACCGCAGACCAAGTACCTTCATCCAGCAATAAACTAAATTCTGTAGAATGTAAGCACTGAAGCTGTGCGACAGATGGCCGCTCGTCATTTCCCGATGCATTTTGTAATGGAAATTTAACCGAGAAAAACGCTAATAATAATGCTGTTAATATAGTGCCTTTTCCCTGGGAGCTCCAAACACTTGACAAACATTACATAATTAATGCTTAAATATTATGCAAACATCCACGGGACGTGGGAAAGAAGGGGCCTTGTTCTGTTTGCAGACAGCCTGTGTCTTCACATGCCGACGCACTGTGCTTAAGGAGAAACAGGTACAGAAGTGGTTTCCAATTGCTTCTGAACCTCGGCATCACCCCCAGATAGTTCTAACGTGAAGGACGTCCCAGTCCTCATGCTCCCACACTCCTCCGTAACTGATAAAGTTTGTGACAGAACTTGCTGCTTTTTCCATGCCTGAGCCCAACTAGCCTGCAGACTCCTTCCTCACACCGTATATGGTTTGGGTTTCCGAACCACAACGTCCAAGAGTTAGGATAGTCTTGCGAGTCAAGAGTTATGACTTATGCATCACTTTTGTGGTTTTTTATTGTTGATTGTAGCCCGAACATTGGCTTTGGATGGATAGTGTAGACCAAATTACCTCTTTGGCCAAAGGCCGGACCCAGAAGTACATAGGATCGGCTCATCCTTGATTCTAGGAGAAGCATGGCTCCCCACCATGGGTTCCTCTCATTAAAAACTCTGATATTAAAAACTTCAGGATATTGATGTGTGGTTTTATGAGTGTCCCTTTGTGTAAGGATTAAGAGATAAAGAAAAAGATGCTTATTAACTGGGAAAGTCCATTTTCTCTGATAAACCCTTTGATGGCTCTCATGAACGTCGAAGGCTGGAATGAAGCTATAGGAACCGGAAAATTTTCCAATCAATCAGTAGATAATTGATGTCGCCATGACTGGAGGAAATTAATAGGTGGGGGAACGTTATTTCTACGTCTTCCTTTTAGAAATGCTATTGAGACCGCTCCTTCAGCCATCAGGCCAGGACACGTTGCGTTAGACTTGGGGTTAGGGGTCCCTAAAGAGAGTCAAACCAGTGTTTCCTAGCAAAAGGTAACTTGGAACCGAAGCCCTTGACTATGTTCTGCCTTTGTAAGAGCCATTTAAAAATTTTCTTTGTTTCATCTTGTGCACGGTTTTCTGGAGGTGGGTAGGAGTGGCTGCAAGGTCCCTTATGTGATTCTGCACTGGACCCAGCGATGGTTACCGCTCAAAAGCATGAGCATATCTGTAACACATGTCCAAGTGTGTGTCTCCCCGGATTATAAAAGTGTTGGACTTTAGTACAACTTTTAGTGCCAGTGGACTCCCACAAGGTGTGTGGGGGGGTGTGTGTGTGTGTGCGCGTTCTTGCAACTGTGACGCTACTACAATTGAGCATCACTAATGATGTAAATCACACACTTTTTATGACTAATTTGCCACAGAACCCCTTACTGCCCTTGAAAACAAGTGCCGTCCGAGGAATTCTTGTCATGAACATGGCCCCGATGTCACTCTCCTCACGACATTTCTATTAACACCCTCCAGCATCGTTTCAATGTTTTAACAAAACTGTGTCTTGTGCTTTTTCTCCTTCGAGCAAGTCTCTTTCCCCGGGTTCTTGCTGTCCTCTGTTCACGCTAGTATGCTGTCGACTCTCCGGGCTCGTCCTGCATGCCCTTGAGCAAGGAAAATGTTATTTTTAGAGCAAGATTTAAGTGGAATTTCGAAAAAAACAATACACAATAATGGAAGTGTGTTTGGTGTCAATTCATCGTTGTGATAAAATGAAATTGAAGATATATTTTATTTAAAGACAGGTCAGTGTTACAGCTCTTTGGGGAGTTTGCATGGCCGTGTTCTAATAGCATTAGCGAGGCAGTGCTGTTCCCACCCATGCACTCATTTAGCTTTGTCCCATTCCTGAGTGCTCTGTGGGTTCAAAGCTTCACTGCTGTCCCAGCACCTTCAGGAACCCCAACTCAGAGCCCTAACTCATTAGGCAGCATTAATGAACAGGAGAGTTCCAGGATGTGGGGAGCGCTGGGTTCATCGTTCTGGCCCTGCCCTCCATTATCTTCATGACCTTGGACCAGATCATTTCACTTCTCCAATCCACAGGGCCTGCGTTTGAACAGGGAGTTGATGAGGTCCATTCTCCGGGGTTTTATGAGGAGTGATAAAGGATTTCTGCAAGACGGCGGTGTTTGTCTCGCACATGAGGGGCTTGATAAATGCTGCTTCTCTGTCCGTACTCCAGCGGAGGCTCACTGACTTGATGTGCGAGAGAAATTCAAGACAACAGCACCTTGTGCCCTGGGCTTGGATGAAACCACAGGCAATTAGAGTTCAGATGGCCATGCGAGCGTTCAGGAGTGACGGATGCCTGTGTCTGAAGGGCGGCTTGATTTCACCTGAAAAAGCAGGTTGCATAAGCCATGCAGAGTGTTTGCAGTTTCCGAATAGAGGAATGGGAGCTAATGGAAAAACAGATACTGGTCTCTGCCTACAGTTCCAAACAGACCTCCTAAATCCTTTATAAGCCCCCGGGTGATAAGAACATCTTGTGTTTTAGTGAGATGACTTGATGGGCTCATGGTTGGGGGCTGGCCACTACAAAGACCAAGCCCAGTTAGAAGTTTGGAAATGTCCATGTGAAACCCCAACGTCCAGGAAGGGGAAAAGGGCTGGCATGGAATTAAGGTGGGTTGTGATGAAGCCACCATAGAAATTTGTGTAATATAGGGGAGCTTGTAGCCTGGAGAATAATTGGAGGTTCCAGAATTGAGTTGACTTGTAGGGTGTCCAGTTGGTGTCGCAGACTTGCTTGGAGTGGGAAGGCCCCTCCAACCCCTGGTCTCAGAATTGCTCTGAGCAAGGCATCCGTGTGAGAGCAAAGCAGAAATGCTTTAGGTTTTCTAACCAGGGAACGGGATAAATATGAAACTATGTGGAGAAGTAGATTAATGGTCCTTAAGGATGAGCTATTTCATTGTTCCCAGTCTAGGGCCATTTCTCCCCCCCCCCCTTTTTTTTAACAGCTTTATTGAGGTGTAAGTTATATACCATAGAACTCACATGTTTAATTTTTTTAAATAATTTATGCAGTTGTGTGACTATCCCCACAATCTAGCTGGAGACAATTCCCATCACCCGAGGAAAGATCACTTGTGTCCACGCGTATTTGATCCCTGCTGCAACCCCTAGATTCCAGTCACCACCAACCTGCTTTCTGTGTCCACACAGTCACCTATTCTGGTTTTTTTAGGGCTTTTTTTTTTTTTTTAAAGGATTTATTTACTTAATTGAGAGAGAAAGAGAGAGCCTGGGGCAGGAAGGAAAGAGGGAAGAGACTTCAGCAGACTCTGTCCTCAGCGTGGAGCCCGGTGTGGGGCTTGATCTCATGACCCTGAGATCCCAACCTGAGCTGAAACCCAGAGTCGGATGCTTAACCGACTGCACCACGCAGGTGCCTCACCTGTTCTGGGCTTTTAACGTCCACGGGATGATACCCGACAGAAGAGCCTATGTCTGGCTTTTTTCACGTGGTAACACGTTTTTGAGGTTAATCTGTGTTGCTAAATTGCATTGCTTCCCCATTTTAGTCTTCTTTACTGATAGGGTAACGTTAGGCCTGTTACGACGAAACAGTGTCTGAAGGGCACTGGTGGGGCCAATCTCCGGATACTTTGTTGTTGATGGAGTACAACACACGTAAAACATCACGGTACTGCATGTTGCTGCGATCCAGAGCTTAATAACCAGTGTTTTTGTTGCCATAATCGTCCTATGCTTAAGAAACTATTGCTTTTTATTCGGTTACCACCATGGTCCTTATCTGTTTCATGCATCTGGTGGGGGGGGGGCGTCTCTTGCTATTCATCATTTATGGGAACTTCTATAAATTCATTTCGGGTGGTTTTAATGACATTTGTTTCATTCACTTCTGGAGCCTCAAACTGTCTCCCGGCGCCAAGAAGGCTTCAATGAATGCTTGTTGGAAAAGAAAGAAAGGGGATGGGTGGCTTCCCAGCACCAGTAAATGGGGGAATCCAGTAAATACTTCTTGAATAAAATTAATAGAGTTCCAATAATTAAAAATACTACAAAACTATAACCGAAGGTTTAATGACTTAAAGGCATGAGATTCTAATATTTTCCAGGCTCTGATCCAGCAAGGTACATGTTTCCACTCAACTGTTGTCTCGTTGAGGTGCCAGGATCTTAGGCAAAATTTGGAAGTTGTTGGGAGTAGTTGTTCAGGAGTGAGAAGCAGATAAAAACTCTATGTGGAGCCCAGCGTGCTTCCTATGGCAAACAGAGATGCTGAATCTTGGCGCAAGGAGGGCTCTTGGAGATTTTGGTAGCACTGATGGTGTTTTAACTAACCCATGACTTTGAGAAGGCCCTTCAAACTGCCTACAGCTAGCCCTCAGGGGTTAGACCTACCCCTTTGTGGATTGTGATGCTCATCACCCTTGGAAGTCACCATGCACGGGCCAACAGGTCACCCAGACAGGCCCATTGTGCAGGAGAGCGGAAGCCAAGCTGCGGGAGAAATACTGAGACACCAGCTCCCAGGGGCAGAAGAACATTTCTACAGACGCCTGCAAGCCTGACAAACACTGCGGCCTGGTTAGCAATCTCGGAAAGTAACACTAATAAAAGGGATCGCCTTTTGATGTCTAGAAGACACATTTAATAGTGAGGGGAGGAAAAAAAGTCTTCAAAAATCAACATTTTTCAAATTAATTTTGTGTTGTTTTCTGTAAAGATGTCTGTGATTTGGTGGGCCCTCAGGTGTGGGTTTAATTTCGTTTGCTTTTAATGTATGACCGCCGAAAGGTGTTATTCCTGAAAAGCCATCAAAATATAATTAAAAAGTCGACAGACGCAATGTCTCATCGCTGGCTTTGTTTATTTTTTTAATAAAAAAGAAAACCCCAGTTGGGCTCTGTGTGGTGTACAATGACCATAAACCAAGGAAGAGAATTCACACAGTTGGAAAATGCTGCACAGGGTTTTCCTTGGAAACAGAGGGGACTGTCACAGTGCAGAAGGCATATAGAGATGGTCCCCACCTAGATGTGTCTCTTCTTCTAAAGACCTTTTTTTTTAAGATTTTATTTACTTATTTCAGAGAGATAGAGAGAGAGAGAGAGAGCACAAGTGGAGTCAGCGGCAGAGGGAGAGGAAAAGCAGACTCCCCACTGAGTGAGATCCCGACGCAGAGCTCAATCCCAGGACCCTGGGATCACAGCCCAAGCTGAAGGCAGATGCTTAACCGACTACGCCACCCAGGTGTCTCTGAACTGAGTTCTATTTAAATGATGTTTACAGTGATAGGACTTTCAGGAGGTCTGTACGGGCATGTATTTGCATATAATAATATGCGTGTAATTATTTTTACATGGAAATCTCATGCACGTGAAGTAGAGTGTATATTTTTAGTGTTTGCTCACACTGGACTATTTGCAGTTCTATACTTGTTTTCTGCTCTTGCGACTGCCTCCCTGATTTCTGCCTCCTCTGCAAAGAGGGGAGTGATGCTATGGAGGGAGGCATTGCAAGCGTCTTTCTTTGCACATAATCAACAAGATGCCTTTGGCTTAGAATTGTGCACGCAGGGAGTCATCCAAAGATTCCTGGGCATCAGGAATTCTGATTTTTTTGCTCTGGATTGATGCCTATGAAAATGCACCTTGCTGGTGATGGGCGGGTGTCATTCCAAAAATCCAATCAAGGCCATCAATGTAAGGGAATCTACTTGTTTGGTTGTGTCATCTCTTCTCAGCCTTGGCCCAGGGAACACACCGGCTGAGTCGCTTCAAAGCGTGCTACACTGATCGCTCCTCCCCTGCACGTTCTATTGCTTCAGTGACGCGGGAGCCCTCTGAACCCTCCCAGGGGACAACCTCAGGACCTCAGGTGCGGGGGCGGGGGGTGGCTCTTGTTTTATGGGAGCCGTTCATTTTAGCATCCCGACCCCTCTTACCCTCGAACCTCTTCTTAGCTCTACACTGAGGTCCGCCAGCTCCCTCTTATGTCCAGAGGCCATTTCTGGGTCTGCTGTTGCACGTGTCATTCTCTCTGCTCTGGATGAGTTTTCAGAAACTCAAAGCATGTGTCACAGGTGAATGCCACCATGCCAGGGATGTGCCTTGTCTAGCGGTGTGGGCTGTTTCCCCCAGCCTGTCTTCGGCTGCACCATCACACGCAGCCCTGTCGCTGGGGTGAGTGAGGCCGGTGGTGTCTGTCCTCGGGCATACAGGCTGTTCGTTTCCGCAGAGCTGGGGCTCCTGCTGCCCGGCTCGTCTGTGATGAGATCTGAGGAGAGGACCACGGCAGTGGTCGGGGACCAGCCGGAACCACGTGGGCTCGAACGTAGCAAAAGGATGCGTTCCTGGGACCCTCCTGAGACCCATAAGTGTGGGGCTTGGTGGTCCATGCTTGAGGCTTTTGGGTGATTCTAATGCAGGTTGAACCTTGAAAATCCCAACTCTTGGGGGCACAAAGAATGATGAGGGTGCGTCTTGAGGAGAGGCGCCTACTCTGGATGAGGTCATTGCAAAGGAAGCAGTGGAGTGAGGCCATCAGGAGTGTTCCGTGGGAGGTGGTGTTTGAGATCCTTCTGTCAGCCTTCCAGAAGTCTCAGGGACTGCTCGTCCCCTCCCGAGGCCTGTTTTCACACACCGGGCTCGTCATGACTCCACATCCGGACATCGGGTCTCCTCTGCACCATTACTCTCCATTCTGGTCTTGATTTTCAGTAGACCTGCCCTTCATAGAGCTACCTATGGGGTCTCCTAGCCTGCACAGAATCCATGAAATGGACTGTTAGCCACGTGTTCCTTTCTTCTTCCAAGGCTTCCCTTGTTACTGAAAGCAACCACCCCCCTCTATACGCCGCACATGTGTTGTCTCCAAACTGTTGTCTTCCCCCTGCGGCTGGTTTCAGTGTTCCACAGAGGGAAGCCTTGGTAATTGTGAGATCACTGCTGTGAGACATGTCCTCAGCACTTAACCAACACCAGTACCGTCCCCACTGCTTCAGGGAGGTCGGAGGATGTGGATTTTGAATCCCGTCCATAGGAGTCTGCTTGCCAGCATGAGGAAGGCCCTACTGTCTGTGCCTGGGTTCCCCAGAATGTAGGACATGCCTTAGGGGACCTTAAGCAATGACGCTTTACTATGAGATGCAAGCCCAAGGACATCCAGTAAAAGACCACGCATTCCAGATTTGGTCCCAGCAAGACAAGGAAACATGGCACGAAGCAATGGTGGTTTGGACGTGGGAGGCCTTCCAGCCAACCACTGGGAATACCCACACCCAGAAGTCTGGAACTTCATGATTTCACATGTGGGAGAGGGAGATGAGGTACGTTGATGGATTCCAAGTGCCGTAGCTCCCGCTAGAGTGGACGAGATGGCAGCCCCACTGGGGCCAGCCCTGGTCCCAGCTCTGAAGCCCGGAGCCACTGTAGACAGTGGGTGCCTGGGTGTCTGTGGGGAGGAAGTGTCTCAGGGCACAGAGGCAGGCATATGCCAGGAGAATCCAAGGGGTCCATAAATAACTTCCAATATAGTGATTTGGGGTAGGCAGCCATCTCTGTGTTTTTCAGAACTCTGTCCGTTAGGGCAGCAACATTGTTTTTTGAGTTTATCGTGTTTTTTCTCTTCCATATTTCATGACTGAAAGGCACCAAAAAAAAAAAAAAAAAAAAACCCACCAAAAATGTTTTCTAGCTGAACCTTGTAAACAATTCATATTAATGTCATGTTGATCTAGAAAGAGGAAAAAAAAATGAGTAGTGCTAAAAAGCTCTGATCTGGTTCTGTGAATTCTTAGTTTTGTTCTGTTTTGTTTTGTTTTTGTTTTCCTGGGGAGGGCCGTCAAGAAACATGAGTTCAGGAGTTGTCTAATTTCCGTGCCCTCTAATAAACCCTAAAGCAATTAGGAAGGTTTCCATTGCCTGCAACAATCAGGGGCCCATTAATTTTTAATCTGATTTTTTACAACTTCCAAGAGCAGTCGTTTTGCATACTTGAGGTCTTAGGATTTACCCTACCTTCCCCCTCTCTCAAAAGTCGAAGCTCTTGTTCTCTTAGACCCGGCTCGTCTCGGAAAGTTAGTGAGGGAGCAGAGGAAGAAAGGGGCGGCTGTGCCGACAAGCGTGGCGGGACCCGGTCCAGGGGCGGACGCGTCTGGTTGTCCTGTGTCTGTTACCTGCCTGCCTCTGACCTCAACGTGCCACCTCGTAGCACAGCGGCCCCTGCGAAGAAGATACTCAGGCACACAGATAATCCGCGCCCGTCCAACTCTTGTCTTTAGACCTCTGTTTCTCGTTGTCACCCCCTCTGCTTGCCCCCGCATGTCCCTGCTCAGCTCACAGTGCAGCCCTGACTCTGAAGGGGGGGGTTCCCCCTCCCTGTGGCACCGGCGATGGCGAGAGGGTTCCCCGAGCCTGATGCACTTCCCGTTTTCAGCTACGATCACATTTACCTTCTACGGCTTCTCTGTCGTGCCTCCCTTCCCCCGCTTCCTCTCTCTCCCTCTCTGCTCTCTCCCCTTCCTTCCTTCTCCCCCCCCCCCATTCTTTCTGGGTGTCCTGCTACCTTCTCTCTTTTTTTAAATTAAATTCCTCTCTTTTTCATCAAGTTAACAGATCCCCAGCGTAGACTGTAAGCTTCCTGAGGACGGCGTCTAAGCGGAGTTTGTGCAACATTGTATCTCTCGTCTGTATCTGTTGAAACAATGAACGTAGAAAGTGAATCCAGACTTGAGTACCGGACACGCTATATGAAAAACCAACAGCCAGGGGCGTCTGGGTGGCTCAGAGGGTTAAGCCGCTGCCTTCGGCTCAGGTCATGATCTCAGGGTCCTGGGATCCAGCCCCGCATCGGGCTCTCTGCTCAGCGGGGAGCCTGCTTTCTCCTCTCTCTGCCTGCTTCTCTGTCTGCTTGTGATCGCTCTCTGTCAAATAAAAAAAAAAAATATTAAAAAAAAAAAAAAAAGAAAAGAAAAGAAAGAAAAGAAAAACCAACAGCCAAAATGCTGGTAACTCTCTTTGACCACACTGCGTATTTTCTCGAGGTTGTGTTTGGCCCTTGGTCTTGGAAGCCTATCAGGGGTGCGTCGTTACAGAATCTGCTTTCGTGGGCCTGGGTGATCGCGGCATCCGTCTGCATGCGGTGATGTCTGCCTTGCTTGTGAATCTGTCTTCCTTCCAGAAGTCTATGCGGTGGCACAGAGGGAGACGTTTCTTCCAACACGTTTGCCTCTGTGTGCAGACCTGGCTTACTCCCCATCTCCTCTGCAGCAGGCAAAGGCGGGCCAGTGCAGGTGGTTTCAGCCGTTCATGGGGCGCCCAGCCGTGGGGAGCTCCTGTGTCAGCAGCTGGTGTTGGCTTCCGTCATGTGCGCCAAAACACACACTTCAGCTGACGGGAGATCAGGGCCTCAACTGGGAGAGTGAAGTCGTGCCCGGGGTCTCTGGAATACAGTATCCACTGACCACGGGCTCCACGGCGTGTGTGGAAGGAGTTCAGGACAGCGGCGATTGGCGTCAGAAAACGTCAGGACAGCTGTCGTTTCTTCCCGATTGAAGCCATTTCTCCTTTTTCTGTGACTTAAGGTAAAAGACGTTGGATCAGTCAGTTATTGAAGTTGGTCTTCTTCTGTCCTTTGTCAGATCAATTCTTTAAAAAAAAAAAAAAATTAGCGACTGGGGCACCTGGGTGGCTCAGTGGGTTAAGCATTTGCCTTTGGCTCAGGTCCTGTTGTCAGGGTCTTGGGATCGAGTCCTGCATCAGGCTCCTTGCTCAGGGGGGAGTCTGCTTCTCCCTCTGCCTCTCCCCCTGCTTGTGCTCTCTCTCTCTCGATTAAATAAATACAATCTTTTTCCAAAACAAGCCATGAGAATTAGCGTCTTAAAGGTCTTGGCAGTTAAGGAATTGAGGATCTCTCTACCTCTGTTCTGTGGATTTTATGTGATATTTGACTTTCAGGCTCTTTGCGGGAATATTACCTGGTTATGGAAACACAGGCATGTTAGTGTGAATTCCTTCATCCCTGTTCTGTACCTGAGACCGGGTTCTAGGTGTGAGGGGTCTCGCAGTGAGGCACAGACATGAAAACCTGCATTCTTGGAGATCAGATTTACAAGATTTTAATTGCATGGATTTTTCTTCTTCTTCTTCTTCTTCTTTTTTTTTTTTTCATTTTTGACTTCAGCTTCTTTCCAACCGTCCGTTCGAGAACCTCACATTATTTGTTTAACTCCACTAAATTTCCCACAATTGACTTCCAACTTCCAGACCTGATGGACAGTTTCCTTCCCAAGTTCTGCTCCGACAGCAGTCTCCGAAGGCGTCCATGAGAAAACACCCGGGTTTCGAAGAACTGGGATTGGCCGTCATTATCTTCCTACTGATCTGTCCTCTGTGATCTGCTCCTTCCTCCATTATTTTGCTTTGATTCTGGAATCAAATGGAAATGTCCTTGATGTCATTAAAATAAAAAGGCAGTAAGGAACCACATTTTGCCCCTATAAAGAATATTTTCTGTTTTAATGAAAGGACATTTTTATGAAGTCATTACCTCAGTTGGCTGAGTAGCTTGGGGTCCCTGCATCAAATGTCCACCTTTGCTGAAATCCAACACTGCAGGTATTTTGCAATCTTTTCTCCGACCTTGAAGGTGTGTTCCTAGGCACGTGTTGAACCACCAGGCATCTCGCTTTTCTTTTTGATTATTTCACTTTCGAGGAATCTGTGCCACTTTCATCTCCTCGTTCTCACCAAGGACAAAAGAAAATCTCTTCTGTTCTGGGTCTAATTAGGAACGAAATGTCAATAGAAAGCTTTTTTTTCATGGAACTAGTCATGTGCAAAGTCTGTTTCCGGGAGAGTTTCTGGTGCAATTATAAGACACAAAATTTTGTACATAGATGCGGAGTATGAGGAAGAGAAGTCTGGCCAAATTCATCTCCCTTTTACAAATTCTCCAGTGATGTTTCCAGTTAGACAGAAAGCATCATCCACTTTTTCTTTTTTTTCATGATCCAGTTTTAAATCATATTCTATACTTGGAGCACCTGGCTGGTTTAGTCGGTGTGGCATGCGACTCGAGATCTTGGGGTCCTAAGTTCGACCCGTACGCTGGGTGTAGAGACTATTAAAAAAGAAAAACTAAAAAAATAAATAGCTTTTTCTACCAAAATTAAAGACAGTGTTAATGCTATGTGTATCTGTGTATAAACATACTTATCCCCCCCACCCCCAATCCCCACATGCACATTTATATAGAGTTATTATTAAACATGAGGATATAGGATGCCTGGATGGTTCAGTCATTAAGCCTCTGCCTTTGGCTCAGGTCATGATCTCAGGGTCCTGAAATCGAGCCCCGCATTGGGCTGTCTGCTCGGCAGGAAGCCTGCTTCTCTGTCTAGCAGTCTCCCTGCTTGTGTTCCCTCTCACTGTCTCTCTCTCTGTCCAATAAATAAATAAAATCTTTATTAAAAAAAAAGTGAGCATATATATATATATATATATATATATATACATATCTATCTATCTATATATGCACATACACACATTTGGAAACGTTATCAGTGACAAAATGCATAATGTCTCGCTTTGAAGCCCTTCCAAGGTAGATTTTAATTAAAACAACCTAACTGTCTAAACACATCCCAGCGAGATTGTGTCCTTGCATGATTTCATATGGTATCTTAGCAATTTCTGCTAATGAGGTTTGTATTTTGTAAAAAACTTTTACACTCTCCATGGCTTACCCAATCTGTAGGAAATGTTTTATTTGCAAATGTAATTTTCCATATTTCTCCCCTTATATATGACTTTGTACATATATATATATATACTGAACATTTATATATAGATGTATATGACATATATATAATGTGTATCGATATGTAATAATGTGTTATAACCATCTGTCGATACAGATTATGTTTACATTATATAATGTATGTAATAGCGTATATGAAAACTAATATGTATCTACATAGTAACTAATTATAGCCATATAGCTATCGATCTGTGTCTATGTGTAAAATCTTCCAATCCTTTTCTCGAAGTCTTCAGTGAAATGGCCAGAGACGATGGAAACACTGTTCCTTTTAAAGTCAGCTGAACTAGCTCTTCTTCGACAACCTGAGAAAGAAAACTAGCCTCCAGGTCCCACACACAGCAACGATTTTCATAATCAAAAAATGCAGAAAATCCTGAGAAACAGCCCGTGGTTAGCGAAACATTCAGCACTTGATAGATTATAAAAGGCAGCACATTCTGGCCCACAGACTTATTAAGAAATTGCAAGAAACGGTGCTGCAAAACTCATCTAGCCGTATTAATCCACTTGCCTTGGAAGAAGAGATGCTGAATGAAGGTTAAAAGGGTCATTCCCAGTGAGGTCCGCGCTTGGGAAGCGCCTAGATTAATTCAAACGTAGAACTTCTGTTGATTATACGCAGAACAGGTTCCAAGTTAACATGTGAAGCAGAACCCGTCTTCGTGTGAGTCCTGAAGAACAGGACAAGGCTCTTCTTCTACTTCTTTTTTCCCTGTTTGATTTTCAAATCTTAGCAAGGAAAGGGATTTTTTTTAATTTTGAGAAATCGAGTGAAATGTTATTTTTTAAACATGTGGATAAAAGAATGTTTTCTGTCCTTCTCAGATGCAACTCGGGACAATTAATGAGTTAGAGATCATTTTAAAACATCATTTAGGGGGCGCCTGGGTGGCTCAGTGCGTTAAAGCCTGTAGGACAGGAGCCCGTGGCTGATAGCCCTGGAGACGACGAACGCCTTGAACACAGAAGAAGAGTTCTCTCCAGCCCTCATCAAGATTCAAGACCAAGGTCCAGCCAGCTCTCTCTGCAAAGGACCCGATAGTAAATATTTCAGGGATTGCTGGCGAGGAAGCCTCACGCTCTGCCGCGGTGGCTGGGGGAGGCAGGCACAGACAGTGCGGGGATGCAGGAGCGTCGCTGAGTTCAAAG
The DNA here is from genome assembly GCF_022355385.1 of Mustela nigripes. Lineage (NCBI taxonomy): Eukaryota > Metazoa > Chordata > Mammalia > Carnivora > Mustelidae > Mustela > Mustela nigripes. The sequence continues at coordinate 119,594,598 of NC_081575.1, read as the reverse complement.
GAGCTCGGAGGGAGCTCGGGTGCCGCGATGGTGGGTCGTGGCCCCAGGCGGTAGCTGGCCGTGCAGAGCCCTGTAATAGAGCAGAGATGTTTCTTTACCTTCACATGTAGAGCATCTGTGATGGCTGGTTTGCCTCTGAGAATGTGTCCGGAACCTTGAATGCTTTGGGCGAGGGTCCTTGGAGTGATTCTAGATAACGCTGGTCGGTGACTTGGCGTGCGCTCGCCTCTGAGAATGACATCTCCACAGAGCACCGCAGAGCGGGTGTGGAGGTGCTGGGGATGACAGCCGCTGCACAGACCTGACACACCGGAGGCAGAGCTGTACTAAGCAGGGTTCTCAGAATCTCACAGGGAAGATGTTTGCATATGGCGGCCCGTGGGTAGGGTTTCGACCAACACGGTCCCTGTTGTGTGGGAACGCAATGGGGAAAGGGACTCCAGGCGGTGGCTTTGACGTTCCCGTCCACCCTGTCCTTTGGAGCTGATTATACGGCGAAGTCGGTGGTGTTTATCCTTGTGTTGGTATACATGCGCACGGGTGTGTCTGTATGTATATAGTTAAATGCATGTATGACATGACGTGTGTCTACAAGTAGTAGTCTATGGTCATTTTCATGTGTCCTAACTACTCAACTTTATCATCAGAGTGATTAAAATTGCTTGGGGTATTAAATAACATGGGAATCTGGAAATAGAAAAAGCTATTGACTATTTCATCTGAAATATCGTTGGTTTGAACCAATTGGAGGAGGTCCATTGCGCGTCCGCAGGCACGGACGCACAGATCAGCATTTGCGCTGACTCAGATGTAATATTTAGGGAAAAGTCATTTATTGTCACTTATATCAAGATGTGTTGCATATACTCTCTTGTAACAACTTTTTAAAAAATCTTTATTGGGTTATGTTAGTCTCCATACAATCCATCGTTAGTTTTTGATGTAGTGCTCCAAGATTCTGATGTTACTGAACATTTAAAGTTTTACCTTTATGTTTTTTAAGTTGAGTTGTGTAATTAAATATCGTTTTGGAAGTCTAGTTGATACTAGGGTGACATTCGTTACAAGTGTATGACACAGTCATTTCAACAGGTTTTCGTATCTTGTGATTATGAGTTTTCATTGTTTTGCTCGTCCATTTGTTGACTGTGAATTATTTAAATGATTTAGAGGAATTATTGGAGGGTCTCCTGGGTGGCTCAGTGGGTTGAGCATCTGTCTTCGGCTCAGGTCATGATCCTGCAGTCCTGGGATCGAGCCCCACCTTGGGCTCCCTGCTCGGTGGGGGTCTGCTTCTCCCTCTCTTTTCTCTCTCTCAAAAAAAAAAAAAAAAATGTTTAAGAAAAAAATAAAGAAATGATCTGACATTCAGGGTAACATACTTCGGCTCTCATAGTCAAAGCCATAATGGTTTATTTTATATTGAGCTCAAAAAGAATGTGTTGACTGTCCTGTGCATTACATCAAAGAGGGAAACAATGCTGCTAAAATTTAAAAATGATCAAGTAGAGGGCACACCACCAGGATGTCTCCGTTAGTCACCTGGCAACTCTTGATTTCAGCTCTGGTCGTGATCTCTGGGTCATGAGTTCGAGCCCTGCTTTGGGCTTTCTGCTGCTTAGGGAGCCTGTTTGAGATTCTGTCTTTCTCTCTCCCTCTGCCTTAACCCTCTCAAGCTTGAGTTTGCACTCCCGTTAAAAGGAAAAAAAAAAAAAAAAAAAAGGTAACAGAATTTCTGCAGGAATCCAAGTTTTTGCCTTTGTGTTCTGTTTTCAAAGGTTATGGAAGTGTTTATTGGCTTTTATCTCTTTTGTCATATTTTGCCATTGTTGGGATCATCCCGTTGGTAGGTTGTGATGGAAGCGGATATGTATTTCTTCAGAACACAAAGACCTGCGATTGTCCGTTGTCTGCAGCAGTGCAGCTTGGAAAGGGGGCTCAGGGGAACCGGGCAGCTTTGGTTCCAGGAGCGGATTCGCGGTTTCCGTCCTGGGCAGCCATATGTGTGCAAGAGTCTGAACACATCCCTCATCCCTGAAGACCAAGATTATTTTCAGTTGTGAGTGGCTCAACAGCATCGTGCCGTCCTGCCTGGCCTCCAGGCTAATCTGGGTGGTAAAGCAAACCTGAATTCAATTACATCAGGTCGAGAGCATTTCTTCTGGAGCTGTGTCCTTCACGGAACGGCCCTGTCCCGCGCACGGCGCGGCAGTCTTTGCCTCCGTTCCTCTAGTGTCGGCGGAATGAGTCGGATCGGAAGCATCTGAAAATCATGGCCCCAAATTTGGAGGTTCCAAAGATTGGTGGCATTGAGCGGGGGGTACGTCATGCCTTTCTCACCAAGTAGGGGAAGCTAGGAAATGAGTCTGATTAGCTCTACAGCCCAAAGTGTTTGTTTTGTATTATTCTGTAGGAGTCTGGGTTCCCATCTCCCCATGTCCCACCCCCAACAGTAGTGAGTGAAGATAAGAAGGGAGATCATCAGAGGCTTTTCTTTTCTTCCAGGGAAAGGTGGTCAGCTAAGAGATAGGAGGTCCAATGCCCAGGGAGTGTGCTGTGTGCGTATGAAAGGGGAGAATTCTGGCGAGTCCTGGGGTTTGCATGTTTCCTTCTCCACCCCAGTCTCCTGTTGAGTCCCTTGTGGGCCACAGCAGACTCCCCAGGCATGAATCCTGCCTCCTTGAGTGCTATAATTTCCCTAATTCTGGACCGCACATGGGAACTACATGGGAACTACCGCACTACACTTTGTCAGCGGTAGGAGTGGGGTAACTTAACCTGAAGTGCTGAGCAGTTAGCCTTGGACCTGTGTACCCCATCTGTGTGCTGCCCAACCAGTAGACACCTGTCACCTGCCTCGGACTGTGCTTGTGCCTCGGGACGCCCTTGTGTTCCCCACGGCCATGATTTGGAGGGAGAGACAGCCTCTCCTCGTAGAATCTTGTACACAGCTATTTATTTTTATTTTTATTTTTTTTAATTTTTAGACCATCCTTATACTGAACGTAGGGCTTGAACTCACAGCCCTGAGATTGAGAGTTGCATGCTCCTCCCCCCAAGCCAGCCAGGCACCCCCCCCCCCACCACTGCTACTTTTTGAAATAGAAGTTGTTAGAAATAGTCTTGAGGATGGCCATGGGGTCATGGGGTGCCTTAGCCGCTCAGGGGTCCCTGATACTTTCGTAAGAGATGGACGAGGTTGGGAGTCACACACGCACAAAATAAGCAAAGAAAGATGTTTGGGGCTGAAGGAGGAGTGTTTCTTACTAAAGAAGGGTAACGAAAAAAAAGTTTGTAATGTTCTGACATAGCAAAGGAAGGCACTCAGAATGGGTCGCTTTGGCATAAGGATTATTTGGAGCTAAAAGGAATTAGATATCAGCCATGGAATGAATCTATCCGCTTTCTGCCTCAAAACAGGGCATATGTTACTGTTTGCAAAGGTAACAGAGTTTCTTTGGAAAACTGTCGCTTTCTCTGATATCAAGGAGAAAACATCTCTGCATCGCTAGAGTGGACTGTTAACTCCCGGCAGAGGGTACCAACTTGTGTCTGCATAACGAACCTTACTAACCAAATCCTTTTCTAGCATTAATTTCCATCATGTATTTCTTTTCCATAGTTTGCCACCCCTAGAAGCCCAGATTCTCCTTCCTTAGTTGTCTAGTCTCCTCTCAACAATTAACCCCTCCTTTGTTAAATTGTTATATAGACTTCTGGGTCTAACTAGCTCTTGGAGGTTTTAATTTCTTTTCTGCGAAACCCACCCCTTGCATGTAAAATACTTATCACCAACAGAATCTATAGACCTGTACTTCTACATACCTTTACCCTATGGGGTTCTCACCTTTACTTCTGTTCCTCTGTTTAATTGGTAGTTTAATTTGCATGCTCCAGTCACTGAACCTAAAAGTGTAAAGGGAAAGTTTTTACTCTCTCAGAGCACACGGCGTCTACACATTCTCCTGAAGGGGATTGTGGAGGAAGGAGGCTGAACTTAATGTCTTGGGCTATAATGGGTCTCGCTGTGTTGAAGAGTATGGTCACCTCCAACACACTTGTAAGACAAGGTTAGACCTCCTGGCAAAGGTGCCAGCTGCAGATACGATGCTCACCCAGAGTTCCCAGGACCAGCTGAGGCAGCCAGAGAGGGCTACAAGTCCTGAGTGGGGATGGAGTGACCAGCTCTCCAGGTGTCCATGGAGAATGCGGCAGGACAGCTAGTGACCAGGTGGATTTTCTGGGTGCGTTGCGGACGAGACCGTGGGAGCCAGGGGAGTCTGTATCCAGACCGTTTCACTACTTTGTACCATCTTGAATTAGGAAAACACACGCACACAACCCCCACATTTCCTGGATAAACGCACAGTGGTGATATACAGAGAGTAGACTGTTGGGAACCGTGAGTGTCTGAGGATACGCTCCTAACACATTCTAAACCAGTACGAATAATGGGTTATGTTCCTCTCTAAACACAGGGGTGTGTGTATATACTTATAATGTAATGTAACATTAGGACAGAATACAAAGTGCATACTTTTTTTTTTCTTCGTGTCCCAGCCAAGGTGGAGGGTAAAAACACACTTGAGGAAAACCTCATCTTTTTTTTTTTCTTTTGCATGGACGAGAGGAATTTCTGGGTATCCCCTGTGCCCTGGATGGGGTGTCCACAGACAGGCGGCATCAGCATGCCCAGGAAGGCCGTTCCTAGGGCAGAATCTCCCGGCCCACTCTGTCCTCGGGAACTACACCTGCATTCTGTCCCGAGACGTTTGCATGATTCCTGTGCACTGTAGCATGTAGGAAGAGCTGCTCTAAGTGATGATCAATGATGCTGGGTAGAAAGAATGAATACCTGAGTGTATCTAGGAGTAAAATATTGAATAGTGGAGCAATTAAGAACTAGTTCCGGCCATGTGGTTCTCTACACTTGTCTCGAATTCTGAACACAGAGTCATGTTTGCTGGCTTCACGCCAGGCTTGCTCTCCCCTACCTGGCTTCCTTCCAAACCGGACCCCTTAGCTGGTGGTAGTGGAGCTGGGTTTCTTCCCTGAGCCTCCTCGTCGCTTGGACAGATGAAGGTGTCCCCAGCGCACCGTCTGCATTTTAAACTGCCAATCTGTATAAAACCTAGTCCTTGGGATGTGAGAGTGGGCGTCTGTGATACGTGCCTCGTGTTCTCTTATCATACCTGCCTAGGCATGGGAATAGATGCCAGGGGCTCCTTGCCGTGCTACTCTCTGTGTTACATTGTAGTTGATGTTTCTGTGTTACATTGTATTTGATGTCTCAGTGTTACATTGTATTTGATGATTACGACATCATCAGGTGCATACCCTCATTTGTTAGATGGCACTCAGCAGGCTGTTTGCTGAAGGCTGTGTATTATTTTGATTTGCATATGGCTTCTGGAGGTCTGTTGGTTTTGTTCTTAACATCTTGCTGTAATAATTTTTTTTTCCATATGGAAGCTATTTCATGAGTTGCACACATGAGAAAAAGTATCAGAGTCTCGAGCTTAAAAATGCTTCTGTTTATATTTTTCTTTGAATATATTGTCATAAAGTATTATAAAGTATTATATTATATCGGTACGACGTAAAGTAGCACGTTAGTTTGAGGCGTACGACAGTGATTCGATGTGTATCTATATTGCAAAAGGATCAGAGCGCTAAGTCTAGCTCACGTCCATTGCTATAGATAGGTACCATTCTTTTTCTTGGGATTATACCTTCTTTTAAGTTTTCCTTTTAATTCTAGAGAGGGAGCATGCAGTGTTATGTTAGCTTCAAGGGCGCGGTATAGTGAGAGATTGCACACTTTCCGGCATCCCCCAGGGCTCACCCCAACAAGTGCCCTCCTGAACCCATCACCTACTAACCTCAACCTCTACCCGCTCGCCCCTGGTAACCATCAGTTTGTTCCTAGAGGGAAGGGTCTGTTTCTTGGTTCGCCTCTCTCTCTCCTTTGGCTTGTTTTTTTTTTTTTTTTTTTTTTTTTTTTTTAAAGATTTTTTATTTATTTACCTGACAGACAGAGATTACAAGTAGGCAGAGAGGCAGGCAGAGAGAGAGGAGGAAGCAGGCTCACCGCTGAGCAGAGAGCCCGATGTGGGGCTCGATCCCAGGACCCTGGATCATGACCTGAACTGAAGGCAGAGGCTTAACCCACTGAGCCACCCAGGCGCCCCTTTTTTTTTTTTTTTTAATCACATTCTACATATGCGTGAAATCATGTATTTCTCTGACGGACTTATTTCACTTGGCATTATAATCTCTAGCCTCATACCATGTCCTTGAAGATGGCAAGATTTCATTCTTTTTTATGTCTGAATAATATTCCTCTGTATCTAGATCTGCGCCTGTATCTATCTGTCTCGCATCTTTATGCATTCATCAGTCCCTGGACACGTGGCTGCTTCCGTATCTTCGCTTTGTACACAATGCTGCAGGGAACATCAGGGTGCGTGTATCCCTTTGCATTCCTGTTTATGTATTTTGGGCATAAATACCCAGTCATGCGACTGCAGAATCCTAGTGTACTTCTACTGTAAACTTCTTGAGTTCCCTCCATACTGTTCTCCCGGACTGGCCACACCAGTTTGCATGCCCACTAGCGGCGTAAGAGGGTCCCCCTTCTGCCCCTGCCGGGACCTGCTATTTCTTGGGTCACGGATTGTAGCCGTTCTGACAGGTAGGAGGAGACACTGGATTGCGTTTTTGATTTGTATTTCCCTGATGGCGAGTGATGCTATGTGATATTGACCTGTTTTTCAGATGTCTGTTGGCCATTTGTAGGTTTTCTTCGGAAAAAAATGTCTGTTTATGTCTTCTGCCCCCATTTTTTGATTGCGGTATTTGTTTTTTGGGTGTTAAGTTGTATCAGTTCCTTATATAGTTTGGATATTAACCCCTCATCCAATGTTGCATTTCGTAAAAGATTTTATTCATTTATTTGACCGAGAGAGATCACACTTAGGCAGAGAGGCAGGCACAGAGAGAGGAGGAAGCAGGCTCCCTGCCGAGCAGAAAACCCGATGTGGGGCTCGATCCCAGGACCCTGGGATCATGACCTGAGCTGAAGGCAGAGGCTAGACCCACTGAGCCACCCAGGCGCCCAGGTATGGCATTTTCGATTCCCTTCTCCCATTCGATAGGCTGCCTTGTACTTGCGGTGATGGCTCCTTTAGCTGTGCAGAAGCTTTTCGTTTTGATGTAGTCCCAGAAGATGATTTTTGCTTTCATTTCCCTTGCCTTAGGAAACAAATCTGGAAATAAATTGCTATATCCGATGTCACAGAGGTTATTACCTGTGTTCTCTTCTAAGATGCTCACGTTTCCTTGTGGTTTCTCACGTTTCGGTCTTGTATCCCTTTTGAGTTTGTTTTTGCGTATGGTGTTAAAAAGTGGTCTTACATTCATTCTTCTGCATGTTGCTGTCCAGTTTTCCCAACACCGTTTTTTGAGATGATCTTTTAAGCATTGAATATTCTTTATTTCTTTTTAAAAATTAAAAAAAATTTTATAAACGTATAATGTATTTTTATCCCTAGGGGTACAGGTCTGTGAATCACCAGGTTTACACACTTCACAGCACTCAACATAGCACATACCCTCCCCAGTGTCCGTAACCCCACCACCCTCTCCCTAACCCCTCCGGTCGGCAACCCTCAGTTGTGAGATTAAGAGTCTCTTATGGCTTGTCTCCCCCCCGATCCCATCTTGTTTCATTTTTCCCTTCTCTACCCCCCAAGCCCTCCACCCTGCCTCTCAAATTCCTCATATCAGGGAGATCATATGATAGTTGTCTTTCTCTGAATGACTTATTTCACTCAGCATCATACCCTCTAGTTCCATCCATGTTGTCGCAAATGGCAAGATTTCATTTCTTTTGATGGCTGCATAGTATTCCATTGTGTACATATACCACATCTTCTTGATCCATTCATCTGTTGATGGACATCTAGCTTCTTTCCATAGTTTGGCTATTGTGGACGTTGCTGCTATGAACATTCGGGTGCACGTGCCCCTTCGGATCACTACGTTTGTATCTTTAGGGTAAAAACCCAGTAGTGCGACTGCTGGGTCATAGGGTCGTTCTGTTTTCAACTTTTTGAGGAACCCCCGTACTGTTTTCCAAAGCGGTAAGCATCAGATATTCTTTTCCTGCCTTGTCAAAGATTAATTGACCATATTATGGTGGTTTCATTTCTGGGCCCTGTACTTGGGTCCGTGCATCTGTCTGTTCTGCCAGGACCATATTATCTTGATGTCTACAGCTTTTTAATGTAACCTGACGTCCCGAACAAAGCCTTCAGATTTGCTTTTCTTTTTTAACGTTGCTTTCGCGATTTGGGCCATTTGTGGTCCCATACAAAATTTGGAATTGTTCATTACAGCTTTGTGAAAAATACTGGTGGACGTTTTTTAGGAATTGCATTAAATGTGCTGATTGCTCTGAGTAGTATGGGCATTTGAACAGTGTTCTTTCCGTTTCTGAGCAATGTCCTTCCATTTCTTCGTGTCACCGCCAATTTCTTTCTTTTTTTTTTTTGAGATTTTATTTATTTATTTGACAGAGAGATCACAAGTAGGCAGAGAGGCAGGCAGAGAGAAAGGGAAGCAGGCTCCCTGCTCAGCAGAGAGCCCGATGCGGGGCTCGATCCCAGGACCCTGGGATCATGACCTGAGCCGAAGACTACCAATTTCTTTCTTAAGCGTTTTATTCATTTTCAGTTGCAATTATAATTTTTAAGATTTATTCCCTTAGCAACTTTCAAAATAAACAATGCAGTGTCACTAACAGTCATCACTGTGGTGCCTATTATAGCCTCAGTACTTATTTTCTAATGGATAGTCTGCCTTTTGACTCTTTTCACCGACGATACCTACTTTCCCCTACCCCTACTTTCCGTCTCCGACACATCTGTGCCTGACTTGTCTCACTCTGTATAATACCTTCAAGACCCATGCGTGTCATCATGCTTCCGATTATGTTACGATTTCATCCGTAATTGTGTTCTTGAACTATTACTGCGATGCCATAGCTAATGTCGTCGAGATGTTCTGAACCGCAGGGCTTGCTAGTCTCCTAACCCTAACTGGTTTCTCTCCATACAAGGTTGGAGAGCTTAGTGACTAGCGTATGGGGGCAGAATGTCAGTGCGGGCTTCTGCTGTCGTGCCCGCAAGCATTCGTTCACTGGTGGATTTAATAAGCGTTTGTGGTATAACCGTTATGTGCTGGTTATGAAGATGAGAGTCTGCGCTGTCTTTGAGATCGTCATGTCGGTGTGGGAAGGATGGTCTTACAAACAGCGGGTGATGGGGTGCTATAGCGTCGGCCGTCTGGCCTGCCTTGGGACTTCACTGGGGACAGCTGGGATGTCCACCTGTGTGAAGGGGATACCTCGCGGAACAGGGTCCGTTTACGGCGCGCCTGAAATGATCAGTTGGGTTCTCCTTATCCCCTCCCTCTAGGTAGTCTTCATGAAGTTTTAGAACATAAGCAAGGTTCAGTGGGGTGGAGTCCAGAGCCAATGACCGACAAAGAATTCTTGAAACGTATTTGGTGCAAAATGGTGGTTTATTAAAGTGCGGGGACAGGACCCGTGGGCAGGAAGAGCTGCTGGGGCAGTGGAGTCATGAGGAGTGGCCCGTTCTCTATGTGCAATTTGGAACGGGGTTAGGGATCGCCTCCGTGTCTAAGGAATTTTGGAAACAAGATTTCTAGGACCTTGAGGGGGTAGCTGTTGTTGGGAGAAGGTCCATTTGTTACCGTCTAATAAAACCCGAGTCATGAGACCCTTTAGATGTCCATCGGTGGGCCGTGTGCTTGGGGCTGATGGCCAGCACGTATCTTGGAGGGTTTAAAGATGAAGGAAATTTCCAAAGGAGTTTTTATATGTTAACGTAGACTTGCAGGGATCCTGGTTGGGGTGGGGGTGGGTCAGGCTAGGACTGCCTTTTGCCCTTAGCCGACTGTTAAGGAGGAGGCAATGGAGTTTCCATTTGAGGGGCCTCTAGGTAGTAAGGAAATTTAATAACTTTTCTTCTGCCTCTGTTTCCCACATCATTCTCATGGGAAACCCTCCGTCGGATTTTGGAGGGGGCGAGAGGGTGCAGCAGCTCAAGACAGGGAGAACCTCTCGAACCCCAGTGTCCAGGAGAATGGGCTGGTCACATTCCTTTGTCAGTAGTTGTGTGCCATTCGGAGGTATGTGTGCTTTGTCCCTTGATCCCCGACACGGTATGGAGCCCTGGAAATGCCTTTTTCTCAGATCTTGTTCTAAATAAGAAAGGGATCTTCCTTGACCTGTCGCTTGGAAAACCGTTGATGCTTCCTTTCCGGTACCACCAAGCAATGATGTTGTTTTTCTGCCTGCTTTTTATCCATCTGGCCATCTGTCCTCTGTCTTTTTTTATCTCCCTATCTCTGTTTTTGGGTACAGAAAACAAATGTCAGGGCCGCCTGGGTGGCTCAGTGGGTTAAAGCCTCTGCCTTCGGCTCAGGTCATGATCCCAGGGTGCTGGGATCGAGCCCCGCATCGGGCTCTCTGCTCGGCGGGGAGCCTGCTTCCTCCACTCTCTCTCTCTCTCTCTGCCTGCCTCTCTGCCTACTTGTGATCTCAAATAGATGAATAAAATCTTAAAAAAAGAAAGAAAGAAAACAAACGTCAGACAGAACAAGACATAGCGTGGCAGGACAAGGATGAGAAGAAGATCTGTTTCTTAAGTAGAGACCGCGAGGCCGGGCTCGGCAGTCGCAGGGTCTGGGCGTGGGGCTCTGCTCGGAGGGCAGGTCCCGTCTGTGTCTGCAGTGCCGCCCAAGGTCAGTTCAAATGCTACAAACATGCTCCTGTATGCTTCCTCGTCCATCCGCTCTTTCTTTGTCAGTGTTTGTTTTTTTCTAGCGAGGAACACAATTCAGTGTGGAGACAGCGGCTGCGGAAGCCGTCCTATGAATCTGCTAAATCGGTCTTCTCGGGCTTAGCTGTGAGGTGATTCAGGCCCTTGACGGACAACGGTGCTGCCGGTGGGGCGTGCGGAGCTCACCGTGTGCGGGTCCACACCTCCATCATTTTGAAGTCTTCAAGAAGCAGGCTCCTGACCTTTTTGAAGTAAAGCCAAGCCATCCATCAGCCAAACCAACCAACATCCAGACGCCCACGGGGCCCCCCTCTGTCTTCTGGAGGGAGCGAGCCAGTAAGAATTCTGTGCTTTTCCACCAACACCCCAAGATATTTGGTTTTGTTTCCTCTCAAGCCACAGGAACTAAGCTTTGCAGATATGGGCTGTAGAGGATTCACACCGGAAAGCTGTTCAGAAATCATTTCACTCAGGCTCCTCCGTTTGCGGAAAGCTCAATGTCATTAAAATAAATGTCGTAGTCCCTGTCCTTTCTTGAGATAAATCGTGTCCAACGTGAGGTGGTGGGCGCGGCCAGCTTAACCCCTCGGGGGCCGTGGCACCTTCCCTTGAATCCGTGGTTGTGAGTGTTGCCCACCGGGCCTTTTTCTACAGGGGCTTCTGTCGGCGCGTGAAGCTTGCCTGTGGCTCCATGTCTCGGGACTCGCGGTTCATCAGTGGACTTACTGGTGTACCTGGTGGATGGACTTTGATCCCCGTGTTCAGTCCCTGAGCCGGGCTCGTGGACAGGGAGCTGACATTTCAGGGGAACCACGACTGTGTCTTTCTCAAGTACCACTGTCCTGCTTCTTGGGCACAGTTAGTATTGGTGATTCTCGCTTATAGGTTCAGGACGTTGCTTGGAGCCTGGGCACTTGGGACATTTGGCGCTGGCGCTTTTTTTGTGGTGGGGGAGGGTGGGGACTGGTCTCTACATGCATACAGACTTACGGGGGCAGCTGCCTTTTCAAGATGACCAGACGTAGGGAGTCATACGTGAAGAGACAGTTTGCTGCAAAAATCCTTCCCCTTTGGGACGTCTGGCTGCATCCGTCAGTCGATCAGGGGACTCTTGATCTCGGGGTTCTGAGTTCGAACCCCACATTGGGTGTAGAGATTATGTAAAAATCAAATCTTTAAAAAAAAAAAAAAAGACTATCCTCGCTTTTTAAAGGATTTAATCAGTCTTGGGCTATTGCCGGCGTCCTCTGCTGGTTCTGGGTTCTGGAACGTCAGCTGTGGCTGGTCTTGGCAATACCTCTGAGCTGCACTAACCTACCAGCTTGCGTCATAGCTTGACGTAGACCCCCTGCTTGATGGGAGGGACCCCAACTTGCTCTCTGTGTCTCTCTCGCACACATGCACACGCCCCCCCCCCCCCCCCCCCCCCCCCCCCCCCAACCCCCCCCCCC